>NW_011889258.1:35523-214195 GCF_000151845.1 Pteropus vampyrus
ATTACTACTAATATATATATAAACTCCCAACAAACAAAAATCCTGGACAGAATGGCTTCACAGGTGAATTTTACCAAATAGTCAAAGAAAAAGTAACGCCTGTTCTTCTCAAATTATTCCAATAAAATTGAAGAGGAGAAAAAGCTCCCAATCTCCGTTTATGAGGCCACCATTACCCTGATTCGCAAACCAAAGACATTACAAAAAAATTATAGGCTGATATCCCTGATGAACATAGATGCAAAATCCTCAAAAAATTTAGCAAACTGAATTAAGCAATACATTAAAGAGATCATACACTACGATCAAGTGGGATTTATTCCTGGGATGCAAGGTTGGTTCAATATTAGCACATCAATTAATGTGATATACCACCTTAACACATTGAACGACAAAAATAATGATCATATCAAAAGATGCAGAAAAGCATTTGACAAAATCCAGTATCTATTTATGACAAAAACTCTTGGCAAAGAGGGAACATACCTAAACATAGTAGAGGATATATATGGCAAACCCACAGCTAACATCATATTCAATGGGCAAAAGCTAAAAGCGTTTTCCTTAGAATCAGAAACAAGACCAAGATGTCCACTTTCACCACTATTATTCAACCTAGTATTGGAAGTCCTAGCCACAGCAATCAGACAAGAAAAAAAGGCATCAAAGATGAAAAAGAAGAAGTAAAACTCATTATTTGCAGAAGACATGATACTATATGAAGAGAACCCTAAAGATTCAACAAAAAACTGTTAGAACTGATAAATGAATTAAGTAAATTAGCAGAATACAAAATTAATGTTCAGAAACTGGTTGAATTTTTATACACCAATAATGAACTATTGGAAAGAGAAATTAAGAAAACAATTTCATTTATAATTTCATCAAAAGCAATAATATATTAAGAATAAATTTAACCAAAGAGGTGAAAGACTTATACTTGAAAAATTATAACTCATTGAGGAAAGAAATTGAGGAAGATACAAATAAATGGAAGCATATATTGTGTCGTGGATTAGAATAATTAACATCGTTAAAAAGTCCATACTACCCAAAGCAATCTATAGATTCAATGCAATCCCTATCGAAAAATCAATGACATTTTTCACAGAACTATAACAAAAAATTCTAAAATTTATCTGGAACTAAAAATGACCTTGAATATTCACAACGATCTTGAGAATAAAGAATAAAGTTGGAGGTATCGAAATGCCTTATATCAAATTATATTACAAGTCTATAGTAATCAAAACAGCATGGTTACGGCATAAAATAGTCACATAGGTAAATGGAATAGAATAGAGAGCCTAGAAATAAATTCATGTCTATATGGTCAATTAATCTATAACAAAGGAGACAAGAATATACAATAGGATAATACAGTTTATTCAATAAATGGTTTTATTTAAACTGGACAGATAATGCAAAAACATGAAACTAGACCATCTTCTTATACCATATACAAAAAGAAACTCAAGATGGATTAAAGACTTAAATGTTAGACTCCAAACCATAAAATTCATAGAGGGAAACATAGACAGTGAACTCTCTGACATGGCTCTTGGTAATAATTGTTCTGATATACCTTCTTGGGCAAGAGAAACGAAAGAAAAAAAATAAACAAATGGGACTATATCAAACTAAGAAGTTTTTATACAGTAAAGGAAACCATCAAAAAACAAAAAACAATCTACAGAATTGGAGATGATATCTGCCAATGATACATCCGATAAGAGATTAATATACAAAATATATAAGGAACTCATACAAATTAACACTAAAAAATCACACCTAACAATCCAATTAAAAAATAGGGAGAGGACATCAGTAGACATTTTTACAAAAAATATGTACAGATGGTCATCAGACACATTAGATGCTCAGCATCATTAATCATCAGAGAAATGCAAATTAAAACCACAATGAAATATCACCTTACACCTGTCAGAATGGCCACTATTAATAAATGAACAAACAACAAGTGCTGGTGAAGTTATGGAGAAAAGGGAACCTTCATATACTGTCCGTGGGATTGCCAATTGGTGCAGCAACTATGGAAAACAGTTTGGAGGTTCCTCAAAAAATTAAAAATAAAATTATGTTATGACCCATCGATTCCACTTCTGGATTATTTATCCAAAAAAATCCCAAAACACTAATTTCAAAAGTTGTATGCAACCCTATGTTCATATAGCATTATTTGCAATAGCCAAGATATAAAAGCAGCCTAAGTGCCCATCAATGGATGATTGAATAAAGAAGTAGTGGTACATATACACATTGGAATATTACTCAGCCATGAAAATTGAAATCTTACCATTTGCAGCAACATAGATGTACCTAGAAGATATTATGCTAAGTGAAATAAGTCAGACAGAGAAAGACAAATATTGTATGATTTCACTTCTATGTGGAATCTAAAGGACAAAATAAATGAACTAACAAAATGGAAATAGACTCATGGATACAGAGTACAAATTGGTGATTGCCAGAAGAGGAAGGTTTGGGGGGCTGGGAGAAAAAGATGAAGGGATTAAGAAGTACGAATTGGTGCTTACAAAATAGTCATGGGGATATGAAGTACAACATAGGGGAAATAGTCAATAATATTGTAATAACTATATACAATGCCACATGAATGCTAAACTAATTGGGGAGATCGGTTCTTAAATTAAGTAAATGTCTAACCACTATACTATACACCTGAAACTAATATTAAATAAGATTAAATGTCAACCAGAATTTAAAAATAAAAATTAAAAAATAATAAACAATAGGGACTACATCAAAGTAAAAAGTCTTCACACAACAAAGGAAACCATCAGCAAAACAAAAAGAGAACCTACTGAATGAGAAAAGATATTTGTCAATGATACATCTAATCAGGGTTAATATCCAAAATTTATCAAGAACTCATGTAACTCAACACCAAAAAGACTAACAATTCAATTAAAAAATGGGCAGAAGAACTGAATGCATATTTTTTCAGAGAGACATACAGATAGCCCACAGACATATAAAAAGATGCTCAACATCACTAATCATCAGAGAAATGCAAATTAAAATCACAGTGAGATATCATCTCCTACCTGTCAGAATGCCCATCAATAGATCAACAAACAGCAAGTATTGGTGAGGTTGTGGAGCAAAGGGAACCTTTGTGCACTGTTAGTGGGATTGCCAATTTGTGCAGCTACTATGGAAAACAGTTTAAAGATTTCTCGAAAAATTAAAAATAGAACTACCTTATGATCCATCAATTCCACTTCTGGGTATTTATCAAAAAAACACTAATTTCAAAAGATATATGCAATTCTATGTCCATGTAGTGCTATTTACAATAACCAAGACATGCAAGCAACCTAAGTGCCCATCAATGGACAATTGGATGAAGAAGTAGTGACTATATATATATATATATATATATTTAGTTCGCCATGACAAAGAATGAAATCTTACCATTTGGTACAAGGTGAATGGACCTGGAAGGTGTTATGCTAAGTGAAATAAGTTAGAGAAAAAAACACCATATGATCACACTTATATGTGTAATCACTATATGGTGTATCTGAAGCTAACATAAAATAGTATTAAATGTCAACTGTAATTGAAAATAAAAAATAAAAATTAAAAACTAAATAAATAAATTAATAAATAGGTAGATAGATAAATAAATCCAAAGAGTTTAAGTGATAAATGCAACTGGTAGAATTATTATACTTTATTTTTTATTTATTAATTTTATATGGTTAAGATTGTAAATTTATGTTTTGTGTATTTGAACATTTAAAAAATTTTTAAATTACAGTTGACACACAATATTATATTAGTTTCAGGTGTACAACATAGTGATTAGATATTTATGTAACTCACAAAGCGTTTCCCCCAATAAATCCAGTACCCATCTGTCACTATACAGTTATTATAATACTACAGACTATATTTCCCATGCATTACTCTATATCCCTATGACTTGTAGCTACCAATTTGTATCTCTTAATCCCCTACCCTCTTCACTCATCCTCCCAAACACCCCCTCTCCAATCAGGCAAGCATCAAAATGCTCTCTGTATCTATGAGCTTGTTTCTGTTTTGTTTGTTTGTTTATCCCGTTCTCTGGATTCCACATATAAATGAAATCATGACATTTGTCCATCTCCATCTGACCCACTCTACTCAGCACAATACCTTCTAAATCCACTCACGTTGTTGCAGATGGCAAGAGTTCTTTCCCTTTTTTGGCTGAATAATATTCCATTGTATATATGTACTAACTATTCTTTATTCATCTATTCAGTGATGAACACCCAGGTTGTCTCCATATCTTGGCTATTGTAAATAATGCTGCAATGAACATATGAATGTATATATCTTTTTTGAATTAGTGTTTTTGGTTTCTTCAGATAAATACCCAGAAGTGGAAATGCTGGGTCCTTTTCTCTCTTGTTATAGCCTTTGTTTTAAAATCTGTTTTTCCTGCTATAAGTATGGCTACCTCAGCTTTTAAGTTTTTTCAATTTTCATGAAATATCTTTTTCCTTCCCTTTACTTTCAGTCTGTGTGTGTCTTTGGAACTTAAGTGAGTCTCTTATAGGCAGCATATGTAGAGGTTTGTTTTTTTAACTGTTCAGTCACCCTATGTCATCTGATTAGAACATTTAATCCATTGGCATTTAAATTGTTAATAGATATGTAGTTATTGCTGTTTTATTTTCATATGTTTTAAGTTTTTTTCTCCTTAAAGAAGTTGCTTTTACATTACTTGTAATACTGGTTTAGTGGTGATAAACTCCTTTAGCTTTTTCTTGTCTGGGAAGCTCTTTATCTGTTCTTCGAATCTAAATTATATCTTTGCTGGGTAGAGTAATCTTGGTTTTAGGTCCTTGCTTTTCATTGCTTTGAATATTTCATCCCAACCCCTTCTGGCTGTCAAAGTATCTGTGGAGAAATCAGCTCACAGTCTTATGGGAGCTTCTCTGTAAGTATCTAACTGCCTTTCTTTTGGTTCTCTTTGTCTTTAACCTTTGCCATTTTAATGATGTGTCTTAGTGTAGGCCTCTTTGGGTTCATCTTGTTTGGAACTCTCTGAGCTTCCTGGACTTGTATGTCTATTTTCTTCATCAGGTTAGGAAAGTTTTCATCATTATTTCTTCAAATAGGGTTTCAATTTTTTGCTCTCTTTTCTCTTTCTAGTACTACTGTGATGTAAATGTTGGTATGCTTGATTTTGTCCCAGAGGCCCCTTAAACTATCCTCATTTAAATTTTTTTTTCTTATTGCTGCTCTGATTGGATGTTTTATGCTACCTTATCTTCTAAATCACTGATTCGATCCTCTGCTTCATTTACTCTATAATACTACTGACTATATTTCTCATGCTATACTCTATATCCCTATGACTTGTAGCTACCAATTTGTATCTCTTAATCCCCTACCCCCTTCACTCATCCTCCCAAGCACCCCCTCTCCAATCAGGCAAGCATCAAAATGCTCTCTGTATCTATGATTTGTTGATTTCCTCTAATATAGTCTTCATTTCAGTTATTGTATTATTCACTTCTGACTAGTTTTTTAAAAATGTTCTTGTTTTTAATTGCCATTTTTATGTTTTTTATCTCCTTGTTAAAGTTTTCACTGATTTCATCTACTGTTCCTCTAAGTTCATTGAGCACACTTATAACCAGTATTTTGAACTCTGCTTCTGGTATATTGCTTGTCTCCATTTTGTTTAGATATTTTTCTGGAGTTTTATTTTGTTCTTACATTTTGGACATGTTTCTTTATCTCCCCATTTTGGCTGCCTCCCTGTATTTGTTTCCATGTATTAGATAAAGCCGCTCTGTCTCCTGGTCTTAGCAGAGTGGCCTTATATAGTAGGTATCCTGTGGGACCCAGTAGCACAGTCTTCCTGGTCACGTGACTGGGTGCTGCAAGTATGTTCTTTGTGTGTATTGTGAGCACCCTCCTGTTGTAGTTCAGCCTTCTATACCGATTTCGTTAAGTGTTTTGATCATAATTGAATACTCTATCTTGTCAAATGCTTTTCCTGCATCTATTGTTATGATCATATGATTCTCATATTTTAATTTGTTTATGAGGTGTATCACATTAATTGATTTGTGTATGTTGAACCATTCCTGTGCCACTGTGATGAAGCCCATTTAATCATGGAATATAATATTTTTAATATGTTACTATATTCGGTTCACTAGTATCTTATTTAGGATTTTTACATCTGTGTTCATGAGAGATATTGGCCTGTAGTTTTATTTCTTTGTGTTATCTTTACCAGATTTTGGTATCAAGGTAATATTGGCTTCATAAAATGAGTTAGGAAGTATTGCCACTTCTTTGATATTTTTAGAAGAGTTTGAGGAGAACAGGTATTAAATCTTCTTTGAATGTTTGGTAGAATTCACTGGTGAAGCCATCTGGTCCTGGACTTTTACTTTTTGGTAGGTTTTTTGATGATTGTTTCAATTTCCATACTGCTGATTGGTATTTTTAGACGTTTCAGTTCCTGATTCAGTCTAGGAAGGCTATATCTTTTTAAGTACTGGTCTATTTCTTCTAGGTTATAAATTCGATGTTATATACTTTTCATAGTATTCTTATATGATGCTTTGTATTTCTGCGGTGTCTGTCATAATTTCCTCCCTTTCATCCCCGCTTTTGTTTATTTGTGTCCTTTCTCTTTTTTCTTTAGTGAGTCTAGCCAGGGGTTCGTCAATTTTATTAATCTCAAAGAACCATCTCTTCGTTGCATTTATTTATTCTATTGTTTTTTTTTTTCAATTTCATTTATTTCTGCTGTAATTTTGATTATTTCTTTCTTTCTGCTGACTTTAGGCTTCATTTGTTCTTCCTTTTCTAGTTTTTGAAGATGAAGCATTAGGTTATTTATTTGGCTTGTTCTTGTTTTTTGAGATAGACCTGTAATGATATGAATTTTCCTCTTATGACTACTTTTGCCATGTCCTCCAAATTTTGAAATGTTGTACTATCATTATCATTCGTTTCTATGTATCTCTTGATCTCTCTTTTTATTTCTTCTCTGACCCAGTTATTCTTCAGTAGCATGTTGTTTAATCTCCATATATTTATAGTTCTTCCTGATTTCTTTTTACAGCTGATCTCCAGCTTCAAAACTTTATAATCAGAGAATATGGTTGGTATTATTTTAACCCTCTTATATTTGTTGAGGCTATCTCTGTGTCCCAGTATGTGGTCTATCATTGAGAATATTCCATGTGCACTAGAGAAGAATGTATAAGGAGTTGTTTTAGGATGAAAGGCTATGTAAATGTCAATTATGTCCAGTTGGTCTAATGTGTCATTTAAGGATGTTATTTCCGTATTGATTTTCTGTTTGGATGATCTGTCTATATCCAACAGTGGAGTATTTAGGTTCCCTACTACAATAGGATTTTGATCTGTTTCTCCCTTTAGTTCCATTAGTAATTGCTTTGTATATTTTGGGGCTCCCTGATTGGGAGCATAGGTATTAATAAGTATTATGTCTTCTTGGTGCATGATTTCCTTTATCATTATAAAGTGTCCCTCAGTATCTTTCTTTAATTACCTTTTTTTATTTTGAAGTCTATTTCATCCAATATTAGTACCACTACTCCCGCTTTTCTCTGAAAGCCATTTGCTTCAAATATTTTCCACCCTTTTGCTTTGAGTCTATATTTGTCTTTGGAGCTGAGATGTGTCTCCTGGAGGCGGCATATGGTTGGGTTTTGTTTTTTTGATTCATTCTGCAACTCTGTGCCTTTTTATTGGTGAGTTCAGTCCATTTACATTTAGAGTGATTATTGAAATAGGAGGTCTTCTTATAGCCATTTTATCTTTTGCTTTCTGGTAGCTCGATGTTTCCATTGCTTCCTTGTCCTTGTGCTTCTGTTTTCTTTATTTTGGTTGGCTTTTGTGGATTTTCCCTCTGGTCCTTCTTGTTCTATGTTATGTACTTCAGTTCTGAATCTTCTGTGTGTGGTTACCACTTAACACCAGAAAGCAAAAGATAAAATGGCTATAAGAAGAGCTCCTATTTCAATAATCACCATAAATGTGAATGAACTGAACTCACCAACAAAAAGACACAGAGTTGCAGAATGGCTCAAAAAACAAACCTCAAAAAAATATATATATATTCATTCAATAAAACATATTGATATATCTCCTGTAATGATGAATTGACAAGGGTACAATATCACTTTTGTGATATTGTTACCATAAAATGCATAAATTCAATCTACTCAAGAGAAAACAGAAAGAAGACAAAATTGATCGATATTCTAATATCCAATTGAAGGATATATTGTATAAATGGCAATATCCTTCAAAAGTATTAAGGTCATGAAAGACAAGGAAAGACTGAGCAACTCCTACAGGCTGAAGCAGATTTGGAGACATGAGAATTAAATGCAATCTGAGATCTTGTTTTGAATCCTGTAACAGAAAAAAGGACATTAGTGGAAAAACTGGTGAAAGTTGAAAGAGGTCTTTAGTTAATAGCAGCATACCAAAGTTCTTGTCCTTGATAATTATCAATGGTTATTTAATATGTTAACATCAGGGAAGCTGGGAGAAGGGTATATGGAACTCTGTGTACAAGTCTTGCTACTTTTGTGGAAATCTAAAATTATTTTAAAATAAAATGTTTAAAGACAAAAGTATGTGGCACAGTATATTGTAATATGAACTATATGAATTTTATATTTTTGAGGTAAAAGTTTCATAAAATTCATTATTTTAACCACTTTTATAGTGTAGAATTTAGTGGCTTTTAGTACATTTACGGTGTTGTACAACCATCACAACTAATTTTAGAACATTTTCATCACTCTCAAAAAAATTCTCATTAAGCAGTTACTTCCCATTTTTCACTTCCTCCAGCCCTTGGAAATCACTAAACTTCTCTATGGAGCACTAACATGCTCTCTTTACTTTATATAAGCACAATCATACAATATGTGGCGCTTTGTGTCTGATGTCTTTCACTGAGCTCTTAGGTATATACCTGAGAGAATTGAAAATAAGTGTTCAAACAAAAACTTGTATGCAAATGTTCATTAGTAGCATTATTTATAATAGCTCCAAAGTGAAAACAACCCAAATTCCATCAACTGATGAATGGATAAACATATAGTTTACCCATCCAATGGAATATTATTCAGCCATAAAAAGAAATGAAGCGCATGCTCTAATGTGGATGAAACTTGAATTTTATGCTAAATTGTTTTGTGTTATTTATATTTTTTAAAGTATTATGAGTTTCTCCCACTTTTGAAAAGTAAAATGTTCCTATAAAAACTTTCATAAGCCCAAATGGCGAAAAACAAAAAAGCAATTACCATTAATTTATATGGAAAAGCTTTTGAGTGTTCCCAGACCCCAAATTCAATGAATGCTCAATGTCTTTATTTAATTCACCAAGATTCAAATGCTTAATTATGTCCAGTTATACACTAAGTGTAACATCCTTATGAGTCCTCTTAAGTTTTTTGATACCTTAGGACACATCTTGCTAATGAATGCACTAAATAAGATAAAGTACAGTTGCTCACAGACAGTTTCAAAGCTATGGTGGCTTGATGCTGACATGCTGTGTGTAGTTTCCAGGGAAGGAGCTTGGTAGTGACTCTCTTGCTGTTTACTTCTATAACAGCTCACTGCAAAACAAACATCAAACTCTATTTTCACTTTTCACCTTTTTTCATGAAAGCAAAACTCCTCTTTATATTTCTTTTCATTAGCAACAATAGGTACTAATGTATATCTTCCTTAAAGACTAAGTGGCATAACACAAACTTTTAAAAAGTGGGGGATACCTGTATACACACAAATATTGAAAGGCCTAGTGTAGTAAGAAAAATTAAGTGAAACTATTGGAATTGTAGATATGGATGAAAACGAAAAAATAAATTAATCCAATAACTGGCTACATTTTTATAGGTGCAACAATTGAAATAAAAATAAAACTCCATGTAATGTGTATGTCATATTTTAGAGAGGTACTAATCTAATACCATAAAATATTAAATATACATTTATACAAAATAATTTTTAGTGAGTATAAGAAATACTTCTAAAGCATAATTACTAAAAGCTTAAAATATAAGATATCAAATTTAATTACACTTCTAGGGATTGATCCTTTATAAAAATTAACAAGTACAGAAATATAATGTCATACAAAAATTTGACTACTTAATTTTAAAATCTGTTTATATATGCATTTATATATTTATCTTTCTGAAATATAAGTTTTATATATATATATATATGTTTACATATGCATGGAAAATGTCCACAAAATTATAACGAATTCTGTTAACACTGATGACTTCTGGGGAGTTGGAGAGAAAAAGGAATTTTATTTTACATTCCTCTGTGCTGTTTTTCTTTCTTTTGTCCTGAGCATTATTTATTTTCCTATCCCCTCACTTTTGCGGGTACCATAGACTCACTCTGGAGTATAGGACAAGGTCAGCCATTCTGGGCTTGCATAACTTTCTTAATTTAGAGATTAGGAAATGGGTCAAGAAAGTGAAATAAGACTGAGGGGAAAAATAGCGTAGATGATAAAGGCTTTGTTTATCCCTCTTGTGACCACATCAAAGTTGGGACAGAAACAAGGAGCAAACAAAGCAAAATCACCCTGCAATGGTAGAAGGTAGGAGGGGGCAAAGACACGAGGCTGCCTGGTCTGAGAGGCTTAGTGGGACAGAGGCTGCGGCAGCAGCAGCTGCAGTCACCTCTTAAAGGGGCTGTGTCTGCGAGCAGACTTCCTTGGTGTCGGATCTGCTCGCTCTGAGCACCAGAGCCAGAGTTGCTGCTCTGGGGGCACCACGGGGACACTGAGTTGTCAGAATGAGGGCCGGAGGCAAGGATCCCTCCTAGACAGAAGTGCTAGCAGTATCCATTGTCTCTCTGAGCCCTCCCAGCTCCCAGTGCATGGAAACAGTGCCACCATAGCTGAGACAACATCAAATTGGAAAGCAGAGGTTGCTGCCTAGGAGAGACTCATTTCAGATTCAAAGACACACAGACTAAAAGGAATGGGATAGAAAAATATATAGCCCTAATGGACCTAGATGGTATTGCACTGAATAAAATAAGTCAGATAGAGAAAGGCAAATATTGCATGATTTCACGTACATGTGGAATCTAAAGAACAAAATCAACAACAATAACAACAACAACAAAAGTGGAAATAAACTCATAGATACAGAGAATATTTTGAGGGCTACTAGATGGGGGGGATTTGGAGATGGCGAATAAGAGCAAAAGGACTAAGAAGTACAAATGGATAAGTTACAAAATAGACACGGAGATATAAGGTGTAGCATAAGAAAAATAATAGTGTTGTAATAAATATGTAAGAGGAAAGAAGAGTATTAGATTTAGGAGGGTGAACACTTTGTGAGTTATATAGATCTCTAATCACTATGCCGTGGAACTGAAATTGGTATATTGTATGCCAACTATAATGAAAAAAAGTTATTCAACTGTATGATGTAAATATGAGCAACTAATTGTCCATTATATTTAAATAAAGCTGGGGTAAAAAAAGAAAGAAAGTGAAATAACTTATTCAGGCACAGCTTGTGGCAGCAACAGTTTGGGGAAGTAAATCCTCCAAATTCATATAGTACTTTTTCCACTCCCCTGCACCTGTTAAGTTACATTACCCATTCCTATGAAATATAATCATGAAATCATCAATCATTTCAAATGTTTTAGGGATGTTTCTGGAGTACACTATTAAGCACAGCAATGGAAAGATTTTCACAGTACAATATTTATCTGTTGCCATAATCCTAGAAAAGGCAATCACATTTCCAGGAATGAAAACACATGCAAATGTATAAGTAGTTGGAACTGAAACATAAGCATATGTTCAGAGACCATGAATAGCTTCTTTTTTTCTTCCCTAGATGTAGTTTAATGATACTATCCTTTCAACTTTCAGAAGAACAATAATGGCTGAGATTCCAGCTTAATCCTTAAGTAATAACTCCCATTAGGCCAGCTGAGACTTTGCCTAGTGTCTTATTGTAGGGAACTCTGTGTTATAGAGTGACTATAGGGGAGCAAGAGGGATGCAACGATAGCCTATAGACCTAGTAACTATCTGAATGGGCTGGCTACTTGGGATTTGTGTTGTATAACTGTTCAGTCCCTATGATACTAATGGTTTTCATAGGATCTTAACATTTCCAAGTCATATGGGACATTAGAGATAACCTAATTCACACACTTTATTTTATGTACAGGGAAACTGAGGTCCAGAAAGGGAAAGCATTTTCCTAAAGCCATAAGTTGAGTTGCTTTTGTATGTTTCATGTTTTAGAAGGCATATGTTGTATTCTCCAGATTTAGGGTAGTAACTAAAAAAGGAAGTTCACATGAATTTTCATGTATTCATTCACTCAAAAGATCTCAAACTGTTATTCCTGGCCATCAACATTAACATTACTTGGGGTTTTTGTAGACACGAAAATTCTGAATCAGAAATGCTGGGTTGGGGCATAGAAACAACTATTTAACAAGCCTTTAAGGTGATTCTGGTATGTGTCCAAATTTGAGAATTTTATTATAAATTATCATTTATTACAAATCTACTGTGGGTTAAACTCTGTTCTAGGTACTTCAATGTATGTTGTGTCATTTAATCCTCCCAGTGTGGTGCATTATAAGTATATTTTGGAAATATTTGAGGTTTGGTTCTAGACCATTGCAATAAAGCAAATATCACAATAAAGAGAGTCATTTTTTTTTTTTTTTTACTGGTGGAGGGTCTTGCCTTCAATTTATAAAAAATGCAACATCTATGAAAAACAATAAAGCGAAGTGCAATAAAACAAGATATGCCTATATTATTCCACTTAAATTTGACACTTGTTTAGACCAAAGAGCTGGTCTCTAAACTATGAAGTAAATTACCCCAGATTTTTTTCTGCTTTCTTCCTCTATCTGGCCCATCCACTTTCTGCCATTGCTGCCCTAACACTACTTCCAGGCTCCTAATATTTGCATATGACTGAGAGTCAAATACTTGAGGGCTAGTCTCATATGTCACTGTGTGGCTTTGGGTAATTCCCTTTCCCTCTTTAAGTTCTTTATATGGGCTTTAAGTTCTTTATATGTAAAATGAGAGGACTGGATTCATCTGTGACACCTTTATTAGCAGATCTCACATCTATACTTGGAAAGACCCTAATATCTTTAATTTCCCTTTAATTAAATTGAAGTTACTCCCTTCCTTGCTTGGAGCATCTGTGTTCTAAGCTTGATCTCCCATGTATGATTAAAGACTTTGAAGGCTAAGATAGTCATTGAAGGCCCTCATCTACAGCTGAGAAAGGTATTTTATTGGATAAAGAACTATCATGAAGCCCTAGATCCCACTTCAGACATGGTAGGAAGTATGGGGATGAGTTTGACAGAATAAATAATATGGCTCCTAATCAGGTTGACTTCTTGGTCAGATTTTTAGTGGTGAGGGGGAAAGAGAAGATTATGTCATCCTTTTATTTTCTAACCAATCAAGAGTGTGTCAGGGGTTCTGTGAGGAGCAGAACCTGCAGTTTTCTCAGGGCCAGTGAAATGAGATTGAATGTGATTTTTTAAATCATCGTGATGTCAGAAAGGCCATGTACTATATGTAGTATATCTAGGAGAAAGTACATTAGCCTTGAAGTAGGGTAGTCTTGATTTTAATTCTCAACTCTGTCATTGGCTAGCTGTCTGCTCCTGAGAATGACACTTAATATCTTTGTGTCTCAGTATCCTCATGTGTAAAATAAGGTTAATAACACATACTTTGACTATTTTCAAGAAAAGGCATGAGGCAATGGACATGAAAGTGTCTGGAATATGATAGGGGCTCAGTAAGTATTTGTTGTTGAAGTCCACTTGGAGTTAAGCCAGCAGTTACTCAAGTTAACTACTATTGATTTTAGTATTGAAAGCAGCACTTGGGAAAAAGAACTGGAAGATTACTATTCTACCATTAGGGTCATTCTTTTGGATCTCTAAGAATTCTCTGGCAAAATGTAGTTATCTCTGAAAGAGGAAGTACTTAAAACTGATGAAGCAAAACCCGAGAGTGGAGGTTGGAATACATTACACCAGAGAACATAACTTTCTGGGGATGAGACAAGATAGCTGCTTTCTTAAAAAGTTTAGATTGGGGAGTTTGGAGTAGACCAAGAAAAACATTGTTTCCTTGGTTACAATGGCAGTCTACTATATAAAACTTTATTCTAGTTCCTTCAGGTTAAGGATAGAGTTAAGGTTAAATACAAGAGAAACATTACTAATGAGGTCAGCAGAGGAGT
The DNA here is from genome assembly GCF_000151845.1 of Pteropus vampyrus. Taxonomy (NCBI): domain Eukaryota; kingdom Metazoa; phylum Chordata; class Mammalia; order Chiroptera; family Pteropodidae; genus Pteropus; species Pteropus vampyrus. Next base: position 49,872 of record NW_011889258.1, read on the forward strand.
CAAGAAGCCCTGTAGGGATTTCTCTAATATAAATAAATTTGAAACATCCCACCTAATGCTTCACTTTTCTGCTGAAGGTCTCCTGTCCCCTCTTTATCCTAACTCGCACTTCCAGAACATTGCTGGGTTAGGTATTAGAAAAGCAGTGTCAGACTATATGCCAATGTTTGTATTACTAATAGCCCTCTGGATACATGTTCCCTTCTCCCCTCCCAAACTGGTTTCTTACCTGACTGCACAGTCCTTAAACTTCTTTTGGTAGGTTGGCCTTTGGAGGCTACAAAAGGAAGTAGGAACAGAGTACTGATTTGCTTTCCTCTTCCATTGTCCTTTTTCCATAAAGCCAGAGGACTAAACTGTTGATTTCTCTGGTTTATCACAGGTATCAACTTCCATAGCCAAAGGGTAAGATCAACATGTCTTATGACCAAATGCCTCTCTGAATTCCATTTTCCACCCTGTTCCAGGTGCCAACACCTGGGAGCTGAACTGTTGGTTAGTGGAGACTGGGATTTCAAAGAAATCCTAATTATAGGCATTATCATTCATTATATATCTTCCGTGGACCAAACTGTGCTAGGTGCTTCAATACATGTTATCTCATTTAGTGCTTCTGGTGAGTTATACTATTATTATTCAGATTTTTTTGTTTGAGGTAAAATGCCTTTACTAAGGTCACCCAGCTAGTAAGTGGTGGTCCTAGGATAGGAACCTAAGTTTGTCAGACTCCATCTCCCTAGCTTGGCCACTGTGCAGTCACTTGGAATACAAGACTAGGTGGCCTAAGAAAAGCTTCTCCCTTTGTCTAAGTGATTCTTTCCCCAGGAGACTACAGATTCATTTTCTATGTCTCTCTGCTGTCTCTCTATACCTTTATTCACTTGGGGGTTGGGCTATGACTCATTGAGATAGATATGGTCTCTGGTTATCTGCTTCTGTGGGCAGTTGTACAGGAAAAAATTTGAAACCCAAAAAACTGCTCCTGCTCTAGCCCTCATCTAAGTGATTGAAATAGTATGGTTGTGAGCAGAGCAGCTTTGGGAGAAATGTAAAGCTTGTCTTTTGGTCTTTCTAACTCCTTTGCTGATAATGTCTAATCACCTTTCAGCAAAACAATGCTTGTGTAAACTATTAACCATTCATCAGACTGACTTTCTACTGAGTATTCTTTAATCACAACTCTGAGCTTTGTCTATGTAAGTTCAAGCAGGTTTGTTTTGTTTTGTTTTGTTTTCTCATTTGTCATAAATATCTCTTTACAACATGGAAAAATTTTAGAGGAATTATGGAATAAAGGTGTTCACAGAATATTTTAGGTGGTAAAGATCTTATGCGTCACATCATATAATCCCTTTTTGCTGACTGGAAAATGAGAGGGAAGATTGGACTTGCCCAAAGTCAAACAATGAGCATCAAGATCCCCAACTTTCAATCCAATAAGATATCTACTATTTAAGTAGTGTTCAAAATTCACTTACCGATTATTTCACAATTGGTTGATGATGTCGTGAAGGTAGGTCTTTCTAATATTCCAAATCTTATATAGAAAATAGTATGGTGCAGGCATACCTCAGGTATATTGCAAGTTCAGTTCCAGACCACTGCAATAAAGTGAATATTGTAATAAAGCTACTCACACAATTTTTTGGTTTCCCAGTGCATATAAATGTTATGTTTACACTATACTGTGGTCTATTAAGTGTGCAATAACCTTATATCTAAAAAAAAAACAATTTACACACCTTATGTAAAAATATTTTATTGATAAAACTGCTAACCATCATCTGAGCCTTCAGAAAGTCATAATCATTTTGCTGGTGAAGAGTCTTACCCACAATTTGTAAGAAACAATATCTGTGAAGCACGATAAAGTGAAACACAATAAAATAAGGTATGCTTGTATTGAGCCAGAGTTAAAAGCACACATGTCTCAGCTTCCAGTAAAGATGTGGAGGTAGGTAAATGCTGAGCTTGCATCCTTTCAAACCACATCAAAATTACAACTAAAGTACAAATAGCCATCATTGGGAGTTACTTGAAGTCCAGCAGAACAGAAGTCCTACAACTGGGGACACACAGAAGAGGCTACCTTGAGACTGTAGAAGGGGCAGAGATATGAAATGGGCTGGACCCACACCCACATGTGGCTGTCGAGAATGAGGAGAAATATCTCAGCTGCAGAGATTCCTCCAGAAGAGTGAGGGGTCTTGGCCCCACACCCAGCTCCCCTGCCCAGGGTTACAGTACCATGAAGAGAAATTCCAATAAATTATGGCTGTGAAAGCCAGCAGAGATTGTGGATGAGTGAGCCAAAGGGATGAGGAAGTTGCAGAGTTTCCTCTTAAGGGGACTGCACACAAACTTACTCAGTGATGGACTCACTCACTCTGAACTCCAGCTCTAAGGTAGCAGCTTGAAAGGTACAAGGGACATATAAGGAAGAACTGAGTTGTCTGGCTCAGGGTGAGGGCTGGAGGGGAAGCTTTCTCCCAGACAAAAGTGCTGGCAGGGGGCATTGTTCCTTTGTTGAGCCCTCCCCAGCCAGGCTTGCAGACCCAGGCAGGCACCATATCTTAGTCTCTATCAATGTAGATAACACTAGTCACTCTGCTCTGGTGAGTCCCTGAGACTCTGCCCCTCCCAATGTGCCTGATCTCCCAAGACGCTTCCAGTGGATTTTCCATACAAACATCCTGTCTTGGCTTATCCTGTGGACTTTCCTAAAATCTCTTGAAGGTTTACAAAACACAAACAAGCAGCATCTAGCCTTGGGGTGCCCTGTAACTTTTGCTGAGCACTCCCAAGCCTGACACTAGTGGCAGCCAGCCTCAGTTTTCAGCTTGGCCTTTTGAGGCACTTTCAAGCCCAGCATGGCTGGCAGCCATCTGCAGATTGCTTGGTGGCTCATGTCAAGTGGCCTTGGGCAGGGCATAAGCTGCAGCTAAAGTTGACCTGTGGCAGGGCTCCTCCCAGGAGGCCCCAGCCTCCATTATTGGTGGTAAGCTTTGGTCTGAGCCAGACTACTTTCTAGGGTCAGATCTAAGGATGACATACTCAAAGGGCAGACAGCGGAGGTACCAGAGCCCTGCTAAAGTGAATCCTGCTCTGTAGGGTTAGCCCTTGCATAACAGCTCCTCCACTGAACTCACTGGCCAGTCGTCACAACCAATTAACCAGAGGGTCAATCTCTCCCATTGATGAGCAAACAGCAACCAAGGCTCAACTACAACAAAAGGAAACACACAGCCCATAAAGGGACATATCTGGAGCATCCAGCTCAAGTAATCAGGGAAGACTGTGCCACTGGGTGCCACAAGACACCTACTATAGAAGGCCAATCTACTAAGATAGGGAGACATAGCAGCCCTACTTAATATACAGAAACAAACACAAGTAGGCAGCCAAAATGGGAAGACAAAAAAAACATATTCCAAATGAAAGAACAGAAAAAAACTCCAGAAAAAGAACTAAACAAAATGGGGATAAGCAATCTTCCAGATGCATAATTCAAAGCACTTGTAATAATGATGCTCAATGAACTTAGGGGAAGAGTAAATGAACTCAGTGAGAACTTTAACAAAGAAAACAACATGAAAATTGAGACAGAAAACAAAGAACCAGCGAGAGATGAAGAATACAATAACTGAAATGAAGAATACACTAGATGGAATCAACAGTAGTTTAGATGAAGCAGAGGATTTAATCAGAGATTTAGAAGATAAGGTAGCGGAAAACACCCAATCATAATAGCAACAAGAAAAAAATGGGGATAGTTTAAATGGCCTCTGGACAACATCAGTGTACCAACATTCACATCATAGGGTTACCAGTAGGAGAAGAGAGAAAGCAAGGAACTGGAAACCTATTTCAAGAAATAATGACTGAAAACTTCTCTAACCTGGTGAAGGAAATAAACATACAACCTCAGGAAGCGCAGAGAGTCCCAAATAAGATGAACCCAATGTCTCACACCAAGACACATCCTAATTAAAATGCCAAAGGTTAAAGACAAAGAGAGAATCTTAAAAACAGCAAGAGAAAAGCAGTTAGTTACCTACAAGGAAGCTACCAAAAGACTGTCAGCTGATTTCTCTATGGCAACTTTATAGGACAGAGGGTTTGGCGCAACATATTCAAAGTGATGAAAAGCAAGGACCTACAATTAAGATTACTCTACCCAGCAAAGCTATCATTCAGATTAGGAGAACAGATAAAGAGATTTCCAGTGGTGGGAATGGGGACTTTTGGAGGTGGCACAGAATTTAGGGGTGTGGAAGTCTATTCCAGGGTAAAAGAGATAGATGCTTGTTTCTGTTCTTTTTCTATCATTTCAATTTTTATTGTTTTACCACTCCCCAATCCTGATGTTTCTCCCTCCCAGTATCTCTTTTTCTCTTTCAAAGAAAGTGTATTATTATTTTTGCACTTATTTTAGGAAAACTTTATTTCATTTTTAAACTTAAAAAGCGTTAAAAGGCAGAGGAATTGGAACTCTGCTCATTACTCTTCAAAAAACTTGAATTAGTAAAGATAGTTTTGACTTGTGTGTTGACTTCCCATTGATTTTTCTCCTTTTGAATCAATAGCACATGATAGAAAAAAGTTTCCTACTTCTGTTTTTAGTACTACAGCCAGGTTGAGATTATGGTCCATGGGGGAAAAAATAGGAAAGGCAGATGTTCAAAAGTATTTATTTCTCTGGTCTATTCAAGTGGTGATATCAATTCCTTTCAATGTTCCTCAAATGAGAAGGCTATGTTGGAAATCAGAATTATCTGCATTGGCATGAGTGTAGGAGTGAAATGTATTTGAAGAAGAAAACCAAGAAACCCTTCTTTTTTTTTGGCCGGGATGAAAGAAGTGAATTGTCAAGAGAGTACATTATGCACTTGCAATAATCCTATTGAGGGTTTATTCCAAATCCGAGAAGTGCCATTCTTGAATCCTTCCCCCTCAATCAACTCCCTCTTAGTGGCACCCTGGAACTTAGTTCCTCCTTTATTTAAGGCTTCATATGAAGAATTCACTCCCCGCCCCCAACTTTATTGAAATATAGTAGACAATTAGTTGCTCGTATTTACATTGTACAATTCGATAAGTTTTTTTCCCCATTATAGTTGGCATAAAATAATGTCAGTCTCAGTTGTACAGCAGTATGATCAGAGATCCACATAACTCACAAAGTGATCACCCCATTAATACTCTCTTCCCTGTTACATGTTTATTAAACATTATTAACTATCTTCCCTATTCTACACTCTACATCTCTCATGTCTATTCTACAACTATACATTTGTACCTCTTAATCCCTTTGCCTCTTTTCCATCCCCCCACCACTCACCCATCTAGTAGCCTTCAAAATATTCTGTGTCTATGAGTTTATTTCTGTCGTCATTGTTGTTTATTTTGTTATTTAGATTCCACATGTATGTCATGCTATATTTGTCTTTCTCTATCTGACTTATTTCATTCAGCGCAATACCATCTAGGTCCATCAGGGCAATATAATTTTTTTCCATCCCCTTCCTTTTAGTCTGTGTGTCTTTGAATCTGAAATGAGTCTCTCCTAGGCAGCATATGTAGGGGTCTTGTTTCCTTATCCATTCAGCCACTCTATCTTTTGGTTGGAGCACTTAATTCTTTTCCATTTGAGGTACTTATTGATAAGAATATAGTTATTATGATTTCTTTATTCCTGTTTTTAATACATGTCTTTTCTTCTTAAAGAAGTCCCTCCAACAATTTCCTATAATACTGCCTTGGTGTTGGTGTTGATAATTTCCTTTAGCTTATTTACGTCTGGGAAGCTCATTTTCTGTCCTTCGACTCTAAATGATAGCTTTGCTGGATAAAGTATTCTTGGTTGTAGATCTTGGGTTTTCATCACGTTGAATATTTTGTGCCAAGCCCTTCTGTCCTACATAGTTTCTTTTGAGAAATCAGCTGCCGGTCTTATGGGTGCTCCCTTGTAGGTAACTAATTGCCTTTCTCTTGCTGCTTTTAAGATTCTCTCTTTGTATTTAACTTTTGGCATTTTAATTGTGAGGTGTCTTGGTGTAGGCCTCTTTGGGTTCATCTTTTTGGGGACTCTCTGAGCTTCCTGGGGTTGTATGTCTATTTCCTTCACCAGGTGAGGGAAATTTTCCAACATTATTTCTTCAAATAGCTCTTCAACACTTGTTTTCCTTCAGGTACCCCTATGAGAGATATTTTTATATTTAATAGTGTCCCCTAGGCTCCTTAAATTATTATTATTATAGTCTTGGTTTCTTTTTCCTTGCCATTCTGATCGAATGTCCTTGGCTTCCTCATCCTCTGTAGCGGTGGTTCGATCCTCTTCTTTATCCACTTTGTTGATTCCATCTAATATACTCTTCATCTCAGATAACGTGTTCTTCATTTCTGACGTGTTTCTTTATTTCCGTATTTTGTCTGTTTCTCTGTATTTGTTTTTATGTATTAGATAGAGCTGGTAAGTCTCCCAGTCTTAGTATAGTGGCTTTATATAGTAAGTGTCCTGTGGGGCCCAGTGGCACATTCTCCCTGTTCACCTGAGCTGGGTGCTGCAGGTCTGTCCCTTATGTGTGTTGTGTGTGCCTCTCTGTTACAGTTGAGCCTTGGTTTCTGTTAGTACATCAATGGTAGGGACTGATCTTCAGGCTGATTGTTTATGAGGACTGGCCAATGACTATAGTGGAGAAGCTGTGCAGCGGCTGACTCTTTGGAGCAAGATTCTTTTTAGTAGGGCTCTGGTGCCTGCCAAGTGTTCCGTTTGGGTGTGTTGTTAGTACAGGTAGTTGGGTGGTGCTCTGGTGTGGTCTGAAGTCGGTTTCTGTGTGCTTTTACCTAGGGCCCCTTGGGAGGGGCTCTGTTGTAGCCTAAGTTCAGCTGCTGCCTGTGCCCTGACCAGGCCATTCGATACGAGCTACAAAGTCATCTGCAGATGGTTGCCACTTGTGTCAGGTTTGGAGGTGCCTGGGAGAGGCTAAGCTGTGATCTAAGGCTGGCTGCTACTTGGTCCAGGCTTGGGTCTGCTTAGCAAGAAATACAGAGCATGCTGAGGCCAGCTGCAGCTTGCTTGGGATTTGTGAACTTTTCAGAGATTTTAGGAAAGTTTGCAGCATGAGCCAAGACATGCTGTCTATATGGAAAAGCTAGCGGAATAGGCTCAAGTGGGCCCACAAGTTGGCTGGGGGCGGGGTCTCAGGGAATCACTAGGGTTGCCTAAACAGTGTTAGCCATGTTGATGGAGACTCAGATATGGCAGCCATGTGAGTCTGCACGCTGTTTGCGGGGAGGACTCAAGAAGGGAATAATGGCTTCTGCCAGCACTTCTGTCTGGGAGAGAGCTGCCTCTACAGTTCTTTCACTGAAGCCAAACAGTTCAGTTCCTCCCTATATATCTCTGGCATCTTTTGAGCCGCTGCCACAGCGCTGGAGCTCAGAGCGAGTAAGTCCGTTAGTGAACAAATACATATGTGGGTCATTTAAGAGGAGTGCTTGGGTCTCCAGCAACACTTTGTCTCACTCAGCCACAATTTCTGCTTGTTTTTACAGCCAGAAGTTGTGGGGAATTTTCTCCCCAGCTCTGAATCGCTGAGGTGGGAAGCCTGGTGTGGGAACAGTACCCCTCACTCCTCAGGGGAGACCTCCACTGTTGATATCCCTCCCAATTTTTGACAATCACATGTGGTTGTGGGGCCAGCCCATTCCACATATCCACCCTTCCTACCTGTCTCAAGGTGGCTTCCTCTTTATGTCCTTAGTTGTAAGATTTCTGTATAGCTGGACTTCAGGTGATTCTTAATGATCGTTGTTCTGTAGTTTAGTTGTAATTTTGATGTGGTTATGAGAGGAGGCAGTCACAGCATTTACCTATTGCACCATCTTGACTGGAAGCTCCAGAGTGATGAAATCATTTTTTTCTGGTTTTATTGAAATGTAATAGACAATTAATTGCTCTTATTTATATCATACCATTCAATGAGTTTTTTCCATTATAGTTGGCATACAATAATATATTAGTTTCAGTTGTACAGCATAGTGATTAGAGATCTATATAACTCACAAAGCGATCACCCCACTAAATCTAGTACCCCTCTTCTCCCTTACACATTTATTACAAGATTATTATTGTCCTTATGCTACACTTTATAACTCCATGTCTATTTTGTAACTATTTATTTGTGCTTCTTTATTCCTTAGCCCTTTTTCACAGTTCCTCCATCCCCTGCCCATCTAGTAGCCCTGAAAATACTCTCTGTATCTATGAGTTTATTTTCATTTTTGTTGTTGTTGTTTATTTTGTTCTTCAGATTCCACATGTTCGTGAAAACGTGAGATATTTATCCTTCTCTAACTTATTTCATTCAGTGCAATACCCTCTAGGTCGATCAAGGCAATATATCTTTCAAACCTTTCCTTTTAGTCTCTGTGTATCTTTTAATCTGAAATGAGTCTCTTGTAGGCAGAATATGTAGGGGTCTTGTTTTCTTATTCAGCCACTCTATCTTTTGGTTGGAACACTTAATTCTTTTCTATTTGAGGTACTTGTTGATAGAAATGTAGTTATTACCATTCTTTATTCCTGTTTTTGATACATGTTTTCTTTTCTTCTTGAAGAAGTCCCTCCAACATTTCCTGTAATACTGGCTTGGTGTTGATGAATTCCTTTAGCTTATTTTTGTCTGGATAGCTCTTTATCTGTCCTTCAACTCTGAATGATAGCTTTGCTGGATAAAGTATTGTTGGTTGTGAATCTTGGGTTTTCATCACATTGAATATTTTGTGCCAAGCCTTTGTGTCCTGCATAATTTCTTTTGAGAAATCAGCTGCCAGTCTAATGGGTGCTCCCTTGTAGGTAACTAACTCCTTTTCTCTTACTGCTTTTAAGAGTCTCTCTTTGTATTTAACCTTTGGCATTTTAATTAGGATGTGTCTTGGTGTGGACTTCTTTGGGTTCTTCTTTCTTGGGATGCTCTGAGCTTCCTGGGGTTGTATGTCAATTTCCTTCACCAGGTGAAGGAAGTTTTCCATCATTATTTCTTCAAATAGCTCTTCAACTTCTTGTTTTCGTTCAAGGACTCCCTATAACATGGATATTTTTACATTTAATAGTGTCCCCTAGGCTCCTTAAATTATTAATATAGTCTTGGCTTCGTTTTTCTTGCCATTCTGATTGAGTGTCCTTGGCTTCCCCATCCTCTATATCAGTGGTTGGACCTTCTTTATTCACTGTGTTTATTCCATTTAATATACTCTTAGATAATGTATTCTTCATTTCTGACTGATTCTCATTTATGATTTCCATTTCCATTTTTATGTTCTTTTTATCTCTTTGTTAAAGTTCTCGCTGAATTCATCTATACTTCCCCTAACTTCATCGAGCATCTTTATAACCAGTGATTTGAATTCTGCGTCTGTTAGATTCCTTGACTCCATTATTCCTGGATCTCTGCTCTGTTATCTCATATGATTTTTGCTTCTTTTTCTTCCCATTTTTCCTGCCTTTCTGTGTCTGTTTCTATGTACTAAGCGAAGCTCCTAAGTCTCCTGGTCTGATTTGTGTGGCTTTGTGTAGTAAGTGTCAAGTGGCACAGTTGTGAGAGGGGATTCAGCAGCAGGCCAAGTTGAGCTCCAGCCTGTGCCCCTCCAGGGCCACCTGTTAAGATTCAGCAAGAAGTCTACAGATGCTGTGCTTATAGTTGCCTCAAGAGGCCATGCCAGAAATCGAGGTCAGCAGACACTAGTGTGAGTCTTGGCGCTGCCCAGTAAGGAGCACAATACTTGCAAAGGGCACAACTGGATGTGGCTTGGGTGAGGCAGCAAATTGGGGGAGGTGGAGTTTTAGGGAATCTTTTGGGCATAGTGACCTCTGTTTTCCAGTTCAATGATGTCTCAGCTCTGGCAGCACCGAGTCTACACATTGAGAGAGGGAGAGCTCAATAGGAGAACAATGGATACCACCAGCACTTCTGCCTGGGAGAAATCCTTGCCTCTGGCCCTTACTCTGACAACTCGGTGTCCCCCTGTTAGTCCCTCTTCCCCCTTAGAGCCAACTTGGCACTAGTGCTCAAAGCAAGCAGGTCCATCACCGCTAAAGTCCAGTCACAGACATGGCCTCTTTAATAGGTGTCTGCAGCTGCTGGCTGCTGCCGCTGTAGCCTCTGCCCACTCAGCCGCTTGGTACTGGGCAGCCTCGCACCTTTGCCCTCTTCTACCTTCTATCATTGCAGGGTGATTTCTTATTTCTCTCGCTAGTTGTAGTGCTTCTGTTCATCTAGATCTCAGGCGACTTTGCTCGCTGTTTGCTTCGCATTTCTGTCACACTTTGATGTTGTCGCAAGAGGGATGAACAAAGCCTCTATCATCTACACAAGATTTTCCTTCACGCCTGAAATAATTTTTATTTTTCTTAATTTATTCTTTTTTAAGTTTTTTTTGGGTAACATTGGTTAATACAATTACATAATTTTCAGGTGTACATTATAATTTGACATCTATATATTCTATTGTGAGATTACCACCCAGAGTCCAGTTTCCTTCAGCTACATATATTTGATCCCTTTTACCCACTCCACCCTCCCACAATCCCCCTATATTCGACCCCATTTACCCCACCTACTTCACCCTTCCTCTTACACACCCTACCCTCTGATAACCACTAGTCCATTGTCCATGTCCCTGAGTCTCTATTTGTCCTGTTCATTTGTTGCTTTTAGGTTTATATCCCACATATAAGTGATACCATGTGATTTTCAACTTTTTCTGTCTGGCTTATCTCGAGCATGATTAGCATGATTATCTCGAGGTTCATCCGTGTTGTTGCAAAAGGCAGTATTTCATCTCTTCTTATGTTTGAGGAATATTCCATTGTATATATGTACCAAGGCTTCTTTAGCTAATTATCTGTTGTAGGACACTGTGGTTGCTTCCATGTCTTGGCCACTGTAAATAATGCTGCTATGAACATCGGTGTGCAAATATCTTTTTGGATATGAGTTTTCAAGTCTTGAGGGTAAATACTCAGTAGAGGGATTGCTGGATCATATGGTAGATCAATTCTTAGTTTTTTTGAGGAAACTCCATACTGTTTTCCATAGTGGCTGTACCAATTTGGAGTCTCACCAGCAGTGAATGAGGGTTCCTTTTTCTCCGCATCCTCTCCAGGATTTGTTATTACTTATCCTGTTGATTATAGTTATTCCACAATGGTATCTCGTTGTGGCTTTGATTTGCACTTACCTTATAGCTAGTGAGCATCTTTTCAAATATTTATTGACCATTTGTATGTCTGCTATAGAGAAGTGTCAGTTCAGGTCCTCTACCCATTTTTTTGATTGGATTATTTGTTTATTGTTGTTATTGGGTTCTATGAGTTCTTTGTATATTTTGGATATTAGGCCTTTATCGTAGGCGTTGCTTGCAAATATATTTTCCCATTCTGATGGCTATCTCTTTACCTTGTCGACGATTTCTTTTGCTGAGCAGAAGTTTTTTAGTTTGATATGGTCCCATTCATTTATTTTAGCTTTTACTTCCCTTGCCTTTGAGGTCAAATTCATAAAATTCTCTAAGTCCAAGGTCCTTGAGTTTAGTTCCTATGTTTTTTTTTCTATGTAATTTATTGGTTCAGATCTTATATTCAGGTCTTTCATCCATTATGAGTGAATTTTGGTGTGCGGTGATAGACAACAGTCTAGTTTCATTCTTTTGCATGTAGCTTTCCAGTTTTCCCAGCACCATTTATTGAAGAGGCTTTCCTTTCTCCACTGTATGTCTTTGGCTTTATTTTACAAAATTTATTTGCCCATATAAATATGGGTTTACTTCTGGACTCTCAATTCTGTTCCACTGGTGCCTGTGTCTGTTTTGCTGATAATACCATGTTGTTTTGATTACTATTGCTTTGTAGTATAATTTGAAGTTAGGCAGAGTGATGCCTTCAGCCTCGTTCTTTATTCTCAGGATGGCTTTGGCAATTCGGGGTCTTTTGTGCTTCCACACAAATCTGATGATATTTATTTTATTTCTTTAAAAAATGCTGAAGGGATTTTGATGGGGATTGTCTTAAATCTGAATAATGCTTTAGATAATATGGTCATTTTAACTATGTTGATTCTTCCGATCCAAGATCACGGAATATCTTTCAATTTCTTCTTCGATTTCTTTTAATATAGTCTTGTAGTTTTCATTATATAGGTCCTTCACATATTTCGTTAGATTTATTCTTAGGTATTTTATTCTTTTTCTTGCAATTGCAAAAGGATTTCTTTTTTGCACTTTTTTTTCCCTGACACTTCATTATTAGAGTATAAGAATGCTACGGATTGTTGAACATTGATTTTGTATCCAGAGATTTTACTGTATCTGCTTATTATTTCCAGTAGTGTTCTTGTGGAGTCTTTAGAGGTTTCTATATAAAGAATCATGTCATCCACAAATAGTGACAGTTCGACTTCTTCATTTCCTATTTGGATGCCTTTTATATCTTTCTCTTACCTGATCGCACTCACTAGGACCTCCAATGTTATATTGAATAACAGTGGCGATAGTGGACAGCCTTGCCTTGTTCCTGATCTTAGAGGGAAGATTTTTAGTTTTTCAACATTAAGTATAATGTTGGCTGAGGGTTTGTCATATATGGCCTTTATTATGTTAAGGTACTTTCCTTCTATACCGATTTTATTAAGTGTTTTGATCATAAATGGATGCCGTACCTTGTTGAAGGCTTTATCTGCATCTATTGATATAATCTTATGATTCTTATTTTTTAATTTCTTCATGTGGTGTATCACATTAATCAATTTGCATATGTTGAACCATCCCTGTGCCCCTGGGATGAAGCCCACTTGATCGTGGTATATAATCTTTTTAATATGTTGCTGTGTTCAGTTCACTTGTATCTTATTTAAGATTTTTGCATCTGTGTTCATGAGAGATCTTGGTTTGTAATTGTCTTTGTTTGTGTTATCTTTACCAGGTTTTGGTATCAGAGTAATATTGACCTCATAAAATGAGTTGGGATGTATTGCCTCCTCTTCGATTTTGAAAGAGTTTGAGGAAAATAGGTATTAAATCTTCTTTGAATGTTTGGTAGAATTTACTGGTGAAGCCATCTGGTCCTAGACTTTTGACTTTTTGGTAGGTTTTTGATGATTGTTTCAATTTCCATACTGTGATCAGTCTATGTAGATTTTCCAGTTCTTCTTGATTCAATCTAGGAATGTTGTATTTTTCTATGTACTGGTCCATTTCTTCTACGTTTTTAAATTTGGTGTTATATACTTTTTCATAATGTTCTTGTATGATCCTTTGTATTTCTGCTGTGTCTTTCATAATTTTTCCTCATTAATCTGTGATTTTGTTTATTTGTGTCCTTTATCTTTTTTCTTTAGGGAGTCTAGCTAGGGGTTTATAAATTATATTAAACTTCTCAAAGGACCAGCTTTTCATTGCATTTATTTTTTTTCTATTGATTTTTGGTTTGTTTTGAATTTCTTTTAATTCTGCTCTAATTTTGATTATTTTTTTCCTTCTTCTGAGTTTAGGCTTCATTTGTTCTCCCTTTCTAGTTTTTGAAAATGAAGCATTAGGTTGTTTATTTGAGCTCGTTCTTGTTTTTTAAGATAGGCCTGTAATGATACGAACTTTCTTCTTATAATCGCTTTTACATGTCTCAAAAAGTTTTGATATGTTGTACTATCATTATCATTCGTTTCTATGTATCTCTTGATCTCTCTTTTTATTTCTTCTCTGACCCAGTTATTCTTTGGTAGTATGTTGTTTAATCTCCATGTATTTGTGGTTCTTCCTGATTTCTTTTTGCAGTTGATCTTTAACTTCAAAGCATTATGGTTAGAAAATATGGTTAGTATGATTTCAACCCTCTTATATTTGTTGAGGCTATCTCTGTGCCCCAGTATGTGGTCAATCCTTGAGAATATTCCATGTACACTAGAGAAGAATGTATGAGCAGCTCCTTTGGGGTTAAAGGGTCTGTAAATGTCAATTATGTCCATTTGGTCTAAAGTGCCTTTAAGGATGTTATTTCCTTATTGATTTTGTGTTTGGATGATGTGTCCATATCCAGCAGTGGGATATTCAGGTATCCTACTATGATAGTGTTTTGGTATGTTTTTCCCTTTAGTTCTATTAGTAATTGTTTTGTATCTTTCTGGGCTCCCTGATTGGAAGCATAGATATTAATAAGTGTTATATCTTCTTGGTGTATGATTCCCTTTATCATTATGAAGTTTCCCTCAGTATCTTTCTTTACCTTTTTACTTTTGAAGTCTATTTCATCCAATATTAGCACCACTACTCCCACTTGTCTCTGAATCCCATTTGCTTGAAATATCATTTTCCACCCTTTTACTTTGAGTCTATATTTGATTCTGGAACTGAGATGTGTCTCCTGGAGGCAGAACATGGTTGTGTTTTGTTTTTTATGGTCCAATCTGCAACTATGTGCCTTTTTATTGGTGAGTTCAGTCCATTTACATTTAGGGTGATTATTGAAATATGAGGTTTTCCTATAGCCATTTTATCTTTTGCTTTCTGGTAGCTTTAGGTTTCCATTGCTTCCTTGTCCTTGTGTTGTTGTTGTTGTTGTTGTTGTTGTTGTTGTTGTTGTTGTTGTTTTTATATTGGTTGGCTTCTTTGTGTTTTCCCTCTGGTCCTTCTTGTTTTATGCTATATACTTCAATTTTGAATCTTTGATGTGTGGTTACCATTATAAATATGTAGAGGATAGTTATAAATATATAGTAGTCCATTTTCTTCTGTGTGTGCCTTATCTTCATTCCTCTTTGTGAGTTTATATCTTTGAATCCACCCCCTTTCAGTCACTGTTGCCTCAATTTCTCCCTATGCCAGCTGAACGTACATTACTATCTTGCTATAGCAAATCTCTTCTTATTTTTAAGCTTATAATGCTCCATTCTTAATAAGGGTTGCACTACTCTGCTTGTATCTGCCTGTTAGTTGCCTTACTCATATTTATGTATTTTTTTGGTCATTTTGTTTTAGGTAAGCTGATTTCTTTCAGTATTTTCTGTAATGTAGGCCTCGTAGTAGAGATTTCTCTCAAATTTTGAATGTCTGGACAGGTCTTTATTTCTCCTCCATATCTATAAAAGAGCTTTGCTGGTAGTTCCTTTTAATTAATAGTTTGAATATTTGATTCCATTTTTTTCTGGCTTATAAAGTTTATGCTGAGAAGTTCGAAAGTGATTGAATGGGTTTTCCTTTATAGGTTACCGTACACTTTTCCCTGGCTGCCCTGAGAATTCTTGCTTTGCCATTGATTTTTTTAAATTAAGTTTATTGGGGTAACATTAGTTAATACAATTATATAATTTTCAAGTGTACATTATCATTTGACATCTGTATATTCTATTGTGTGTTTACCACCCAAAGCCCAGTTTTCTTCAGCTACCATATATTTGATCCCCTTCACCCACTTCACCCTCCCCCCGCTCCCCTATATTTGACCTCCTTTACCCCATCTGCCACCCCCTTCTTCACTCTCCCCCTACCTTCTGATAACCACTAGACTATAGTCCATGTCCATGAGTCTCTGTTTGCTTGTCCTGTTCCTTTGTTACTTTTAGGTTTATATCCCACATATAAGTGATATCATGTGATTCTAAACTTTTTATGTGTGGCTTATTTCACTTAGCATGATTATCTCGAGGTACATTCATGTTGTCGCAAATGGCTGTATTTCATCTCTTCTTATGGCTGAGTAATATTTCATTGTATATATGTACCACCGCTTCTTTAGCCAATTATCTATCATAGGACACTTCAATTGCTTCCATGTCCTAGCCATTGTGAATAATGCTGCTATGAACATCGGAGTGCAAATATCTTTATCGATATGATTTTTTAAGTCTTTGGGGTAAATACCCAGTAGAGGGATTGCTGGATCATATGGTAGATCAATTCTTAGTTTTTTGAGGAAACTCCATACTGTTTTCCACAGTGGCTGTACCAATTTGCAGTCCCAACAGCAACGTATGAGGTTTCCTTTTTCTCCTCATCCTCTCCAGGATTTGTTATTACTTATCCTGTTGATTATAGTTATTCTAACAGGTGTGAGATGGTATCTCATTGTGGTTTTGATTTGCATTTCTCTAACAGCTAGCGATGTTGAGCATCTTTTCAAATATTTGTTGACCATTTGTATGTCTGCTATGGAGACGTGCCAGTTCAAGTCTTCTACCTATTCTTTTGATTGGATTATTTGTTTTTGCTGTTATTGTGTTGTATGAGTTCTTTGTATATTTTGGATATTAGGCCTTTATCATAGGCATCGCTTGCAAATATGTTTTCCCATTCTGATGGTTCTCTCTTTACCTTCTTGACGATTTCTTTTGCTGAGCAGAAGTTTTTTAGTTTGATGTAGTTCCATTTATTTATTTTAGCTTTTACTTCACTTGCCTTTGAGGTCAAATTCATAAAATTCTCTTTAAGGCCAAGGTCCTTGAGTTTCGTTCCTATGTTTTCTACATACATTTTATTGTTTCAGGTCTTATATTCAGGTCCTTAATCCATTTTGAGTTAATTTTGGTGTATAGTGATAAACAACAGTCTCGTTTCATTCTTTTGCATGTAGCTTTTCAGTTTTTCCAGCACCTTTTATTGAAGAGGCTTTCCTTTTTCCACTGTATATTTTTGGCTTTTTTCTTGAAAATTATTTGCCCATATAAATATGGGTTTACTTCTAGACTCTCGATTTTGTTCCACTGGTCCGTTTGTCTGTTTTTCTTCCAATACCATGCTGTTTTGATTACTGTCATTTTGTAGTATAATTTGAAGTCGGGCAGAGTGACACCTCCAGCCTTGATGTTTATTCTCAGGATGGCTTTGGCAATTCGGGGTCTTTTGTACTTCCATACAAATCTGATGATTTTTTTGTTCTATTTCTTTAAAAAATGCTGAAACGATTTTGATGCGGATTGCCATTGATTTTTATTAATTTTAATAAAATGTGTCTTGGTGAAGGTTATTTTGGGTTGAGATAATTGGGTGTTCTGCTGACTTCCTGAATTCCAAACTCCAGCTCATTCCTTAGATTTGAGGATTTCTGATCAATTATTTGTCTGAAAATGCTTTCTAATCCCTGCTTCTTTTCCTCCCCTTCGATAATGACCATTATTTTTATGCTTTCTTTACTGAATGTACCAGATAGTTCTTGTATTTCTCTGTCATTCTTTTTCATTCTTCAGTTTCTCTCTCTTTTTTTTTTTCTGATTTATTTCTAGGTTTCTGTCTTCGATATTACTGATCCCTTCCTCCATTTGGTCAACTCTATTTCACAAGCTTGCTATTTCATTCTTCATTTCTTTTAGTGTGTGCTTCATCTCCAGAAATTCTATTCCATTATTTTGAGGCCTTCAGTCTCCTTCTTAAGAACTCATTCTGCTCGTCTAGTTGTGTTTACAATTCCTGAAATTGTTGATGTGAATTGTTTTGGATCTCATTGCGGTTTTTCAGAAGTACCATGCTGAATTCTCTATCATTTAAGTTGCATATTTCTGTGTCTGTAGGCTTATTTTCTGGAGATTTTTCTCTTTCTTTCTGAGATGCCTTGTTACCTTGGTTGTTCATGGTGTTTAATGGATTGTTTCTACTTAGGCATTAATGGAAGTGTGCTCTGCTTTATTTTTTTTTTTCCTGAAAGATTTATTATATAAAGGTCTCTCTTTAGCCTGTTGCAAAGAATGTGTTTTTCTTTTGGTTTCCAGTAGGTGGCGTCTAAGCTTTTTGGATCCCTGCTTTACATCATGTCGTAATAATGTCTGTTTTTTTCTTTATTAATCTTCAATCATTCTCACTACCCTCAGTCTCAGTCCTTGTCAGTGTTAGCTACATTTTCCATAGTGTTTGCTCAGATTCCCCTGGTGTTCTGTGGTGTTTGGTCTTGGAGGATATTGGGGGAGGTGTTGTTTGGTTTTGGGGATGGGGCTGCGGCTCAGCCTCGCGTTTTGCAATCATGGCTGGTAATAATCAATTGTTGCTTCTTTGCTGTCCCCATTTCTCTGCAGTCTCCACTTCTTTGCTTCCTGCCCTGATCCCTGGACACTGTTGCTGTATGGACTTCACAGCTCTCTCAGGCAGGGCTGTTCAGAGAACTCGCTGCACCTTCTACCTCCCCCTCCTCTGGCGGGGAGCTCTGGCTGTGAGAGGTTTCTTTGTTTCTCTCAGTTTACTGCCTGACTCCCGGGGTTCTGACCTGTGGTTGCTCTTATTCATAGGTCCCTCACGCAGATGTGCTTGTGTGCAGGTTGGGTGTTTTTTGTTGAGTTGTAGATGTTCAGCCTATTGTTATTTTAAGGGGAGAGACCTGGGGATATCTCTCACTCCACCATGTTTCTGACTGATCTTGTTAATTTAATGTTTATTTTATGGCCTAGTATATGGTCTAGTCTGAAGAATGTTTCCCGTTGACTTAAAGAATATGTATTCTGCTATTGTTGGATGCAGTGTTTTAGATGTCTGTTTTGTTTAATTTGTAAATAGTGTTGTGTGGTATGTTATTTTATTCCCCATCTTAAAAAATGTTAAATAATATTTTCTATTTTACTTGAGAAACCAATAAATAAGAAACAAGTTGATAAAACTTTTTAAAAAGCAGAAACCTACTAGCCAAAGCAACATAAAATAAAAATGAAAAATATTTCCAGTCTGTGTTTATATTTCAAAATGCTTTTTCCTTTTAAATTTTATTCTTGTGGATAACATTTTTTAGTAAGTTATAAATTTTAAGAATAATACTGCTTAACTTCTTATTCAATTGGTTAATTAATCATATTTGGTGAACATAGTTAAATTGGCACCATATACAATTAGTTAAAGTTAAAAGAAAAATACATAAAAGTGGAAAAGATAAGATGTGTTTATATAACTTGTCTGGGCTGCAGTGTCTCTATCAGTAAATATGAACTATTCTAGGTCCAGTATTATTTCTAAAATTTAGAAGGAGTGAGATTTGAGAGAGAGCCTTGAGTTTGTCTTAGAACTTCACCGGTTTCTCCTAAGTGACCTTCACCTCACTAGGACATGGTTACTGGATCTATAAAATGGGGACAATAATACATACCTGGCTAAACATTTGTTAGGATTAAGTGAGATTTTATAGGCAAAGTAGGTAGCATAGGGAGTATGGCCAACAATAGGTACTCATAAAATGTTAGTTCCATATTCTCTTCTCTATGAGTAATCAATAAAGTGACTGATCAGAAGTAGTAGTAATAATGATAGTTGCTATGCAGGGTCCACATCAGCACTCTTTTAAATAACTAACTTGAGAGTTTTCACACCTGAATGGGATGAAAAGCATAAATTTTTCTGTGATTCTGTTAATTTTAAGGTCTAGACAGCTATGAGGTAATAAAGAAAAATTCCTAGAATATAAAATACAAAAATATATCAAATTGATGTCCCTTTTTATATATTTCTGCAAAACTCTTTGGAGAGTTAGACAGATTTTAGAGCAATAATAACACTCTTAACTTATATCTGAGCTTGCTGTTTTGATATTTATTATCTCATTTTATCCTTACTCAGTGTCTGACATATGATAGAAATTTAACCAATGTTTATTGAATAACTAAATTATTCTTTGCAATATTTTACAAAGGTAAGCACCATAATTATCATCATCATATTTTTTTCTATGAAAAAAACTGAGCCTCAGAAGAGGTCAGCTAAGTTACACAAGGTCACAAGGTGAACTAGAAACTAAATCTGAAATCTAGGTATTCTGAGTACTCTGCTTCTCACTTGACTTCACCATGTAGCTTGATTAAATCTTCTTAGCCCTTACTTGCCTATCTTTCCTTCATCTGTAAAACAATGTTTTTATTGTTTTAAAAAAGCTTTAACAAAGTTATTAAATTAGTTTAAGGAGGTTTTCTGATCTATTCTTCTTCCTCTTATGGAAAGGCAGTGAGAAGTAAGTCTTCTTATTGCAAGTTATTGATGGTTAATTATCTTTGAGTATTTGTTATTTAGGTTTCTGACAGGCAAGCAGAGAAAAGAGGGCCCAAAATGAGAGCATACCTGGAGAGGGGTTAGAGAGTATTGGAGGGCTGCTGGGACCACCAATTTCTGGTATTTTCCAAGCTAGGAATTTTATTTTCTGCATTTTATTTTAGCATAATTATTTAAAATTATTGGAACATATTAAAATTTTCTGTTAAATATTGCTAATTCTTAAGCATGATTTTATTTGAACTTGACCTTATTGGTCTCTCCCTCATTCCTTCAAACACATGTCTAATGAGGTAAGGAAATTCCCTTTGGTATTTATCTTTTTAGGAATGCCTTTAATAATATTGGAGTTCATCTGCCTTTTCTTCTAATAATCAGAAGAGCTTCACTGGCAATGCACCTGGTTCACTTCTTGCATATTATGTGGTATCTGTGGTATAACTGACAAGAAAAGAGCAATGAGAAAGGCTAAGAAAAAACAGTGAGCTTAGCTATAGAGTTTCAGACATTTTGTTCTGTATATTTGTAAAATTTTATGCTTTCTCATTCTGATGTGAATTTTAGGTTGCCAGATGTCCTGTGCACATGTGACTGTTCTGTTTCTGTGCCATATCCCATTTTCATCTGTATCAGAATACATAATGGTTATCCCATTTGAGCCAAGTCAGACACAGCTAGTTGACTACTGTTGGCATTTGTTCCTTCCCCTCTCCCCCACCAACCTGGTTGAAATATGTCGTGCATTCTCCAAACTAAAACCCTTCACCAAACTTTCTCACACATTTTAAATCACTGTGAGGCAGAATAATAACTGAAGTGAGAGCCCTTTTATTCATATTAAATGAGGATGACAATTGTTTCCTACAGGCTGATGACTTACTCAAAGGCCCGTACAGATTGACCTTTTTTCTCCCCAGATTTATTGAAATATAATAGACAAATAGTAGCTCATATTTTCATTGTATAATTCAATGAGTTTTTAAATATTATAGTTGGCATACAATAATATATTAGTTTAAATTGTACAGCATAGTGATTACAGCTCAAGTGATCACCCCACTAAATCTAGTACTCCTCTTTCCCCTTACATATTTATTACAACACTGTTGACTATTTTTCTTATACTACACTTTATATCTTCATGACTATTTTGTAATTATCCATTTGTATTTCTTAAGCTCTTCACCCTTTCTCACCATCCTCTCCAAACCCCCTCTGTCTGGTAGCCCTCAAAATAGTCTCTGTATCTATGATTTTGTTTCCATTTGTTTTGTTATTGTTCTTTATTTTGTTCTTTAGATTTCTCATGCATGTGAAATCACGTGATATTTGTCTTGCTCTATCCGACCCATTTTATTCAGTGCAATACCCTCTAGGTCCATCAAGGCATTATATTTTTCCATCTCCTTCCTTTTAGTCTGTGTATGCCTTTTACTCTGAAATGAGTCTCTTGTAGGCAGCATATATAGGGGTCTTGTTTTCTTATTCATATAGCCACCCTATCCTTTGGTTGGAGCACTTAATTCTGTTCCATTTGAGGTAGTCGTTATCAGATATGTAATTATTACCATTTTTTACTCATGATTTTGATACACGGTTTTTCTTCTTAAAGAAGTCCTTCCAACATTTCCTGTAATACTGCCTTGGTGTTGATGAATTCCTTTAGCTTATTTTTGTCTGGGAAGCTCATTATCTGTCCTTTGACTCTAAATGATAGCTCTGCTGGATAAAATATTCTTGGTTGTAGATCCTGGGTTTTCATCATGTTGAATATTTTGTGCAAAGCCCTTCTGTCCTGCATAGTTTCTTTGAGAAATCAGCTGCCGGTCTTATGGGTGCTCCCTTGTAGGTAATGAACTTCTTTTCTCTTTCTGATTTTAAGATTCTTTCTTTGTATTTAACCTTTGGCATTTTAATTATAATGTGCCTTAGTGTGGCCCTCTTTGGGTTCCTCTTTCTTGGGACTCTCTGAGGTTTCTTGGGTTTATGTCTATTTCCTTCACCAGGCGAGGGAAGTTTTCCATCATTATTTCTTCAAATGGCTTCTCCACTTCTTGTTCTCCCTTTCCTCCTTTAGGTATCCCTATTACATGGATGTTTTTACAGTTAATTTTGTCCCAGAGATTCCTTAAATTATTATTATATTCTTGGTTTTTTTCTTGCTGTTCTGATTTCTTGCCACATGACCTTGGTTTCTCCATCCTCTATATTAATGGTTTGACCCTCTTCTTTATCCACTCTATTAATTCCCTTTGATATACTCTTCATCTCAGATAATGTATTCTTCATTTCTGACCGGTTCCCATTTCCATTTTCATTTTTATATTTTATCTCTTTGTTAAAGTTTTCACTGAGTTCATCTACTCTTCCCTTGGTTCACTGAACATCTTTATAACCAGTGTTTTGAACTCTGCATCTGTTAGATTGCTTGACTCCATTATTCCTGGACCTCTGTTCTGTTCTCTCATATCATTTCTGCTTCTTTGTCTTCTCATCTTGGCTGTTTTTCTGTGTCTGTTTCTATTTACTAAGCAAAGCTCGTAAGTCTCCCGGTCTTATTAGCATGGCTTGGTGTAGTAGGTGTCCAGAAGCACAATCCTGGAGGGGTTCAACTGCAGGCCAAGTTTAGCTCCAACCTGTGTCCCTCTGGGGCTACCTGTTAAGATTCAACGAGCAATCCAAAGATGCTGTGCTTATAGTTGCCTCAAGAAACCACACCAGAAAATGAGGTCAGCTGCCACCCATGTGGGTCATTGAGTTTGCTCAGCAGGTTGCTCAGGACTCTCCAAGGAAACAACTGGATGTGGCTTAGGTAGGGCCATGAGCTGGGGGAGGCAGAATTTCAGGGAATCTCTGGGCAGAGTGACCTCTGTTATCCAGTATGATTACATCTTGACTATGGCGACGTTGAGTCTTCACACTGTGATGGGGAAGGACTCAACAGAGGAACAATGGATACTGCCAAGTGATTCTGCCTGGGAGAAAGCCTCACCTCCAGCTCTCACTCCGACAATTGAATGTCCCCTCTAAGTCCCTGGTGCCCCCCATGCAGCTGGCACTGGTGGTCTGAGCGAGCAGGTCTGTCACTGTGAAAGTCCACTTGCTGAAACGGCCCCTTTAAGAGGTGTCTGCAGCTGCCACTGCCACTGCCACGACCTCTGTCCACTCAGTCGCTAGGGACCAGGCAGCCTCATGTCCTCGCCCTGTTCTACCTTTAGCCATTGCAGGGTGATTTCTTATTTCTCTCCCTAGTTGTAGGGCTTGTTCATCTTGACCCCAGGTGACTCTGCTTGGTCTTTGCTCAATGTTTCCATCACAATTTTGATGTGGTCATACAAGCGGATGAAGAAAGCCTCTATCATCTGTGCTGTTTAGACTTTCTCCCAGTCTGATCTTTTAACTTTCAATTGTTTTTACCTAGAAATCATATATACCAGAAATGGAAAAAAAATAGCTCTATAAATTTTAATTTTTAATTTTCTTTTGGTGGAGACATGAAGATTAATCTGTTCTGTCTTATTTTCTCTAGGTTTGGCTAAATAGATGAAGAAATAAGCTCAGAGCAATTATAGGAAGTGATCATTTAGTTGACATGGCCCCAGGAAGGCATTGGCATTTTAAATAACATAATAACCAATAAATAGAGTGCTGATATGTATGCCAAAAATGTTATTCTTATTTTCAAATGATTTGATTATAATAATATAAAAAACCCCCTACTTAATACCATAATTATATCAACCTAATTGAATCTTGTTTCGATTGACAATATGGAGTACCTGACAGATAGCAAATACTTACTAGAGTTCTGTAAAATTAAAATTACTTTAAACATGTATTTTAGTATCAAGCATGAAGGTTCTTGGGGTAGTTATTATAAATGTAAGTTATTATAACACCTTTTATTCATATGGCATTTTCAACTTTCATAATGCTTTATTAACAAGTTTTTTTTTATTCGATGCTTTCTCTAACTTCATTGGGTAGGCAAAGCAAATATTATTATCCTTATTGCAGAAATGAAATAGGTTGTATAGCTAGTAAGTGACAAACTCTGAAGTTTAATCCTAATCTCTTGACTCCCACTGCTCTGATCCCTATATTGCTCTTATCATTTAATATTTGGTATCAAGTAATATGCTAGATATCAAAGTTTATTGCATTAAGCATTTTAAAAATCATCTATCCCTACAAAACCTTTTAAAATCATACTTCTAGAAATACACAGGTACTTTAAGAACTGGAACATATATAAATCCTTCTATGGAATGATCATGACTACTCCAGGCATACTTTAATAGTATGGACTATGAAATATTTGTTAAGAAAACAAACCAAAAAGGGAGGCTACAAAAATATATAGAGACCATTCTTCCTATTAAAGTTCAGCTTAGAAAAGTTAGCTAAGAGGGAACTGTTTTCTTTTTACCTGTGCCAAATATTGCAGAATATATATTTTCAGAAAACCTCTCCAGTTAGTCTTTATAACTTCAACTGGAAGAGTCTCAAATGAAAAGGTCATTTCTTATAATTCATGAGCCTTTGTCCATTATTAGGTTGTAAATTTCTTGATGGTAAGGACATTGTACTGTACATATTTGTGCATTCTTCAATTTTTTATTCATAGTAAGAGCTCAAACATTTGTGGAAATTTTGGCTTAACTTACTTTTAATTCTTTGCCTTTGATGGTTTTAACCCACCTTCACAAAACCTAAAAAGATAAAAAAAAATGAGGATATTTTGTGACTTTCTTATCAATTTCCACATCACTATCGAAATTTCTAAAATGTAAGCTAATAATGTTTATTTCCTATTTAAAAGCCTCCTCTTTTGTAAGATAAGGGGCAGAGAGGAAAGGGAACCTTTTGTTTTTATGTTATGAACCTTTGACATGTATGAATTTGTTTCAATGAGTATGTATTATCTTGTAGTGAGAGAGCAAAAATGTACCCAAATCTAACATAGGAAAAAAGAAAAGAAAACAAAGATCTCAGTCCAAATTGTCCATGGGATAATTTTAAAGCCTTAGTCTGGTAGATAGGGTCTTTAATCTGAGACTTTCAACATCTTCGTTAAACTTCATCTCCCACCTACACCTCTATGCCTTACACACATATGCACACACACCTCTACTCTCCAGTGAAATAGAACTATCCTTTATAAAGACACCCTGATTTTCCCCTCCAACTTCCTTATTTGTGTACACTTTGCTCATTCTATAAAGCCTTGTTCTCCCTCTTGTTTCTAGTGAGATTCGTTCAAGATCCAGCTCAAAACACACTTTTTCAGTGCATAGCAGAATTAGTGCTCTTTCCTCTGTATACAACAGTGCTATGTTACACAACAGCTTCTTCCATTAAATTGTGGTCAGATCAAAAACCATGAGTCATACTTTAGACATCTTCTCAGTCTGGAAGAAATTAACACAATTGGTTTTTCTACCTCCAGGTAGTTTGACAAATAAAAGGTATTTTTTCTTTGTAGCTGTTTAAAGCTTTTGTTCTTTTGAATTTCACATTGACAAATAGTGCTTGGTCTTGGGGATATAGATGAGCAATTGAGAAGGAGAAAAAATAAGAAGAGGCCATAATATACAAATAAACACCCTTATCTGGGTAATGATGATTTACTGTCAATAAATCAGTTGCTGTGGAAAACATTTATGTAACAGGCACAATGTTTGGCTATGCTGTTAAGGGTAAAGGTGTAGAGAATTCTATCTCTGCACCCAGATTAAGTGTTTGTGTTGGGGAATGGGGTATGGAGGATGTAGGACATCTACCTAGGGAAAGATACGCACATACCACAAGGCAGTGTATAATGGTAAAATATATTAGACTGTTAAAGGAAGCAAGGGTGGCCAGTGAAGACTAGAAGAGGTAGAATTTAAGGCTGCACAGGATTTGGATTGATTATAGAAATGGCTAGGCAGATAATCCCAGAATTGGTGTACATGCTGCTAGATAATACATGGGTTCTACAGGTAAGTGACTGTTAATGGACATACAACTGTCATTTAAAAATATCATAGAATCTGAAAGGGGGCGTACCATTAACAAACAAAAAGAAATCCCCAAGAGATAAAAAGGTAAGTTTGGGGGTGAGTGAAGCAGTGAGGGAATTGGGAGTGAGATCAAGGGAACTGGTGAAACAGAATTATGATCCAAATGGTCCTTGCAATTTTTCTTGAGTTTTCTCCTCCTTTTAAAGATTATCTTGCTTAGTTCTCTGCTATCATAGTCTTGTTTGGCACCTCACCACTGCACTGGGGACACTGGCATGTTGTGGGGGAAAGGGTACAGGTTTTGGAGACCAAACAGACCTCCACCACTTACTAGCTTTGTGACTTTGAGCAAGTGAACTAGCCTTGCTTGAAATCTGCTCATTGTTAAAATAGGAGCAAACATACCTACTTTACTGGGCTGTTCTGAGGAATAATGAGATAATGTGTATAACATGCCTGACACTGCAGCTGGAATATATTAGTGGGTCAGTGAATAGTAAATTGCTCACCTATTTCCTTCTATAGTTATGATTATGTATTTAATTTTTCGTCTAACTAAGAGACAGGGTCTCCTTCAAGTGATCTCAGAAAGAGACTCCTAAAGGAGAATCGAAATCATAGAGGAATGCATTAGAGTCTGCTCTGATCACTCTTTATATCTCACCTGGAGATCCCAGCCCCTTTACCGCCCCCACTCTGTAGTGTGTGTGTGTGTGTGTGTGTGTGTGTGTGTGTATGTGTCTGAGATTTAAATCAGGACACTACACTAGCCCCTCTAAATTCCATAAGAACCTACCTTCCTTTCCTTGACTTGGCTCTCCCTGTGTTTCGTACAAGCAGCATGGCTAGCAGAGTAGGGCAACTGTATATGTAGGAGAGGTACAGTTGGCTACTAATGATCTGCATGTGTTAAAAGCTGATTTCTGCCACCCCATTTGTGTGCACTGGCAAGAGCAAATTAACAGGCATAAGCTCTAGGACAAATTTCCCTGGTGAAAAAAAAAATATTGTCATTTTATTTGAAAGCTTGGTCACTGAGTTGTGTAATTACCTTCTCCAGTGTCTTTCTTTATTTGGTTAACTTATAAATTCCAAGATGTTTGCTGTCAAAACTGTTCAATGTCTTTGTTTGTGCTCCTTTTATTTTTGTAGGAATTTACCCCTCTCCTCACCCCTGCCCTTAGTGCCCCCTAGCCTTCTTCTGAACCCTTTCCAACCTCCTACCAATCTCTCCCAAACCCTCTTCTCAGCCTTCCCTCTACTCTTCCTCAAAACCTTTCATACTTCACTCAATCTCCCTCTGCTCCAACCATTCTCTAAATCTCTCCATCTCCCCATACTGCATCATCCAATGACTTCTCACTATTCCTGGAATATTCAGGATCCTACCCAAACTTTTAGCCTTTTCCAACCCCTTCTCTCCCTCCCAACTTACTTGTCACTTATGTTCTTCCCTCAGCTAAGCCAAGAAATAATTCAAACACCAGTAGAAATTGCCAATGTTTATTGATTTTTTTAAAAAAAATATCACTCGCAAATTTACTTTCCTTATTGAAAATATGTTGCAATTTTTTTGATAGAGAAAATCTTAATAAGGAAAAAAGTCTGTCTAACAACTACACTTTTTCAATATTAGTTTCTAACATCTATTCTCATGCATATTGTTAGTATAAATTATAATTAAAACAGCCCCCATTAATTCAGGGTTTAAAGAAAGGGGCATACAGGGTTGGTAAAAAAAAAGGCAACTCAAAGTTGTTAGGTTAAGTCCATGATCTTAGAGGAAGGGTCACTGTACAAGTAGCCTTAGTTCATTGCCAGAGATTCAGAGGAAAATTCTGGAAGCAGCAAATGCAGATGACAGCTGAGATAATAGAAGACAGGTTGCCAGGAGCAGTCACTAAGACACAGCATCTACCCAGCAATTATTTCATCATGACATCTTCTATTCCACCTGTGTCTGAAGCAATTGTAGTGACAATAACGAGATAGAAAAGACACAGTGCAGGTACTCCACTCGATGTTTGGGTCATGTGTTTCAAGCCAGTGGATTCCAAGAATCAGAGGGTATGGTGGTACATGAATAATATCAAACTGGAGCTCTTAAACGTGGTTTCCAATTTTAACTTCGACAGATGGTGTCTCCTTGGTTATGGGTCTATTAATCAGTGGATGGCCATTTACTGTTTCAAGCATCAAAGGGAAGATATTATTACGGATGGGCAGCTTCTCTCGAAGAACCACAGAATGGTCAATACTGTTTCTGTAGGAGCCTGAATCCACCATTGCTTGCTCAAAGAACTGTCATTTTCCCAGTCGAATTTCAACAGTAAGCCTTAGGGTATGGGACATGGATATTGGAAGCGAGGGGGATGCATATTTGTAGATTGGCCCACCCAGGTTCCCCCTTACCGCCGGGCCTCGATGTTTTCCACCTGCTGGGCACGATGAGGCTTCACAGGACAATCTCTGGCAAAATGGCCAGGATGACCACAGTAGAGGCACAGATGGCCTTCATGACGGCAGGCCCATTCAGCTTCACTGAGGTGTGGGCAATTGCTTGCAGCCTGCAGAGGCTGTTTTTCAGCTGGAAAACCCACAGGCCCAGCTCGCTCCTTAGAGGGACTTGCCCCTTGTGGATTTGGATCAGGCTTACTACTTAGGTTCTTTTCTAGGCTGATGCGCTGGGTGATCAGATCGGATAGTTTGGTAGCTGGGTTTGTGTGAGACAGTTCATCTCGGATAGAACTGGCAAGCCCTTCCTGAAATTGGATGCAGAAAGTGCTTTCATCTCAGTTTAGCTCTTGAGCAATGAAGTGTAAGTGAGTCACATACTGGTGGACCTGGTCCTCTCCTTGGCAGAGCTGATGGATGTAGTGGTTGGCATCTTCCGTATTTTCTGGATTGTCAAAAGTATCCTGAAGCACTTGTATGAAACTTTCAAATCGCTCCAGCAGGGGGCTTTATGTATCTACTAAGGGCTGGAACCATCTTCCTGCCTCACCTGAGAAGCGATTGCCAACAAAGCTCACCAAGGCTGCTTCAGTGGGATACAGGTACCCACTGACTCTCATGTAACTATTCAATTGAACCAGGAGTTCAGGAAACTTCTGGGCATCCCCATTGAAGGCTAAAGGGTATTCTAAGGGGAAAGTTTCAGTCTCCAACCCACTGGGAAACTGTGGGAACTCTGAAGCTGCTGATGTCTCAAAAGCTATTAGGCCTTCCAGGGACTCTTGGGGTGCTGAGAGCTCTAGGAACTCCTGGGCATCTGAAGGATCCAAGGACTCCTGGGGAACTCGAGACTCCAGAGCTTCCTGGGTAGCTAGAAGCTTAAGGGGCTCCAAGTGTGTTGAGGTCTCCTGGCATTCTGGTGCCTCCTGGAGCTCCTGGGTATTTGGGGGATCCTGGAGCTCTGAATTCTGGGGCCCTTGGGTATCAGGGGATTTCTGGCCCTCCTTGATTTCTGGGGGCTTGTTAGCCTCCTGGGCCACTGGGGGCTTCTGGGGCTCCTTAGCCTCTGGAGGCTTATGGGACTCCCAGGCTGCTGATAACCCATGAACCATTGGATGTACCTGGGGCTCCTGGGTCGCTGGGAGCTCCAGAAACTCTGGGGCTGCTTGGGGCTCCAAGGACTTCTGGGTCTCCTGGGCCATTGAGGTCACCTGGGGCTCCTGGGCTGCTGGAGGCCCCAAAGCTGAGAGCTCCTGGGGCTCTCTGAGCTTCTGGGGCTCTTCAAACTCCAGGGGATCCATGGGCTCTGGGGATTTGGAGGGATCCTGAGCCTCTGAGGGTTTTTGGAGTGGTTCATCCTCCTTGGATGCTCGGGGCTTTTGGAACTCTGGGATCTGGGCCTGCAGGGCAGCATTTTCTTCCATCAGCCTCTGCACTCGGGCCTGCAGAATTTCATTCTCCAATTTCAGAGCACTATAGGAAGCTGCTAAGACCTCCACCATCTTTTGAGGAAATGGGCTTGGTTTGGCAGTTTTCTGCCAAGAGAGATTGAATGGGTTTTGTGAGGTCTTTCCAAAAGCTCCTCACAGGCAAATGTTAGACTTCTTGAGCTTTCCAGGAGGTGGAGATTTAGGCCCTGGCAAGGTTGATTACAGAGGTCACTGGGAGCCTCCGGAGATCAACAAAAGGAGATGTCAGATACACTGTGAAGAGAGTGGAATCTGAGGATCAGAAACAGTAGAAAGCACTCATTCAAAATAAATAAGAACAGAACCTACCCAATAGTGCTGGATTTCTCTTACTATAGGGTCATATTCATGAGTTGGGTCATATATGCTGGCTCTCACTCCATGACATTTTGTGAACATCATCTGACCCAGACTGTGTATGTAATTTTGCATTCTTCTTTTGAAACTTAACATTATATTAGAAGCAATTTCTCCATATTTTTTTCTGTTTTACATAGTCTTTAATTTCTGTCTGCCTAATATCTCAATGTAACACTTGGATTTTAACAGCTGCTTTCAATGACTAACTCAAATGTTTGAGCAATGTGGGGCATTTAGGCTCTGTGGTGGGCCAGTCTAAAAGATATTTTTGGGTGGCTGGGGTAGGAGGTAGGGGGGAGCTCTTTCTGACACCTCAGAAATCAGACCACATAAATAACCACACAAGACCAGCCTCAGAAGAAAACAAGCAAAAGTTGACTAAATATATATGTGTATATGTGCACAGCAGACACATGTATTTTATTTATAAAATGGCTCAAAATAGTTAAGAGAATAATCTTTATAAATGTACATTACCATTCAGAGACTTAGTCCAGGAGATCGGCTGTCTGCGTACTCATCGCTGAGGAGGGAAGTGTGTGAATGGCTATGGAGGCTTGCCTTTTCTCCACATACTGAATTCAAACAAACACACCCACTCCCAGAACATATTCCAACTCTCCTCTGTAACGTAGCTATTTTGAGTGTGGAAGAGTTTTTTTTTTTTTTTTTTGACAGTACGTCACAGTTTAGAGCTGCAAGGAAAGTAGGATGCTGCACTGATATGAGGTAGCCTCATGTACTCAGTCCTTGGTTACATTAATAAATATTTGGACAGGAAATTGGGAGTAATACCACTGCCCTTGTGAAAAGTTGCAAACATTTCTGAATGACCACAGTGGTTTGGGACTTTATTTTTTATGCCTGTCTCATGTAACTTCCCCTCACTCTATCCACAATGGGTTGTTTGTTTAATTCTCACTCAGAGAGCAGCCTGCAGCTCCTCAGCCCCTTCCCCTGCCCACCTACTCAGTTCCTTGGGTTCCTCCATGCAATTTTTACTTGGAAACTTTACCATGGACAGATCTAGGCAAGGTATAATAGGGTAAGACTGTGGAGGGGGCCAACTTTGTTGAAGGGTACTTGTAGCAGCCGTGCAGGGTTCCTGGCTCCTTCTAAATGTCTTGGCACAAGATTCTCATCCTTCCTTGAGCCAGCCACTCAGGCGCTCTAGGCAGCACTCAGGTTGCCACTAAGGGATGGCCACTTGAGCAGTGTTCTTGCTCAGGATCTTACCTTCTCTTCTTATGACAAATCAGTCACATCCTGGGTATGGGCCATGTGGTAAGGATCAGGGGCACCGATTTTAATCCTAGTAAGGAGTGGGATTGTGTATTGTCTTTGGCCACTTCAAATCAGACATTGAGTCAGTTATGATCCCAAGTCTCCTTTAAAAATGGTCATTTCCACATTAGTCAGCATAATGGGATAAACCCTGTTGATGGAATATGCCTAAACCACAGCAAATTGACAGACCGAACTAACTAAAGCTGAATGCAGAGGCTTTGAGACGTATAATATTTTACAAATCAAGTTATATTCCTTTCCTCCCTTTTAATGTTTTATTCTTTATAAAGACACTATGCATAAAAATACCACCATTATCAGGGAATAACATGTTCATATGTATGTAAATTTTTCAGATAATTGAAGCCTTCCCTTTGAGAATCCAAAACTCAGTTGATATTTACCTTAACAGTTAAAAACATCAGAGAAATATTTATAGCATGCATTACATTTCTTTTTCCATTCTTAAGTAGATGGTTGCGAATGTAATTTAATCAGTTTTTAATGTTTTGGGGTCATACATATACAAACCAATCCCTTTAATGTGTTGTAACACCGTGTTGTCTTCTGAAAGCTACTGAGCTATATAAAGTGGTCTGTCTCCAAATTACATACCTCCAAATCACTATGCTTTCCAACTCCTTATAATTTACTTTTCCATTGTATTTTTCTACTCTTTTGCTATCAGGCTGTCATATAGCCCTTCACACTGTATGCCTGTCTGTACTAAGTATAGACAAATTTGACAAATTATTTAGTCCTTCTAAAACTTAGTCTAAAACTCAGTTTATGAAACTGTAAAATTGAGCTATTAATTATACTTAACTTTATAGAGTTATTGCAAAGATTTAATGAAATAATGCATGCAAAAGGCTTAGCACGGTGTCTAGCAGCTCGTAGTACCAATAAAGGTTACTACTACTACAACTACTAATAATGAGCTGTGGCCATACCAAACTCACTTTAATTTATTTTTTTTAATTGTCTGTGAATTGGGAAACTGGATAGATAAGTTTGCTAGAATGTGTAGAGACTCAGGAGAGTCTATTGTATGAAGAAATCTACAGTGCATGGATTTTATGGCATTAATTTTTCACCACTCAGGGGATTTTTTTCCCTTCCTGACTGAGTTATGGATGATTTTGTTTACCAAATAATGCTTTAGATTCAAAACTGGGGACACTTGAACAGGAAGATGGGATGAATAATGGGATTGTGGAAAAGCCAAGATGTTTAAAAAGTCCATGGACTAAAGCACTGAATGGTGCCTTGCTTACAGGTATATCTATCCAGAAGGTAAACACAGGAAACTTTTTCTCCCCTCCCACCCCTGCAAAAGAGCAAAGACCAAATTCAACATTTATAAGTACAAGTTCCAAACTGCCTAAACATAGAAAATTATTTTCTTTTGAGTGGAAATAAAGAGCTACCTGAGTTTTTTTGTCAAAATACCTAAAATAGTTTTAATATCCTGAATTAGTCAAGTAAGAATAGGAAAGTAATTACATCCACACTCTCATCATGTTTGCTCTACACGTTAATCTTTCTTCTTACACTCACAATACAATGAACTGTATGGAGCCTTTAGAATGGTTATGAAAACATTTTAAGTAAATGAGGTTTTGTTAACTGGACAAATAAACTTTTAGAGGAAAAAGAAGACATATATGTTCATTTAATAGCTATGAAAAAGGCTGCATAGTTATGCTCAGTTATGTTAAGTTACACTTGTTGATTGTTAGCTTAGGGAGAAAGGGAAGGGAAAGGTTGAATAAGGTGAAATACTACTTTGTAAATTCCAGAAAGAATCATAATTTTATTTTGTCAACAAATGTATAATCTGAAACATTTTAGGTCTCTGCTGGGATCTTCCTTCCCAAAGCTGCTTGGGTTGCATCTTCAAGCAACTCAAGCTCCTGCTTCTCCCTCTTCTCATACTGGAAAAAAAGTCAACAGGACAGATTACTCCACAGGTCCTTGGCACAATCTCCAGCTACCTCTTGAGAGCAGTCCCACCCTGGTGTCTGTTTTGTTCAACATGTTAGAACTTGCAGCACTTTCTTAAGTTTAACCCATAATGTGCTTGGTAAGATTGAAACTTTTCATTGTCATCAACGCCATACTGAACTGGGACAACATGAGTTACCAATTCCATTAAAAGTTGGAAAGATTTCCAAGAATTCTCCTTATTCATATGACTGGGCTCCAGAGTACCTGGTAATGGAATAGAAATGGGGTCTACCTCAGTACGACACTGAAGGAGATAAAATTTGTCACCCTTTAATCTTCCTTTATGACATTTACCATCTTCTCATTTTATTTCTTGTCCTATGCATACTTAGAAGGTATTTCCCCTTGATCAACTGTCACTTTGGAAAAATGAATCCCTATTGAGATACTACCTCTTAGAGTTCTAAAAGGAACTTTCTTGGGGTGTTTGCATTTTCATAGGATATTCTGAAATGCTGTAACCCCTTTAAGATGCTTCTGTGGGGAGAGAGATTCTGGGAAAGAGATACAATTTTGACACCCTTCAGATCACACCATTCAGATGGTCCAATATTTTGTTTCCTTATTAGGCTGGCCCAGTATAGCTTCTAGAGTTAGCAGATTTGCTTCATAATTTCAATGCTCTGGCTTCATCGAACCATGGTGATGTGCTGACCAGGCTGCTCTAAGGGCCTAAGCAAGCATCATCACAACCTAACAGGGAAATAGGGAGTCTTTGCTATAATCCCACTCTTAGAGGATGCATGTTTTTAAGATATCTAGGCCACTCCTCTACTTCCTGGTCTCCTACCCTCTGGGTCCTACCCTCTTGGTCCAAGATGATGGAATCAGCATGGCAGAAGAGAGAGAGAGACAGAAGGAGAGGGAGAAGGAGATGGAGAAAGAGAAGGAGAAGAAATGGGAGAGGGAGGGAGGAAGGAGAGTGGAGTGATGGGAAAGAGAGAAAGAAAGATAGTTTCAAAAAATCTAGAAAGAAACTTAAAAACTCAGCACACATACATTTTGGTCAGTTAAATATATAATTTAATTTTATGGTTTAGCATTTTAAATATCACATGATAGAAGACTGTCTTTTAATGCTTAGGCTTACCTCTGAAGGTATTAATCAGGCAATGAAGGTGGTATTTTCTTTATAGGTTGCAGACTGCTAAAGGGGGTGGTGGTAGATGCTCCATGGGACTAGAAAGGAAGGTTGGAGTGTATTGATGGGAGATGAAGCAGTGAATGGGGTGCTGACAAGAGGGAATGCCCAGCTCTGCCAACTTCACATTTTTG
Source organism: Pteropus vampyrus (assembly GCF_000151845.1). Taxonomy (NCBI): domain Eukaryota; kingdom Metazoa; phylum Chordata; class Mammalia; order Chiroptera; family Pteropodidae; genus Pteropus; species Pteropus vampyrus. The sequence continues at coordinate 84,733 of NW_011889258.1, forward strand.
CTGTGTGGTACAATTGAGATAGTAGTTGTGAAAGTGCCTTGAAAAATGTGCTAATGGAAAAAGTGCAGGCCTTGAAATAAGTCTGGTTAGAGAAGCCAGATTCTTGTTCTGCCACAACCTAGCTGTATGATCTTGGGTAGGTAGCAATCTCTCTGGGTGTTTCTTCATCTAGAAAATGAGGAATGTTGGATGATTTCCTAGATGCCTTCTAGTTCTAATAATTTAGGATTTTAATATTTATGAAAGAAGCTTTCAAAAATTCCAAAGCACTATACAATGGAAACTGGTATTAGGCTTACACTTTTTTTATTCCCCTTTTTTTGTTATACTTTTTTCACATTATCAGGTAAAATAGCTGCATTTCTGACAAACTGCTTGTGTGAATCATCTTTAAGTCTGATAAAAATTCTACTTCTTTAGTTAATAAAGGTGCAAGAGTTAAAGTCCAACTTCTAAAAATTTGGAAGGCCTACTTTTCACATATTAAGGACACTAATTTGAACATTTTTCTTCTATTGGCAACAATACCTTCCATTCTTGAGCTAAAAATCACTTGAACATATTTTGATTAAATGTGGATTTGACATTAATAATCCATTTAAGTGCTCTGTTTCATCAAACTTGACAACTTATAAATGTCTTGGTATCATATTTTAATGATTTAACCCCAAGGTGAATGATTGGTCCTGGAGAAATTAACTTCTCAGAAATGATAGTATTACTTGTCCCATATATTATCCTTGGGAATAACACCACCACCAGCAACAACAACAACCTAACACTTCTATAGCACTAGGCACAATACTCTTTGCTTATATTAATTTTATATTAATTCATTCAGTTCCACAAAAACCCTATAAGAAAGGCATTTCTCTTGCTATTTTACAGATTTGAAAACTGAGGCTCAGAAAGGCTAAATAATGTGCCACGGGGCCACCTAGCTGGTAAATGGCAGAGATAGGATTTCATCTTAACAATCTGTCTCATATTCTATGCTCTAAACTATTTAAAATATTATACTAGGCTGCTACAGCCCTACTCCCAACTTTCTATGTGTCCATGGAGAAGTCTCTTCTTTTCTGAGCCTTATTTCCTTATTTGAAAATAGGGAGGCTAGATTAGTCAAAGATTGCAAATAGACCATCTATGGACTAGAGGTGGCCTTCAGTTATGTTTTGATTGGTTCATACTTATTTTAAAGTTGATTGAAAATCAGAAGATTCTACAAAACAGTACTTGTTAACAACTTCTCTTAAAAAATGAGAAATCTATACTAGGACCACATTCCCAAATAGCAACAATCAACAGGAACTGAGTAAATATTAGCTGCTTTCTTTAGCTGGAGAACACACTCTCTAGTTTCTGCAGTTCCTATTGCGCCTTATTGTGTTAAACCTACTTGCTTTACTCTTAAACTTTCTCTGCCTTGTTCTTTGTAGACATTTGAGCCAGAGCTCTAATCTCTAATATACAATTTTTAAAGGCCCTTCAAGTTTCAACATTCAATGATCCTATGTGAAGTTAAAAAATACTGTAGTTGCTTCTGATACATGCAAGAACATGGATATATGTCAAAGATATGTTGTGTGAAAGAAGTCAGAAACAAAAGAGTAAATGATATCATATTTTGAAGTTCAAGAGCAGACGAACTCAATCAATAGTGCTACAATTCTGAATCATAATTACCTCTGGGGATGAGGGGGTATTGAATGGGAAGAATAACAAAGAAACTTTATGAGTATGGGTGCTAGAAATATTCTATGTATTTATCTGAGTGGTGGCCACATGTATGTATGCATATGTAAAAAGTCACTGAATATTTGTGCGTTGCCCGGTATGTGAATTGTATATTGCATTTTAAGCAAGATATTTATATAAAAAATGATATTCAGTGGTTCTCAAATGCTAGTCCTCAAAAGGTGACATCAGAATATTCTGAGATTTTTCTTTAAAAGCAGATTCCCAGACCCAGCAAATATCTACTGTTTCAGAATCTCTAGAACTGGAGACTTTTGGTTTATATTTTAATGAGTATTGAGAACTTCAGGAAGGGACTGGATATGAACATTCCTGTTCCTTTTCTGTGTCTGGCACTTTTAAATCTAGTTCTGAGTGAATTAATTTGTTGGGGTGCAGTTGGGATGAGAGAAGGAAGGAACTCAAACTTGTTGAAACCTTTCTGAGCAAAGATTTATTTTTTTGCCTTGCTTAGAGGTATGCTTGTGGTTGGTGGGGAGATGTGTATGTATGAGGAGTAGTGATAGGGGATTGGCTGTTGAGAGAATACTGGTTTTAAAGAAAAATTAATCATAATGCTTTTTCAAAGATGCACAAGACGGTCAGTACTAATGTCATCAAGTTAAGTAGATTATTTGAAGGCTAGAAAGTAAACTGACAGTCAAAATACTTAACTGACTTTAGGTTCTGAAAAACTGGTGGCAGCATCTGTCTTCAGCACAATGTTTAAATTGTTTTCTATTTTGCCTGCCTGCTTTTGAATAAGTTCCTCTTAGGTAGTAACCTTAACCCCTTGTATTCTGCCCAGCACAAACTCGTCCTTACTAGTCTAAGTCAATGACTGTCTCTGCTTCTCTTCAAGGGAGAATTTACACTTTAAAGAAATGCTCAGAAAGCAATATTCAGTGTTTAACCCCAAGGTGAATCCTGAATGATAGTGCTTCAGAACAGCACAGTAGAGAGATTTTAGCATAAAACTAATTCTGCTTGTTGAGACAGTACAGACTTTACACTTAGAGCTCAATTGTACTCAGTATAGACCTTAGTTTCTTCTGTAAAAAAATTGTGTCCTGGGAGGTTGCACAAGGACACATTACTAGAGAGTGCCAAAGTTGAGATCCTAACACCTATATAAAACTGTAGATATGTGGTACCAATAGCTTGAGAATGGGACCTGCCATTTGAAGTCCCAGAACCTTTAAGTATCCACTAAGGTAGAAATGAAGATGTAGAATATAATTGCTATGTTTCTAAAAGCTTAGCACTTACAGAGTAACTAAAACCTTTAAGTTGCTATTTTTCTCCCCCAAAATAGATAAACTCAGGTGGTATATTTGTCTGCTTGAGGAGGGAGCTGTGGGCTTTTGAATGTCTATCCTGTCTCAGAAACTATCTCTTTTACCTTAGTTCCACTGTCTGACAATTTGCCATTCTATATTTGTCATCCTTCTTTTACTAAGAAAAATATTCTTCTGCATTAAACATTGCCTGTATATGGAGTTGTATAATGTACTCTCAAAATTCATTTCTATAAATGTTTTCCATGTACTGGAACTTCAGAATGTGACCTTATTTGGAAATAAAGTTTTTGCAGATATAATTAGTTAAGATGAGTTCATATTGGATTAGGGGGACCCTAAATCCAATGACTATTGTCCTCTTAAGAAGACCATGTGAACATACAGAGGTACACACAGGGAAGAAGACCATGTGAAGATGGAAGCAGAGATTGGAGTGGTGCAGTGATAAACCAAGGAATGCCAGGTACCTCCAGAATCTAGAAGAGGCAAAGAAAGATTCCTCTCTAGAGCCTTCAGATGGGGCATGGTCTTGCTGACGCCTTGATTTTGAACTTCATGTCTTTAGAACTTTTGAGAAAATGAATTTCTCAATTTATTTCACTTATATTACGAAAGCCCTAGGAAACTAATGCAGCTTCTTACACTAAGTTCTGGAAGAGAGGCCACTGGGTGGGGCATTCTATGAAGTCATTGACACTTCAGTGGGAAAGCACTGAGCAGGGAGTTAGGAACCACTAAAAGGGATCAAAGACTTTGGAAGCAGGAAGAGGAGAGAAAAGATGGCTACATTTCGAAGATTACACAACCAAAGACCAGCCCTGTAGAGAATAATCTCCAGAGCCTCATTCAGTTGCCCCTATACCAATATGGAGTCAACAGTGAACAGTTGTGCCCTTAGCTAAGTGCTCAGGAAATAGGAGTTGAAAATAACTTCCACATGAGCCCTGTTTAGTCTTTTTTTCTTCTCAGAAATCAACACTTGTAAGTAGCCTGACTTCAGGGTGATTTACATGAGTATTAGAGGGTATGGAAAGGAGGACAGTGCGCCCTATGTGGCCCCCATTCCTCCAACTCAATCAGATTTGGGAAATGACCTTTCGTATATTTGTTTTGGTTGTTTGCCTTTTTGAAAATTCATCTGGATATTTGTTTTTACCTTTTCCTTTTTTGGCAACATGTCTCTAGGTTTGCCTAAACTTCACTTCATTTCTGCAACAGATAACATTTCATTTTAACTCACCATCCAGCAGAGTAGAGATGACCAGGGGGGTTTAAGCTCTGCTTTGCATTTTGCTGACTGGGCCAGAACAAGGTAGCTGTTTCCAATTCGTTTTGGAGTTCACTTTTGAACCAATTTTCCTCCCTGAGAAAAATCTTTCCCTTTGTTTGTCTTTTCACTTCTCCAGTGCTTCTGTCTTGTCTGAGTATCAAGGTGAGTAGGTGGCTGTCACAGTAGAGACATATATCTGACTGTATTGCATTCAACTTTGTAGGCTGCAATTTTGCTACCCCTGTCTTTGGTGTGGACCTTTGTTGACCTGGAGCATGGTTTCTGAGGCAAATGTATAAAATGTGTAGAGATTTGCACATAGGAGAGTGGGTGGTTTGACTTGAAGGGTCTGGCAAAGATGTTCGTTCCTATCTCTGTACTAAAGGGAAAAAACTGCTTACTTAACAGTTGTACTTATGATTGACCCAATAGTGTACTCATTTGCATGCTTAGGTAGGCCTCATCTCTTTTGTTCTCTGTTCCACACAATGTCTGTGAAACGATCATTTATAATAGTGATTGAAGAGCATGAACTAGCATGCATTGCTCTCCATATTTACATTATGATTTTGAAAGCCATGTTCTTCTGAAGTTACTGTGTTAGGAGTCAGAAACCATTATTTTTCACTGACTATGAATCTCACAATGTTAATTCCACCTTTTATGAGAATCCTGTAATATATTTTAGAGAGAATCACCAATGTTAGTTTCTCCCTCCCAATCTGGTCTGACAAAACCCAGGCCTGAACTCTTTGTAGAAATAAACTTAACGGGCACAGTTCTGATATCTAAATCAAAAGATCTCAGTTCCAGTGGTTGTAAGAAGCAAATGGTTCAAAAATGTTATTTTCTTTCTAACATTTTCACTGTCTGACATTATCTTAAATATTTATTTGTCTTCTTTTTCATTATATGTTTCTTCTAATAGAAGTAACCTCATTAGGACCGGAAATCTGTCTTATTCTCCATTGTCTCTCTAGTGCCTAGAATGGTAGCTGGCACTTAGTAGGAGCTCAATAAATATTTTTGGAATGAGTGAATGAATAAATAAATGACTCATATACTCTTAGAATTAGGGATACTATAAAGGCCATCTAACTCAGTCTCTCACTCCATAATGTCCTCTCTGACATCTTTGATAAACTCTCATCCAGTCCAGCCTCAAGTCCTTCCAGGACAGAAAACTCACCATCTCCCCAGACAGCTCTTTTTATTATTGCCAGAGAATTATTTCTTATGTTAAGTTCAAATCTATCTCATTAAAATTTTCACCCCTTAGTCTTTATCCTGCCTTTTGAAGAGATAGGAAATAAGTTCTAATTTTTAATACAATGGCCCTTCGAGTTTGCGAAGACCGTACTGATATTCTCCATAAATATTCTCCATGTGAAACAGCCTCAATTCTTTTAACTGTTTACCATACGATGTGCTTTTGTGCCCTTCATCAGCTTGACACTCTTCTGTGAACACTTATTTCTGCCCCAATACCATGGTCTGGCAAGTGTTCAGTGTGATACAACTAGCCTTCTCCTTGCTTGAGAGAAGTCCATTTATCAGCATGTATCTGTTCAATATGTTCCACATCTGACTGTCTTATGACTCATTCAATATTTCATCATTTTGTTCACAAAGACATCATTGGAGTCATTGTAAAATGACTTGCTAAAATCCAAATATATTAGGTCTATACCATTTCACTAATCTGTTAGTATAGCAACCAAATCTAAAAATGAAATGAGGTTAATCCGCTTAGTAAATCAATACCACCTCTTCATGCTTCCTATCTTCTTTTAAATGAGCAAAACTATCTGTTTGATATGATTGATGAAAATGTTTAAAAACTTAAAAAATTTTAAAGCACTTAAGAACTTCAGAACATCATTATAGCTATTTTTAACTTTTCAGATATATTTATATATCTATATTTATATATGCATTTCTAGATAGATAAATAGATAGATGGTAGAACTGGTGTGTGTGTGTGTGTGTGTGTGTGTGTGTGTGTGTTCTCTATATTTCTGGCAGGAGAATCAGTGAGGAAATAGATACTGTCAGTACTGATAGTAAATCCTTATAATTAGATTTCTAAATCTGCTTTAGCAAGTTGAGTAGGAGAAATGCAAACTTCCCTTAGTCTATTGTCTCATCATGTCAAGACATAGACTCAAAGATATAACAGTACATCTGGTCCTATTTGGAACTTCTTTTTTAAAAAAAAAAATAAATGATAAAAGACTTTTTTTCTTCTTTTTACTCTCTCCAGTAAAACACATATCCAAGAGAATGTAGTATGCAGGAAATCTGGAGGAAGACCTTCTATGCTCAGGGTCTTTGTCTCCCCAAACTTCTATTGTTCCAGGTAACACTACATTCTCTTGTTTGCGTGAATGACTAAAACCATATTGTATAAGTTCACTTTGGATATTTCTGTCTTTCTGAGATGGGCAAATATAAAATATTTTTGTATCTAAGGCATGGATTAATTATATATCTGGTCCTAACCTAAAAGAGACCCTCATCAAATTAAATAAAACATTTTAACTTACCCTAAAATAAGAACTTTTAGAAGCTAATAAAAATTCAAGTACATTCTCTCTTTTTCTCTCTTACCACTCACCCTGCTCCTTTGCCCTCTTTTTTCTAACCTCTCTCTTTCAAATCAAGTCTCAGATTTTGCTCCAAATTAAAACGTTTTCCTTCTAAGTCACTTGCAATTTGATTAGTAGGGTCTCTGTCAGCTCACAAACTGAGTCATTAAGTACGGACTAAACATAAAGAATATTTCATTACTTGAATAAAGGTTCAATGGGTTCAGTTTATTAATATATATCCTGTTCTCTTAAGACTTGAATTTTACTGAAAGTCAACTTTCCTTAAGCTTAAATTTTGTCATTTTCATACTAGATTCCTAATATCTGCTATATTCTAATCACTTTAGTTATTAATTGCTTACCATTTTTGCTTAAGTGGACTCTCTTTGAAACTTAAATATCCATTTTATCATTATCTCAAACATTAGTTTTTTGTTTGTTTGTTTGTTTGTTTGTTTGTTTTTTGCATCATGGGCTTGATGTGCCAGGTAATGTTAAAAACAAAAAGGTTTTCTATGTACCATCTAAAATTATCTACAAAACACCATTAGTATATATATATCTAACTAAGTAGTCTACCTTCCGACATGACTCCTACAGTCTTGACTCAACAGACTATAGCTTTTATTTATATTTATTCATAAATCCAAAAGTTAATTACAAGTGTCATGAATCAGATCAAAAACACTACCCAGTGTCATATTTATTTGTGGGGTAAGGAGGTTAGAGAACTGATAATGGATCAGGCAAAGGAATTTGTGTATCTTCATTATTTTTCTCCCTGCCACTCTTCTGCTTTGTCAGTTTTATAATTTTCTTCAGTCTTCAGCCTTAAATATAATATTTTGCCCTTAAATAGCTTGGGTTTGAATATGGTAGAAACACACTGGAAATAGCATTAAAAAACAAAGTGAGTTTTCTTCTCACAGCTCATATGAAACTTCAGTTGTTTTAGCTTTAAGACCCAGATGACTTAGTGTATGGAAGCTATATTTGGCTTACAACCATAACTGAAATAATAATATTCAGGGTGCAGTTGGAATTGTCCTAAACTTCAGTGTAGTTGAGAGTCTCTCATGCCTATAGCCTAGATGATTAAATTTTAATTGACCTAAGGACTTTATGTTGATCATTCAACATAATGAATGTAGCCACTCTTCTATCTTTCTTACAACGAGCACTATACCCCTGGTCCTTCAGCTCCTGTGTCAAAAATTGGCAAATTGGAGAATGGCATTGTCATTACCAATGAGGTTTAAGTTTGTAAGGGCAGTTCTACCTCCAAGAAATGTTTGTGTCCTCTGAGGCATTATGTCCATAATTCAGAGAGTCGCCTAAGGGCCATGTGGGTTAACTTATTAAGCTTTTCTCAAGCACGTCCATTTGAATCAGATGACCTAGAATACATGTCTCTATGCTCAATTAGGCTATTTATAAAACAAACCATATCAAATAAAAACAAAACAACAAAACAATCTTCACCGAATTACTAGTATGAATATTAACAAGTCATGAATTACTATTATAAAGAGTAATTCATAATTTAGAGTAAGATTGCAAGAAATACAAAAGTTTTGTTTTTTAAAAAGATGTACAGTGACTTCCTCGCAAAACTGTTGAGACAGTTTAGAGGGGTCATTACCAAGGACATTTTCACAAAATACTGACTGGGTGATTTTTTTTTATGTTTTAATAACAAGCTATGACTGAAGATCCAGTGTCACTTAATGTCACCTCCTGGATCATGGGTTGATATAACACAACATGTAGATATGATGTTTTATTTCAGAGGAGACCTTAGGAAAAACATAATAAAGGTCTTCATGCCTTTAATGGGCTCTAAAGCATTAAACAAGGAAGCTAGAAGTACAATGATATAGATTAGTGGTTATCAAATTTTAAAGTGTATCACCTAGAGGGTTTCTTAAAATAGAAATTTCTGGGCCTTACCCCCAGAATTTCTAACTCTGTAAGTCTGGAATGAGGCCTGAGAATTTGCATTCCTAACAAGTTCCCAGGTGATGCTGAATGCTGCTGGTCTGAGGAAGCACACTTTGAGAAACATTACATTAGAACCACATATGGTAAAAAAGTTTCATGATTGTCAGAATAGATAACATCAGCATTTTCATAGGATAGAAATGAAAGTCACATTGAAGAAGAGGGATGCACATTTATTGAGCATCTACTGTGTGTGATGCACTTGCAGGATGCTTTACACAGATATTTAATTTAATTTTATTTTGACTTAATTATCCCCAGTTTTTAGGTGACAAAGAAACTTGGCAAGTTTAACTAACTTTCCCAAGGTCACACAGCAAGTAGCTGGCAGAGCTGAGACTCAAACCAGGTCTGTATGGCTTCAAAGCTTATAGATTTTCTATTAGATAACATTGCCAAATCAATTGCTTTTTAAAATATACATAAATATATATATATATTGCTGGGAGAAGCAATATTATCTAGTAGAGATGCAGTGAATTGAATGCCAGGCCAATCAGGCTCCAGTCCTGACTATGCCTCTAATTTTATCCATTGATGAATCAATTTATGCGCCCATCCTCCCATCCATCCATCTATCCATCATCTATCAATCAATTCATCTATTTGTTTGTTCATTCATCAAACATTTCTTGAGTATTCATAGAGTTTTAGCACATCATTATATGTAAATGTTTTCCCTTTTTTAGGCCTCACTCTTCTTATATATGCAATGAGAAGGTTAGCTGAGATGATTTCAAAGGCCTCATTCATTCTTTAAAGCTGGATTATACCCAAAGTTTCCACTTATTCAGCAATAAAATATTGCAGATCTTTGTAGGCAAATAAAATAAATTATCAATCATAAAAATAAAATCAGAGGAAAATCCCTATATGACTATGGAACATTACTTGTATTTGAAAAATGCATCTAATTAGTACCACAAAAATATATCATTAATTAAAATTGGGACATAGTTGAAGACTGCAGTAACTGTGGTAAAGCTACTTTGAATATTTTGTGAAAATGTAGATAACAATTTTACAAAAAGCTTAATTTACTAGATTCTAACAAGTTCAAGAGTGCTCAAACACCATTTATACCTAATAAATGGTTGAAAACAAATGCATAACTTGTGGCCACTTAGGACTTGGAAGAGTTTAAATTTTAAGTCTCAAGATAAATTAGGCCAGTCATACTGTGCTTGCCTCTTCTCATGACCACTTTAAAATTACAACTAAACAATAGAATAATGATTAATAAGACTTTTATATCTCTATTTCTTTGCAATTTGATGCCAAATTATTTTTATGTGCCTTAGACATATTATATTACTCTGTAATTGTTCTTAATAAACACTTTTAGTAAGTAAGTAAGTAAGTAAGTAAGTAAGTAAGTAAGTAAGTAAGTAAATAAATAGCCTGAAGTCTAGCTGAACAGAAGTCCTACAACTAAGGACATAAAGAAGAAGCTACCTCAAGACTGGTAGGAGGGTCAGAGATACAAAATTGGCTAAACCCAAATCCTTATGGTGGTTAAAAATCAGGAGGGCTACTTTGGTTTCAGAGGACTCCTTGAAGAGCTAGATGTCCCAGCCTTACACCAGGCCCACACCAGCGTTGTAGTGTATGGAAGAGAAATGCCCACAACTTCCGGCTGTGGAAACCAGTGAAGATTGTGGTTAAAATGCAAGCTGGAGTTCCAGGTGCCCCTCTTATAGGGTCCTTGCATGGTCTTGTTGCTAATAAACTACTCCTGCTGAGCTCCAGCGCTGGGACAGCTACTTGAAAGGTGCCAAGGACATGCAAGTAGGAACTGAATTGCCTGGCTACTGAGTGAGGACTGGAGGGGTAGCTTTCTCCCAGACATAAGTGCTGGCAGAATCTATTATTTTTATTGAACCCAAACTGCTCACGGTGTGCAGATACAAACAGCCACTATACTTGAATGTTTATCAACCTGGCTAACATGGTTTTCCCCACTCTGGTAATTCCTTGAGACCCCACTTCACCCAAATTGTGGCCTGGTATGATTGGTTGTGAACACTGGCTAATGAGAGGCTGACCCTTTGAAATTTGATTCACTTTAGCAGTAACTGAAATGAAGAATACATTAGGAGGAATCAACAGTTTAAATGAAGCAGAGAATTGAAGCAACGATTTAGAAGATAAGGGAACAGAAAACACCCAATCAAAACAGCAGCAAGAAAAAAAAATATTTTAAATGAAGGTATTTTAAAGGGCCTCTGGGCCAACATCAAGCATAATAACATTTGAATCATAAGGGTACCAGAAGGAAAAGAGAGAGAGCAAGGAATTGAAAATCTATTTGAAGAAATAATGATGGAACTTCTCTAACCTGTTGAAAGAAATAAACATACAAGCCAAAGAAGCACAGAGAGTCTCAAAGAAGATGAACCCAAAATGGCCCACGCTAAGACACATCATGATTAAAATGCCAAAGGTAAAAGACAAAGAGAATTTTAAAAGCAGCAAGAGAAAAGCAGTTAGTTATCTAAAAGGTAGCTCTCATAAGACTGTTACTGATTTCTTCACAGAAACTTTGCAGGCCAGAAGGAATTGCCACAAAATATTCAGTGATGAAAAACAAGGACCCACAACTAAGATTACTGTACTCAGCAAAGCTATCATTTAGAATCAAAGGACAGTAATAAAGAGCTTCTCAGACAAGAAAAAGCTACAGGAGATCATCACCACAAAACCAGTATTACAAGAAATATTAGAGGAACTTCTTTAAGGAGAAGAAAATAAGATAAAAATATGAATAATAAAATGGCAATAACTACATATGTATCAACAATTACTTTTTATTTTAATATTTTTTTATTTTTCAATTATAGTTGGCATACAATATTATATTAGTTTCAGTTGTACAACATAGCGATTAGACATTTATATAACTTAGGAAGTAATCACCCCGATAAATCTGGTACATAGTTATTACATATTATACTAACACTATACACAGTTATTACATATTATTGACTATATTCTTTATGTTATGCTTTACATCTGCATTACTATTTTATAACTATCAATTTGTATTTATAAATCCTTTCCCCTTTTATCAACACATCTCCAACCTCCTCCTATCTGGTAACCCTCAAAATAGTCTCTGTATCTTTGAGGTTGTTTCTGTTTTATTTATTTATTTTGTTCTTTAGATTTGACATGTAAGTGAAATCATATGGCATTTGTCTTTCTCTGACTTACTCCACACAGCACAATATCCCCTAGGTCCATCCATTTTGTTGCACATGGCAAGATTTCATTCTTTTCTTATGGCTCAGTAATATTCCATTGCATATGTGTACCACCTCTTTTTTTATCCATTTATCCATTAATGGACACACAGGTTGCCTCCATATCTTGACTATTGTAAATAATGCTGCAATAAGCATATGGATGTACATGTCCCTTCCAAGTAGTATTTTGAGTTTCTTCAGATAAATACCCAGAAGTGAGATTACTGGGTCCTTCTTTGTATCTTGTTAAAGCTTTTGTTTCAAAGTCCATTTTGTCTGGTATAACTATTGTTACTCCAGATTTTTATTTCCATTTTACGAAATATCTTTTTCCATCCCTTTGCTTTCAGTGTGTGTGTGTATCTTTTGATCTGAAGTGAGTCTCTTTTAGGCAATATATGTAAGGGTCTTGTTTTTCCATTTGTTCAACCACCTTACCTTTTGATTGGAGCATTTAATTCTTTTTCATTTGAAATACTTGTTGATAGGTAGTAGTTTTACCATTCTATTATTCATATTTTTGATCTTTTTAAATTTTTTTTTTTTTTATTAAAGAAGTCCCTCTAACATTTCTTGTAATATTCGTTTGTTGTTGATGAACTCCTTTAGCTTTTTCTTGTCTGGGAAGCTCTTTATTTGTCCTTCAATTCTAAATAATGGCTTTGCTGGGTAGAGTAATATTGGATGTAGGTTCTTGCTTTTAATCACTTTGATTATTTCATAGCAATTCCTTCTGGCCTGCAAAGTTTCTGTAGAGAAATCGGTGACAGTCTTATGGGAGCTCCTTTGTAGGTAACTAATTGCTTTTCTCTTGCTGCTTTTAAGATTCTCTCTTTGTCTTTAACCTTTGGCATTTTAATTATGATGTGTCTTGGTGTAGGCCTCTTTGGGTTCATCTTGTTTGGGACTCTGTGTATTTCCTGGACTTGTATGTCTATTTCCTTCACTAGGTTAGAAAAGTTTTCAGTCTTTATTTCTTCAAATAGGTTTTCAATTCCTTGGTCTCTCTTCTGTCCTTCTGGTACATCTGTGATGCAAATGTTGTTGTGCTTGTTGTTGTCCCAGAGGCCCCTTAAACTATCTTCATTTTTTTTTGCATTATGTTTGCTTGTTACTGCTCTGATTAGGTATCCTCTGATACCCCATCTTCTAAATCGCTGATTTGATCCTATGCTTTATCCAATCTGTTGATTCCCTCTAATGTACTCTTCATTTCAGATATTGTATTTTTTTTCTGACTGGTTTCTTTTTATGTTTTCCATCTCTGTTTTTATGTTTTCTATATTTTTGTTCTTGTTCTCACTGAGAGTTCATCTACTCTTCTCCTAAGTTCAGTAAGTAGGCTTTTAACCAGTGTTTTGAACTCTACATCTGGTAGATTGCTTGTCTCTATTTTCTTTAGTTCTTTTTCTGGAGCTTTGTTCTGTTCTTTTGTGTGGGACATGTTTGTCTCCTCATTTTTACTGCCTCCCTGTGTTTGTTTTTATATATTAGTTAGGGCTCTTAAGTTTCCCCATCTTAGTAGTTTTATGTAGTAGATATCCTGTGGGGCCCAGTGGCATAGTCCTCCCCAGTCACCTGAATGAGATTCTCAAGATGTGTCTCTTGTGTGGGTTGTGTACCCTTCTATTGTAGTTGAATCTCGGTTGCTGTTTTCACATTAATGGGTGGGATTAACCCTTGGGCTGATTGAGTGTGAGAATTGACTGGTGAGAGGCTGACCCTTCGGAGCAGAATTCACTTTAGCAAGGCTCTGGTGCCTGCCCAGTCTACTCTTCAGTTGTGTCCTCTTTGTATGTAGACATGGGCGGTGCTCTGGCTCTGGCTTCGGTCGAAGCAGGTCACCAGGTGTGCTGGCCCAAGGGCCTCCTAGGAGGGGCTCAACTTCAGGTCAATTTCAGCCACAGCCTGTGCAGTTCTGAGGCCACCTGGTAATGTTTTCATCAAGCAATCCATAGATGGTGGCTACCCATGCTGGGCTTATATGTGCCTTGAGAAGCCGAGCCAGGAACTGAGGCTGGCTGCTGCAAGTGCCAGGCTTTGGGCTGCTCAGCAAGAGGTATGGGGCATGCTGAGGCAAGATGCTGCTTGTTTAGGTTTTGCAAACCTTAGAAGGATTATAGGAAAGACCACAGCATGAGCCAAGACAGGCCATTTGTATGGAAAAACCACTGAAGGCAGCTTGAATGAGCCTGAAGGTTGGGAGAGATAAGATCCTAGGGAATCAGCTGGGTGGTGCAACCTGTGTTCACCAAGTTGATGGAGACTCAAAAATGGCAGCTACCTCTGTCTACACACTGCGGGGAGGGGAGGATTTAACAAAGGAACAATGGATACTGCCAGCACTTCTGTCTGGAAGAAAGCTGCCTTTCTAGTCCTCACCCTGAAGCCAGACAACTCAGTTCTTCCTCGTGTATTGTCAGTACCTCCCGACCTGCTGCCCCAGCACTGGTGCTCACAGCTAGTGAGTCCGTCAGTGAATAAGTCTGGGTCCCGGCCCTTTAAGAGGAACATTTGCAACTCTTGCAGCCTTCTGTCTCACTCAGCCACCATCCCTTCTGGTTTTCACAGCCAGGGGTTGTGGAGACTTTTCTCCAGCACTGGAACCCTGGGTTGGGAAGCCTGTAGCAAGGCTGGGACACTTTGCTCCTTTGTGGGGGTTTCTGCAGCCAAGATAACTCTCTTGATTCTCAACCTCCACATGGAGTTGTGGGACAGGCCCTTTTTGCATCTCTGCTCCTTTTACCAGTCTTGAGGTGATCTCTTATGTATGTCCCCAGCTGCAAGATTTTTGTTTAGCCTAACTTCATGTGACTCCCTGTGATGGCTGTTCTGTAGGTTAGTTGTAATTTTGATGTGGTCTTGAGAGGAGGTGTTCATAGCATCTACCTTCTATGACATCTTGATCAGCTCCCTTAACAATTAATTTAAATGTAAATAGATTAAATACTCCAAGAAAAATATAAGGTGGCTGAATGAATAAGAAAACAAGACTCTTACATATGCTGCCTACAAAAGACTCACTTCAGATCAAAAGACACACACAGACTGAAAGTACAGAAAAGGAAAAAGATATTTTATCAAAATGGAAGTGAAAAAAAAAATACTGGGGTAGCAATACTTATACTTGACGAAATAGACTTTGAAACAAAGGCTATAACAAAAAACAAAGACTCAGTAATCCCAGTTCTGGGTATTTATTCAAGGAAACCCAAAACACTATTTTGAAGAGACATGTAAATCCATATGTTCATTGCAGCATTATTTACAATGGTTAAGATGTGGAGGCAACTTGGATGTCCATTAATGGATGAGCAGATAAAGGAGAGGTGGTATACATATACAATGGACTATTACTCAGCCATAAAAAAAAGAATGAAATCTTGCCATCTGCAACACATGGATAGACCAAGAGGGTATTATGCTTAGTGAAGTGAGTCAGATGGAGAAAGACCAATGACATATGATTTTACTTAGAGGTGGAATCTAAAAAATAAAATAAACAAACAAAACTGAAACAACCTTATATATACAGAGAATATTTTGATGACTGCCAAACGGAAAGGAGCTTAGGTGGTGGGCGAGAAAGGAGTAGCAATTAAGAAGTACAAAGTGGTACTTACAAAACAGTCATGGATAAGTAAAGTATAGTATAAGGAATATAGGCAATAATATTGTAATAACTATCTATGGTGTTGGATGGGTACTAAATTTATCAAGGTGATCATTTTGTAAGTTGTATCAATGTCTAAACGCTATGTTGTACACCTGGAACTAATATAATATTGTATGCTAACAATAAATAAAAAAATATTTAAAATGAAAAATTGAATAATATTCACTTATTACTTCATGAAGAGAACTTTCGATTTGATCTGGAAAAAATACTTTGTGCCTTAAAACTTTTAAGTGCAAATTGGTAGTTACAAAATTGTTACGAGGATCTAAAGTACAGCAGAGGAAATACAGTCATTAATATTGTAATAACTATGTATTATACCAGTTGGGTACCAGACTAATCATGGAGATCATTTTGTAAATTATGTAAATGTCTAACAACTATGCTGGTCACCTGGAACTGATATAAAATAACATTGAATGTTAACCGTTATTAAAAAATAAAAATAATTTAAAAATAGTACAGAAAGGAGAAAAATGGAAACTCTTAAGAGGATCACATATAAAACTAACAAACACAATATAACAACAACAACAGCAGCATCATCAACAACAAAAACAACATAAGTGGAACCATGTGAGTGGAGATTGTAAGGAGTAAATAATAGTCAAGTTTTGCAAGTGAATACCAGATTTGACTGGGTTTGATTATGGTCCTTACAAAGACCTGGCATTTTGGGTTAGGTTGGGCAATGAAATGAATAGAAATGTTTACTATATTCATGTCTATAGTTCTAAATTATTTCAGAATTTAGATCTTTGTCATTCTAATGTAATTGCTGAAAGAAAATATTTATGAAAACTGCAATGCCAATTAGCCAAAGAGGATTCATATTTTAAATTTTAAAATTTAAAATTTTTAATTTTAAAATTACATTCAATATATATCAAGATGGGAGATTCATTATCTGAGGCATTTCCAGAGCCAGAGTGATTTGAATAAGTTTGTGAATTTTTTCTGTTCTCTTTTCTAATAATTTTTTCCCATTGCTGACACTTCCAAAGAAGGAACAAACTAAACTTGAGATGTTACAAAAAAGTACACTCATTAGGGATAAAAACAACTTGATACAAAAATGGATTTCTGTTGTCTTTTAACTTTGATGAAAGAAAAGTTGTCACAAGAAACAAGCATGATCTGAAGATTCAGAAATTCTTGGGATTCGCCCATGCTTTTCTATTTTTTAAAATTTATTTTTTTAATTAAGTTTATTGGGATAACATTGGTTAATACAATTATATAATTTTCAAGTGTACATTATAATTTGATATCTGTATATTCTATTTTGTTAATTAAGTTTATTGGGATAACATTGGTTAATACAATTATATAATTTTCAAGTGTACATTATAATTTGATATCTATATATTCTATTGTGTGTTTACCACCTAAAGTCCAAATTCCTTCAGCTACCATATATTTGATCCCCTTTGCACACTTTGCCCTCCCTTTAAACCCTATATTTGACCCCCTTAACCCTGTCTACCACACCCCTCCTACCCCACACCCTACCCTCTGGTAACCACTAGTCCATTGTCCGTGTCCATGAGTCTCTGTTTGTCTGTCCTGCTCATCTTGCTTTTAGATTTATATCCCACATATAAGTGATATCATGTGATTTTCAACTTTTTCTGTCTGGCTTATTTTGCTTAGCATGATTATTTCGAGGTCTATCCATGTTGTCGCAAATGACAGTATTTTGTCTCTTCTTAGGGCTGAGTAATATTCCATTGTATATATGTACCACAGCTTCTTTATCCAATCATCTATCGTAGGAAACTTCAGTTGCTTCCATGTCCTGGCCACTGTGAATAATGCTGCTATGAACATCGGTGTGCAAATATCTTTTTTGGATATGGGTTTTCAAGTGTTTGGGGTAAATGCCCAGTAGAGAGATTGTTGGATCATATGGTAGATCAATTCTTAGTTTTTTGAGGAACCTCCAAGAAGGAGCCCAAAAAAACAACCTAACACTTCATCTTAAAATTTATTTTTTAAATTTTTTATTTAAGTACAACTGGTATACAATCTTATATTGGTTATATTAGTTTCAGGTATGCAAAATAGTGATTCGACATTTTTCTACTTTACATGTGATCACTCCACTAATTCTAGTAATCTTCTGTCACTGGCCAAACTTATCACAGTATTATTGATTATATTCCCCTTCTTCTTTTCATCCATCCCCAACCCCTTCCTTTTTGGTATCCATCCCTTTGGTCTCTGTTTCTATGAGTCCAT
This sequence comes from Pteropus vampyrus, assembly GCF_000151845.1. NCBI lineage: Eukaryota > Metazoa > Chordata > Mammalia > Chiroptera > Pteropodidae > Pteropus > Pteropus vampyrus. Next base: position 102,798 of record NW_011889258.1, read on the forward strand.
TTTTGTTTTTCCTCGTGTGTTTTTTTGACATTCAATTCTATTTTATATTAATTTCCAGTGTAGAGCATAGTGGTTAGACATTTATATAATTTACAAAGTGATCCTCCACCTGGCACTACACATGGTTATTACTATATTATTGACTATATTCCTTGTGCCATACTTTACATCCCCATGACTATTTTGTAACCATCAATTTGTACTTCTTAATCCTTTCACCTTATTTGCACTGTCCCCCAAACCCCCTCCAATCTGGCAATCACCAGTTTGTTCTCTGTATCTATGAGTTTGTTTCAGTTTTTTGTTGTTATTTATTTTGTTCTTTAGAGTTTACATATGTAATGCAGGAGCTTCAGGCCAGGAATCTGTACCTGGGCCTTGGATATTCTGAAAAAGCCACCAGGAGGGCCAGCAGATATGCCATTTATTATTCACAATATAAGGAAGCTTCAGCACTTGGTCAGTTAGAGCTTCAGGAAAAGGCTGCGGGCCAAAAGCAGGCTTTGTTTTATATGTGAGCAGAGGGGAGGGAGATTGCCTCATCCTGGAGAATAAGGGTTTTCCCCTGTGGATGAGAGCTGGACGTGCTACCTAGCTAGCATTGGGGAGGACCAGACCAGCCGTGTCCTTGAGTGGAGCAGGGAGATAATGTCTATGGGAATGGACAAAGGGGCAGATAGTATCCATAGAAGCAACAGAAAGTGTACTTGGGGACAAGCACAGCCCAGGGAATGCTTTGTTCATTGTCCTTGAGGCTACTGACCTAGCAGTCCTCTTTGCCTCCCGTGTCTGTGGAGGGGCTATGTTTGAATTAACCCCACAACATATAAATGAAATCATATGATATTTGTCTTTCTCAGTCTGACTCATTTCACTTAGTATAATATCCTCTAGGTCCATACATGTTTTCATAAATGGCAAGATTTCATTCTTTTTTTATGGCTGAGTAATATTCCATCATATATATGTACCACACCTTTATCCAATTGTCTTTAGATGAACATTTAGGTTGCTTCCATATCTTGACTATTGTAAATAATGCTGCAATGATATAGGGGTGCACACATCTTATGAATTAGTGTTTGATTGTTTTGAATAAATACCCAGAAGTAGAATTGCTGAGTCCTAAGGTAGTTCTATTTCTAATTTTTTGAGGAAACTCCAAACTTTTTTCCTGTTCTAATAGTTTTTTGGTGGAATCTTTGGGGCAACTATGATTTTCAATATTTATAGGAGATAAAAATGCTCTGCTGATTTTGGAAGAAAATGCAATAATTCAGCTGCTTGAATGATCAACGGATGACTCAAAATAGTGCTTTTCTTTGCTCTGTACTCAGAGTTATCACTGCCTTTTACTCTGTGTTCTCAATATAGTGAAAAAAATGGATTTTCTTTAGGTAGAATAATGAACCTCATTAGATTTTAACTTGCATTGTGGTTAAAAGATACTACAGTTTTAAAAGTGAAAGACCTCTCTCTAGCCAAGTGCTTTGACATAGGATGGAAATTGAATGATTTTTTTTTTTTAAGTTTGTGGGATTTAGAGTGTAACTCCTAAATACTAGTCATAAAATTGATTCCTGGCTAGGTCTTGAGGAACAGGCTTAACTTTTTCTTTTCTTTCATTTAGGTTTTTAACCTCCCGTTATACAAGTTTACATTTGTCCAATGAAGTAACAGGCTTGGACTATGTGGTTTGGGTGGGACATTTGACTTAGCTTCAGAAATTTTTACTCATAAAAACATTCCAAAATTTGTCGAGGATTTTAATAATTATTTTTTCTAATAGTAAATTAAAATATTCCATGGTGGATTTGATTTCTTTCCATGGATGTTAGCATGGTTATCTGGATTTCAAAAAGTAGATGATTAAAAATGGCCATAAAGTCTCAGGAAATGGTAATATGTTTGTAAAGTATATATCCTATATAACTATAAAATATTATTTATAACCTTTTTGTTTGGAAGCAACATTCTTGTCCAATCCTGTCATACCATAGATAAGGAATCTATGACACAAAGAAGTTTAATATATTTTTAAAATTTTCAATTACAGTATGCACCCTTGTGTTTATTGCAGTGTTATTGCCAAAGGTATAGAAGCAACTTAAGTGCTTGTCAATAGACAATTGAATAATGAAAGTGTAGTATATATATAAAATGGAATATTACTTGGCCATAAAAAGAATGAAATTTTATTTGTGACAACATGTATGGGCTTAGTGGCTTTATGCTAAATGAAATAAGTCAGACTGAGAAAGACAAATACCATATGATCTCATTTATATGTGGAATGTAGAGAGGTTTAATATCTTAACAAGATCACCCAGCTAGCAAGTCACAGAGCCAGGACTAGAACTTAACTGATTTGATTTTCACTATAGAGCTCTAAGAACTTAGAGTTATGGAAGTTAGAGGAACTTAAACTCTTAAGTCACTATATAATGCTTGAATACGCTCTTCCATGCCATTGAAAAATCCAATATTTGCTTAATCACTTTTATGTATGAAAAACTTACTACAATATAAGGAAACTTCTAGTTTTTGAAAAATACTTATATAAAAGTAAAAGATTTATGTCTTCTACATACTAGTTCTTGTTTTGTCTTCTGAAGCTAAAGGAAATAATTTCAGTTTCTTTTCCCATGACAGACCTTGAAGTTTTGAAGGTAACTACTGTGTCACAACCTTTTCAATTCTTCAGGAAAAACAGCTAAATTTCCTTTAGCTGTTCATTTATAATTTTTCTTTTTAAGGTAGTTTGTTCAGCACTTGCTATAATCTGACACTGTGCTGGATGTTGAAGATATTAAGATGAATAAGATCCAATCTCTCCACTCAAAGAACTCTAAGGAGGGAGAAAAAAAGTCAATAGCTGTGCGGTAAGTGCTGTGATGGAGCTAAGCATAGGGTGCTGACAGGAGCAAACCACAACCTGAGGTAGGGTGGAGAATATTAGAAAATATTTACAACAGGTGATGATGTGCTTCAGCTGAGAAACAAAATCACGGTTGGAAGTGTGGGAAAACAAGGAACAATTGGGGCAATTGTTAGTTGGTCAGCATGGTTGGAGTGAAGGGACTCTGTGGCTATAAAACAAAAGAAAAGATAACATTGCACAAGTAGGCAGAATTAGATCACAATGGGCTTTCAAGTTTCCTTACCTTTGTGTATGTGTGTGTCAAACTGTGGTTTCCAGAATTGAACACAGAGTTCTATTTGGAAACTCTTCTCAATGCAGACTAAGATCTCACTCATTATTTTTGGCAGATCCTGTTGAATCATATTGATCTTACAGCCACTGAAACATCAAGTCTGTATTTACACATATTGCTACTAAGCCAAGCCTTCCTTGATCCCATTCTTGAATAGTTGACTCTTTGTATTTGTTTGTGTGCAGAATTTTACTTTTATTCTCCTTACATTCTCTTCTGTTAGATTTTGCTCAGTGTTCCTATCTGTCAAGACCGTTTTAAAACCTTATTCTCTCATAGAATGTATTTCTTATTTCTCCTTGTTTCATGTTTCCATTGCTCCCTTTTTACCATAATGACTTTAATTTTATCGATATTGAAATTTCCTTAATCTTCATAAATTTTACCATAGGGTTTTAAATATATAATTTGACATTTTGGCAAAAATTCACCATTTTTCCTCAAGTATATGGGCAAGGGTGATTTAGAGAAAATAATTTACTTTTGTTTGAAGTAATAAAAGTATCTGGGACAGAGAAATCAAGTAGTCATTTCTGAAAACTTGCATCATAATTAGAAATAAGAACAATAGCTATATTTTGTAATATGACCTCTAATTCCTATTCTAATGATAGTCCATGTACCTTGTTAATATTAAATCTCATTGATGGTATACTGCTTTACTTACAATTAGTGTTTTTGACGAAGTACAAATCATAAACAAATGATTACTTGAATTGTTCTCATGCATCTGTGAGTTTATTTAGCACTTATTTGGACAAAATTAAGGGTTGCCATGGAAATGCTAAAAATTGGGGCCTTGTGGTCTTTCTCCATGTTAATATAGTTAACCATGAAAACATATTTTACCAGCACAAAGCATGAAGGGACATTGCGAAGGATGGAGGCCAGTTGTTACTCTCTTAAACTCCATCATATGCATTAAAACTTATGTAGACACTTCACAGAATGTAACTCTCTATTACCTTAGAATGAAAACTTTTGGAGCTCAGAGGGCCTCTGGATAATATCTAATCCAAACCCTCAATGTTTAGAGTACAGTCCAGTGCCTCAAATGGGGAAATAACTTGGTTGAAGTTACAGTTTCTCAGACAGGTCAAGCGGTTCTCTGAATCCAAAGTTATCCCATTTGGTCAGGTTTAGATTTAGATCATATATATATATATATATATATATATATATATATATTTTACAATTCGTGCATGGAAATGACTCTCTGATCAGACAATCCTACATTGAAGAATGCAAGTCTCTTGACTTGGGACTGGAGACAATAGGGGGTGAGTGTAAATAATAACCCAAAATTTCTTGTGTATATCTGTGCTACTGGTAGGCTAAGACACGATACTCTTTTGGCACCATGCTTCAATTTATGCTTTTCCCATCTACTTTGGTTTTGTAAACCAACTAGGAATTCACCATACATTATTGAATTCCAAGAAAATAGGTCTCTCATTTTCATGAAATATTCTTTTCTCTTCAGTGGAGAGAAAAACTAAATTTGTTTTTAGAGAAATCAGAGATCATGTCTCAATTCAAATTCAATTTGGGCTAAAGAAATTCTCAAGCACTCCCTAAGCAAATGCTCTTTTCTGTACTGTAGCTGGAGTCTGGATTTAAGGACTGGCAATCCGTGACTTATTTTGTCAGCCATAGCATGGGGATAATTTAATAGTGGCCTCTGTTCTCCCTGCCTTCTGATGGAGCCTAACCTCAACAGTGTCTCCACTTTCCCAATCAGCGGAATTGATTGTATTTTCCTTTGTCACTGGATTGTAAGAATTAAACTTACCAGAACTCTTTTATCTCATTCCAGAAAAAATGGTGACAGGTTATCAACACTTGGTATAATTCTGACAAATCGGCAGGGCTACTTGAGGGTAGCAAAGAATCAAGTTTCAGCCTTTCCATAGCCATCCTTAATTTTGCCCATATAGTCACTTATTATGTCTGAAACCCCTTATATGCATTGTCTTATATGCCTTTTTCTTCACAATAATCCTACGAGATACTAATTTTGCTCTCATTTAGCAGATGAGGAAATTGAGACTCAGAGAGGATAAGTAATTTGTCCAATAATATATAGCTTATTAGTGGTAGAGCTGATATTTAACCCAGGTTTTTCCGATTCTAGTATTTGAGCTCTTAAGTATAGCCATGCTGTTTCCAAATTGGGAAAATTGATAAAAGTTTGGTGCTCTGTCTATAGAAACTGTGTTTGAGTAGTGGGTTGGAGCACAGAATAAGAATCTCATGAGTCTGTTGAGAGACATAGTAGCTATAGTAGAAAGGTCATAGTCTTTAGAATCTAAGAGACCCTGGTTTGAATCCCAGCTCTGCCAGTTACTAGCTGTGTGACCTTAAGTAATTTATTTAACCTTTCTGAGCCTGATCTTCCTTATCTGTAAATTGGAAATAAAAATGCTTACCTCATAGGTTTGTAAAAAGTGTTAAACAAAATGATGAATATTAAATGCTTAGAAAGTAGAAGATAATGAACTTGTGATAAGTACATAAATTATATTTATTGATACTATTATTAAAGATTTATAAGATTGGGAGATAGGGAGAGTATAAAGACAAGGAGTCTACTTCTAGATTTTATTGTTTTGGGCTTGTTAACTTAGTGTAATGTTGACTCTGCATGGAGGTGGTCTTCATAGAAGTTTTACAGAATAGCTGATATACTTTTCGACTCTAAGCAAGTGCTCATTTAGGTACAGGAATTTAGGGACTTTTCAACATTTTAAAGTGATATTAAGTTTTTACTATGTGTATGGAATTGTGAGTAATACAAAGAGGCATATAATCTAGGGAAAGATAACAGTCATTGAACAATTTGTGTGTCATCCTATTTCATCCTGTTCATTTACTCAATGGACATTTAATGAACAACTATAGTATTCAAGAAACAGGGCTAATATAAGTTGTGGCTGAGATAAAAGTAAATAAATCATGTATATGAGACTTTAGCCTCTGTTTACATGGAGTCTTGCATTCTAGGTTGAAAAAAACAATGCCTCAAAAGAGGTCAATACATGGGACAATAAGAAATCAGAAAAGGAAGTGATGGCTTCTTGCTGAGACTGAGTGAATACAGGAGATGGTATTCAGTTGAATCCTCCTGATTTGGAGATAAGAGAGGGAAGGGAGTGGATGGTTTTTATCCTATTCTTTTTAACTCTGGTAGAATTTGTTTTTCTATTTTGAAGTACAGTATAGTGTAACAATAACAAGTGCAGGCTCTGGTGCTAGATAGTCAATGTTCAAATCCTGGCTCAGCCACCTACTTATCTGTTCTGTGACTTGGTGTCTTCATCTGACAAATGGGATAACAACAGACATCTTCACAGGAATTTTTAGGATTGAGATAAATGTATGTAAAGCACTTATCACAGAGCCTGGCACATATCAAATGCTCAATAAATGTGAGCTGTTTCTGTTATTATTACTAGGTCTTAGATACCGATAGAGTTGACATGCTTACTCTTTCAGTCTTATAAGGAAAATATTCCTGTATCACTATACTTTAAGAAAGAATAGAGAAAATGTAGCAGAAGGATACAAAGTTGAGTGCTGAGAAAGAAGTGTTTTGTTATTACATCAATAAAGTGTTTTGCCAAGTGAGGCTTTTGCAAAAGACCTGTATATAGAACTTGCTTTGTGCCCTTGTTTCAAATGTAATTTAATGCTGCATATGGCACACAGTACGTGCTCAGTAAATTCTTGCTGAATGATTTTATGAACAAATAAAATTTAAGTTTTATTTCATTTTCTTTCTATTGAAGGGGGAAGGTGTTTAGAATTCCCCTGTTCTGATCAGAACTATGCTTCCCTAAGGTTATTCTTCTAGTCTGCAGAATATGATTAATCATCATTCCACATTCTTTTAGTAATTGTAAATCAACAAACATTTTAACAAAGCCTGAAAAAGCATGCAATGAAAATATTTAATTTTACCCTTTTGCCTTTCCATACATAATGAGATGTGCCAAGAACATATAAATTTGACTTGTTAGGTTTCCCTTTTCTAGAGTGACTGAAATGAAATGCTGAAATCATACAAGATTTTGGAGACAGATGTAAGGAAATGCAATTATCATTGACTATAAGCTCCTTAAGGGGAAAAGTCAAGTCTGGATTGTTCCACTCTCCCCAGCACCTTGCACCGGCTCTTTCTCCTTGAAGACACTGATGATTATTTAATGAAAAAATGCATTTAATATGTAGTGCTTCACAGAAACAAGTTTCAGTCTTGGTTGGTGTAGGGGTAGAGGAACTGAAAATCAGGGGCAATAAAAAGGAGAAAAAGGAACCCAAAAAGCAAAACTTGAGATTGCTGACATAAAACTTGGCTGACTTCTACAATCTAGCACAGGGCTTGTTCTGGATAGAGTAATTGCACTGGTGTTGTATGTGAGCATATGAACAGAAGAACAGGCAGTAATGAAGTGAAAGAGCTAATGACATATATACTCTTCAAACAACCAAACTTTTAGGTGTAATTTTAAACCCATTAGCCTTTTCAATGTCCCTTTACAACAATTTACTTATTAATCTGAAGTAGTTTTCTGCTTGGTTCTATTTCCAATATGGTCTAACAGTGATTGCCCTTGTTATAATACTTCAACATGTTTTTTCTTATTCTCATTTCTTCTTGTATTAAAAGTCATTTTAATTCTAAGAATTTAAGTCTCCAATTTTCATGTGTTACAACAAACACTGAAAATTCTTTTCTCTCTAGAAAACACTAATATTTTCTAGCTGTAGTTAACTATTTATGCACTAAACTAAGAATACTAATACACATGAGGCTAAGGTATCCTTCCAGCAAATCTGCAAGCCTAGATGTTGGGGAACCAGCATATGAGTGGATAGTTAACCTGAATTTTTCTATTTTTCTACATATAGATCTATATTTTCTTTTCTAGGGAAAAAGTAAAGGATAGAATAATGTAAAAAAACATTTTGCAATAACATTTGCAATCTGGTTATACATCTTACTATCACTTCCCACTCTTTTTTTAGCTATAGATTTATTTCCCTTCCTCTTGGGTTTTGGGACAGCTGTAGGTAAGACTTTGTACCACCAGCTATAAAGACAATTGATCTAGTGTAAGTCTGAATCTCTGTCAACATCCCTCATTAACTTTATATTATTTTGTTCTTTGCCAAAACTTCCTGCTTTAACAAAGATCCACAGTGATCTCATACTCTGCACATTCTCTTGTTCCACTATAAAGATGGACTTTTTGTAAAGAATCTAATAAGCAAACATGCACTGAGATGTAACTATGGGAATAATCTTGCTGGGTTATGTTTTCTAGAATGGATTTACATTTTCTCAAAGGGTTAAGCTTAAGGCCAAAATAGTGACTTGCTAATAATACAATTTATATTTGAGAACTTCGTCCGCTTTCTGCCCCATGGACATTGGCGTTTTGCTCATTTTGTGTACACAAAAGACTGTTTCTAACTGTTGGGTTCTCTACTCTTCCCATTTGTGTTTAACCTTTTTTTTGCATTTTCAGTCCCAATTTGTTAGGCTTTGTTTGACCTTTCTCAATGTATCCCTTTCAGAAAGTGTAGGAGAGATGAACATGGAAGAAAAACTCTACAGTAATGCTTGGATTGTAATCTTGATTCCATCAATAATTTACTGTGTAACTTTGGACAAATTACTTAGCTTCTTTATATCCGAGTTTCCATATTTGTGAAATAGAGATAGTAATAACCCCTACCTCATATGGCTGTTCTTAAGATTAAGTGAGAAAATATATTAAAAATGCTTAGAATAGTGCTTGGCAAATGAAATGTATTACATTAGTGATAGCAATTATTTATATTATATTCCAACCTTCCACGTCACTTGTTTATGTAGACACTAGAGAAAAGTAAAGAATGAGAGAAAATAAGATTGTGGCTCAGAAGTCCTTTAGAAGAAACTATAAATACTCCTATAATCTTCTCTCTTTTCCCACTACCCCAAACCAGTAACTTTTCTATTTCTTCTATCCTTTTTAAAAATAATTCTTTCTTTAACTTTTATTTTTCTTTTTCCTTTTTTCTTTTTTTCCCGGCTTTATTGAAATATAATATACAATTAGTTGCTTGTAATTACATTATACAATTTAATGAGCTTTTTCAATTATAGTGGCATACAATAACATATTACTTTCAGTTGTACAGCATAGTGCTTAGAGATCTATATAACTCACAGTGATCACCCCACTAAATCTAGTACTCCTATTTCCACTTACATGTTTATTACATTATTAACTATTTTCCTTATGCTACACTTTATATCTCCATGTCTATTTTGTAACTATCCATTTGTACTTCTTAATCCCTTTGAACTTTTTTGCCATCCCCCCAACCCCTCCCATCCAGTAGCCCTCAAAATATTCTCTGTATCTATATGAGTTTGTTTCTGTTTTTCTGTTGTTGTTGTTGTTGTTTATTTTGTTCTTCAGATTCCACATGTATGTAAAATCATGCGATATTTGTTTTTCTCTACTCATTTCATTCAGCACAATGCCCTCTAGGTCCATCAAGGCAATGTATTTTTCCATCCCCTTCCTTTTAGTCTGTGTGTGTCTTTTAATCTGGTGTGTCTTTTGTAGACAGCATGTGTAAGGGTCTTGTTTTCTCATCCATTCAGCCACCCCATCCTTTGGTAGGAGCATTTAATTCTTTTAAATTTGATGTATTTGTTGAAAGATATGCAAGTTATTACCATTTTTATTAACGATTTTGATACAAGTTTTTTCTTCTAAAAGAAGTCCCTCCAACATTTCCTGTAATACTGCCTTGGTGTTGATGAATTCTTTTAACATCTTTTTGTCTGGGACGCTTGTTATCTGTTCTTCGACTCTAAATGATAACTTTGCTGGATAAAGTATTCTTGGTTGTAGATCCTGGGTTTTCAAACTGCAGAGTGTATAAAATGTGCCAAGCCCTTCTGTTTTTCATAGTTTCTTATGAGAAATCAGCTGCTAGTTTATGGATTCTCACTTGTAGGTAAATAACTGCTTTTCTCTCTCTGCTTTTAAGATTCTTTCTTTGTATTTAAACTTTGACATTTTAATTATAATGTGTCTTGGTGTGGGCCTTTTTGGATTCCTCTTTCTTGGAATGCTCTGAGCTTCCTGGAGTTGTATGTTTATTTCCTTCACCAGGTGAGGGAAATTTTCCATCATTATTTCTTCAAATAGCTTTTCCACTTCTTGTTCTCCCGCTCCTGTTTCAGGTACCCCTATTATGTGAATGTTTTTACAGTTATTTTTGTCCCAGAGATTCCTTAAATTATTATTATATTCTTGGCTTTTTTCTTGCCATTCTGATTGGCTTTTTTCTTGCCATTCTGACCTTGGCTTCCTCATCCTCTATATCAGTGGTTCGATCCTCTTTATCCACTCTATTAATTCTCTCTTATATACTCCTCATCTCAGATGTGTTCTTCATTTCTGACTGGTCCTCTTTTATAATTTCCATCTTCATTTTTATGTTTTTTATCTCTTTGTTAAAGTTCTCACTGAATTCATTTACACTTCCCCAAGTTCATTGAGCATCTTTATAACCAGTGTTTTGAACTCTGCATCTGTTAGATTGCTTGACTCCATTATTCCTGGATCTCAGTTCTGTTCTCTCACATGGTTTCCGCTTCCTTGTCTTCCCATTTTAGTGGCCTTTCTGTGTCTATTTCTATGTACTAAGTAAAGCTCCTAAGTCTCCCGGTCTTATTAGCATGGTTTTGTGTAGTAGGTATTCAGTGGCACAGTCCTGAGAGGGGTTCAGCAGCACGCCAAGTTTAGCCCCAGCCTGTGTGCCTCTGGGGCCACTTGTTAAGATTCAGCAAGCAATCCACAGATGCTGTGCTTATAGTTGCCTCAAGAGACCACACCAGAAACCGAGGCCAGTTGCCACCAGTGTGAGTCTTGGCACTGCTCAGCAAGGAGCACCAAACTCACTGAGGACACAACTGGATGTGGCTTGGGTGGGGCTGTGAGTTGGGGGAGGTGGAGTTTTAGGGCATTCTCTGAACTGAGCGACCTCTGTTACCCAGTTTGATTATGTCTCCGCTATGGCGGCACTGTGTGCACACACTGGGAAGGGGTAGGGCTCAGCAGAGGAACAGTGGATACTGCAGCACTTGTGCCCAGGACACAGCTTTGTCTCAGGCCTTCATTCTGACAATTCAGTGTCCCCCTGTAAGTCCCTGGTACAACCCCTGCCCCTGTGCAGCCGACCTGGCTCTGATGCTCAGAGCTCGCAGTTCCATCACCAGGAAAGTCTGCTCACGGATGCAGCCCCTTTAAAAGGCATCTCCAGTTGCTGGCTACTGCTGTCGCTGCTACAGCCTCTGTCCCACTGAGCCATTTGGGACTGGGCAGCCTCGTTTCTTTGCCCCCTCCTACCTTCTACCATTGTAGGTTGATTAATTATTGCTCTTCCTAGTTGTAGTGCTTCTGTTCATCTAGATCCCAGGTGACTTTCCTTGCTGTTTGCTCTTTGTTTCTATCACAACTTTTATTTGGTCGCGAGAGGGATGAACAAAGCCTCTATCATCTATGCCATTTTTCCTGCCTCTCTAATTTTTATTTTTCAATTAGAGTTGACATTCAATATTATTTTATATTCGTTTCAGGTGTACAGCATTTGGGACTGGACTTTTTATATAATTTGCAAATTGATTTCCCTGATTAGTCCAGTACCCATCTGGCGCTATACATGATTATTACAATATTATTGACTGTGTTCCCCATGCTGTATTTCACATCCCTGTGACTATTGTAACTACCAATTTATACTTCTTAATCCCTTCATCATTTTCACTCAGTCCCCCAAACCTCTCTTTCATCTGGCAATCACCAGTTTGTTCTCTGTATCTGTGAGTTTGTTTTCATTATGTTCATTTATTTTGTTACTTGAATTACACATATAAGTGAAGTCATATGGTTTTTGTCTTTCTCTGTTTGACTTCTCTTCAAAAATTTCAAGCCCCTAACCTATTTTCATGCCTTTCTTGTCTTAAATTCCAACAACATTAGTAACCAATTTTTCCCTCTTCATATGCGCCTCTGCTCACTTGACTTATCTAGAATATTATTATTCACTAATCTACAGGATAGTAAGACACCAATGGGACCTTTCTGCCTTATCAGTTATTTTCCATTGGGAGTCCTTGAGTCAGCCTTTTACAGTATTTGTGCTTAAAACATGAGAGTAGTTGTCTTATTTCTGTCACAGCTTATTAATCAGCCTTGGCAGTTGAATCAGATTTATGCATTATATTAGTGTTTTATCAGAAAACATATCGGTTTTGGCTATTAGTTGGCTAATTCTGAGGAGGGCTTTTTATAGAAAGGCAGTAGTGTACATTGTCAGTTATAATATTTTATCCAATAAAATGGTTTTGAGGTCGATTAAAGGCTTGCTACTATATTAAAGCTCCTTTCTATGTGAAAGGTTCTAGTGACTCTTTTATGAATCTCGTTATGGTCAGATATCCTTGATATTTTCATGAGAAACAATTACTTTTCATTTCATTGAAGGTGAGCTCATTGGGAGGAGGGAATTAGAGACTCAGATGGAAACTACTAACCACAAAGCTCTCTAGTAAAGTAATTGTGTGTGTGTGTGTGTGTGTGTGTGTATTTTCTTTCACACTGGGATTCTCAGCAAATATCTGAAAGGATTACATGGAAGAATTAATCTGCTATAGTTTTAGTTGTACATCTAGGGGTTGGGAGTTCATGCTCCCAGTGGTGCTAGTATGTCATTTATAACACCCATATTGGGAAATTATAATCAAACTCCTTAACTATAATGGAATAGATAATCTATAAGTTGACCGAGCTAACTCTCACTCTATTTCTATGTCAATGGACAGAATGTCTACCTAAATAAGTGATGATTTATTTGTTGGCAAAAAATGGAACCATCACTAAAAGTTGGAAACCAGCAGCTGGAAAATCTGTACATGGAAAAACAAATGACCATGGGAAGTAGAAATTGTTACACTGGCAGATATTAGACATGACCCCTACACATTTAAGACATACTTAATGTAAAACTCCAGCTTGTCCTAAGCAAAGCCATATGTTCATAATGAAAGAAGGAAAGTTAAGCAACATTTTGAAAGTTAGGACTCTTGCTTGTAATCAAGAATGGATATCAGATGTTCCTAAATATAAACTGCTGAAAAAAAGATATGTGATATATTTCAATGGGGAAAAGTAAAGAAACTTAGATCCTTTGCATTTTTGTCATATACATTTGTTACCAAGGCATCAGAAAAAGTCACAAAAAAAGCCTTAGTTTACTTCACTACAAAATATATCCTGGGAAAACACGTTTTATACACCCTGCAGTTTGTAATACTCTACATAATTTTTGAAGTGATTAAACAACATTCGAGATAAAACTGGCTAAAATTTATTTATTTTTATTAAGGTAAAATTGACATAAAATATTAAATTAGTTTCAGGTATATAACATAATTATTTAATATTTATGTAAATTATCACCATGATAAATCTAGTTAACATTTGTCACCAAACATAGTTACATAATTTTTTTTCTTGTGATAACAACTTTTAAGATCTACTCTACTGACAACTTTTAAATATGCAATACAGTATTATTAACTATAGTCTCTATGTTGTACATTATATCCCCATGAATTATTTATTTTGTACCTGAAAGTTTGTACCTTTTTATTCCTTTCATGCATTTTGCCCATCCCCATCCCCCTGCCTCTGGCAACCAGTAATCTGTTCTCTGTATCTATGACCTCTTTCTTTTTTCAGATCTACCATATAAGTGAGATTATATGGCATTTGTCTTCTCTTTTTCTGACTTATTTCACTTAGCATAATACCCTCTAGGTTCATCCATGTTGTTGCAAATAATATTTTATCTTTTATGGCTGAGTAGTACTCCATCATATATATTATCACAACTTCTTTATCCAATTGTCTGTTGTTGGTCACTTAGGTTCTATATCTTGGTTATTGTAAAGAGTGTTGCAGTAAACAGGGGTGCATAGATCTTTTTGAATTATTATTTTGGTTTTCTTTGAATAAATACCCAGAAGTGGAATTGCTGGGTCATAAGGTAGTTCTAGTTTTAATTTTCTGCAGAACCTCCAAATTATTTTCCATAGTGGCTGTACAAATTTGCAATTCCACCAACAGTGCACATGGGTTCTCTTTTCTCCAAATCCTCGCCAACATTTGTTTTTTGATTTATTGATAATAGTCATTCTGACAGGTGTAAGATGATATTTCATTGTGGTTTTAATTACATTTCTCTGATGATTAGTGACGTTTTATGTCTATTGGCCATCTGTATGTCCTCCTTGGAGAAATGCTTATTCAGGTCTTTTGCCCATTTTTTAATTGGATCGTTTGTTTGTATTTTCTGGTTCTGAGTTGTATGAGTTCTTAATAAATTTTGGATATTAACCCCTTTTCAGATGTATCATTGGCAAATATCTTCTCCCAATTAGTAAGCTGTCTTTTCATTTTCTTGATGGTTTCCTTTGCTGTGCAAAAACTTTTTCATTTGATGTAGTTCCATTTTTTATTTTTTTCCCTTGCTCGAGGTTGACATATCAGAAAAAATATTACTAAGAACGATGTCAGAGAGTTTATTGCCTATGTTTTCTTCTAGGAGTTTTATGGTTTCAGGTATAATATTTAAGTCTTTAATCCATTTTGAGTTTATTTTTGTACATGGTATAAGATGGTGGTCCAGTTTCATTGTTTTGCATGTATCTATCCAGTTTTACAATCATCATTTATTGAATAGAATGACTTTACCCCATTGTATATTTTGCCTCTTTTGTCATAGATTAAATGACCATATAGTTGTGGGTTTGTTTCTGGGCTCTCTATTCTGTTCCATTGATCTATGTGTCTGTTTATATGCGAGTACTATGCTGTTCTGATTACTATAGACTTATAGCATAGTTTGATATTGGTAGCGTGATACTTTCAATTTTGTTCTTCTTTCTCAAGATCTTTTGTAGGTCCATATAAATTTTTGGATTATTCTAGTTCTCTGAAAAATGCCATTGATATTTTGAAAGGGATTGCATTGAATCTATAGATTGCTTTGGGTAAGTGTGGACATTTTAACGATGTTAACACCTATCCATGAGCATTGTATTTACTTCCATTTATTTGTTTTTCTTCAATTTCTTTCTTCAATGTCTTATATTTCCAAGAACAGGTCTTTACCTTCTTGGTTAAATTTATTTCTAGGTATATTATCATTTTCAAATCAATTGTAAATGGGATTGTTTTCATAATTTCTCTTCTGATAGTTAATTTTTGTTGTATATAAATGTAACTGATTTCTGAATATTAATTTTTATATCCTGCTACTTATACTGAATTCATTTATCAATTCTAATTTTTTTTAGTGGAATCTTTGGGGTTCTCTTTATATAGTATCATGTCATCTGCAAATAATAAAAGTTTTGCTTCTTCTTTTCCAATTTAGATGCCTTTTATTTTTCATCCTTGTCTGAATGCTGTGACTAGGACTTCCAATACTAAGTAGAATAAAAGTGCTGAAAATGGGCATCCTTGTCTTGATCATGATCTTAAGAAAAACACTTTAGATTTTCCATGTTGAGTATGATGTTAGCTGTGTGTTTGTTGTATTTGGCCTTTATTACGTTAAGGTATCTTCCCTCTATTACTTCTTTGCTGAGAGTTTTTATCATAAATGAATGCTGGATTTTGTCAAATGCTTTTACTGCATCTACTAACACAATACTATGATTTTTATTCTTTGTTTATGTGGTACATCATGTTAATTGATTTGCTAATATCAAACCAACCTAGATTCCCAGGAATAAATCTCACTTGATCATGATGTATGATCTTTTTAATGTATTGCTGAATTTGATTTACTAATATTTTGTTGAGAATTTTGCATCTATGTTCGTCAGGAATATCAGGCTATAACTTTCTTTTTTGGTACTGTCTTTGTTTGGTTTGGAATCAGGGAAATGAGCTTGAGAGAGCCTTCTGTCCGCTTGAATTTTTTGAAATAGGTGTTACTTCTTTATTGAATGTTTGGTAAAACTCACCTATAAAGCCATCTGGTCCAGGACTTTTGTTTGTTAGGAGTTTTTTGATTTCTGATTTGATTTCATTAGTAGTAATTGGTCTGTTTAGAATTTCTGTTTCTTCTCAATTCAGCATTGGAAGATTGTACGTTTTGGGGAATTTATCCATTTCTTCCAGATTTTCCAATTCATTGGCATGTATTTGCTTGTTGTATTTTTTTATAAACCTTTGTATTTTTGTGGTGTCAGTTGTCACTTCTTCACTTTCATTTCTGATTTTATTTATTTCAGTCCTCTCTCTATTTTTTTCTTGATGAGTCTGGTTAAAAGTGTATCCATTTTGTTTATCTTTTCAAAAGATTGAAAATTTCTTCATTGATCTATTGTATTGCTTTTTAAGACTCTATTTCATTTATTTCCACTCTGATCTTTATTATCTCCTTCCTTCTACTCACATTGGACTTCATTTGCTGTTCCTTTTCTAGTTTCTTTAACTGTAAGGTTAGTTCATTTATTTGAGATTTTTCTTGTTTCTTGAGGCAGGCCTGTATTGCTATGAATGTCCCTCTTACTACAGCTTTGGCTGTATCCCATAAATTGAGTCATTGTGTTTTCATTTTCATTTGTCTCAAGATATCTTTTGATTTCTTCCTTGGTCTCATTGTTACCCCACTCATTGTTCAGTAGCACATTATTTAGCCTCCATGTCTTTGTGTGTTCTTAAGTTTTTTTTTTTCTTGCAATTGATTTCTAGTTTCACACATTGTGGTCAGAGAATAAGCTTGATACGATTTCAATCTTCTTAAAATTATTGAGATTTGTTTTGTGGCCTAACATGTAGTCTATCTTGGACAATGTTCCATGTGCGCTTGAAAAGAATGTATGTTCTGCTGCTTTGGAGTAAAATACTCTAAAATTATTAATTAAATATAGCTATTCTAGTATGTCATTTATCGTCACTGTTTCTTTATCAATTTTCTGCCTGGAAATCTGTCCACTGGTGTCATAGCGGTGTTAAAGTTCCCTATCATGACTGTATTACAGTTGATCTGTCCCTTGGTTAATATTTTCTTTATATATTTAGGTCTTCCAATGTTGTGTGAATAACTGTTTCCCAGGGTGATATCCTCTTTGAATTGATCTGTTTATCATTATGTAATGTTCTTCTTTTTCTCTTCTTATAGACTTTGTTACAAAGCCTATTATGTCTAAGTGTTGCTACCCTGACTTTTTTTTCATTTCCATTTGCAAGAAATAGCCTTTCCCATCCCTTTACTTTCAATTTGCATGTGTCTTTTGATCTGAAGTGGGTCTCTTGTAGACAGCATATGTACTAGTCTTGTTTCCTTATCCATTCAGCTACCTTATGTATTTTGATTGGAGCATTTCATCCATTTATATTTAAAGTGATTATTGCCATTTTGTTATTGTGTTTTCATTTTCATTTGTCTCAAGGTATTTTTTGATTTCTGCCTTTTTCTTGCTGCATTTAGAATTCTCTCATTGTCTTTAACCTTCGGCATTTTAATTATGATATATCTACTGTGGACCTCTTTGGATTCATCTTGTTTGAGACTCTTTACACTTTCTTGACTCGTGTGTTTATTTCCTTCATGAGGTTAAGGAAGTTTTCTGCCATTATTTTTCCAAATATGTTCTTAATCCCATGCTTTCTCTCTTCTTTTTCTGGATCCCTATGATGCAAATGTTTTACACTTGACATTGTCCCAGAGGTCTCTTAAACTTTCCTCATTTTTTAGAATCCTCTTTTCTTTTTGCTGTTCAGATTAGATGTTTTCTGCTACCTTGTCTTCAAAATTGCTGATTTGATCCTCTGCTTTATCTAATCTACTGTTGATTCCTTCTAGTGTATTCTTTATTTTAGTTATTCTATTCTTCATTTCTGACTTGTTCTCTTTTATGGTTTTTATGTCCTTTTTTTATGCTTACTCTTTGTCGGAGTTCTCTCTGATGTTATCTATTCTTTCCCTATGTTCATTGAGCATCCTTTTAACCTGTGTTTTGAATTTTGTTTCTGGTAGATTACTTGCCTCTATTAAATTTAGTTTTTTTTTTTTTTCTGGCGTTTTGTTCTTTTCTTTTAATTTGGACATCTTCCTTTTTTTTTCTCAGTTTGGCTACTTCTCTGTGTTTGTTTCTATGAATTGTGTAGATCTGCTACACCTTCCAGTCCTGGATGGATGAGTTTATGTAGTAGGTGCCACGTGTGTCTCAGTGGTGCAGTCTCCCTGGTCCCCTGTGCCAGATGCTCCAGTAGTGTCCCTTGTGTGGGTAGTGCGTGCGCTCCTGTTGTTGTTTAGCCTTGATTGCTGTTGGCACATTAATGAGTCGAATTGACTTTCAGGCTGATTGACTGTGAGAATTTTCCATGCTCACAGGGTATGAGCTGCTGTGTGTGGCCTGACACCATGGAGTGGGATTTACCCCAGTGGGATCATTTGACTGTGGAGACTGTGCTTTAGGAGTGCCTTTGTGGTGCTATTTGGGTGGTGTTCTATTGCAATCTGAAGTTAGCTTCAGGGTGCATTGGTTCTGGGGTACCTTGGGAGGTGCTCTTGTGCAGGCCAAGGTCAATTACTGCCTGTGACCTCCCCAGGGCTACCTGGTAGTATCTACACAGTTATCTGTGGTTGGTCTCTGCCTGTACTGGACTTAGAGGTACATGGGAGAGGCCACGCTGTGAACCGAGATTGGTTGTCACCAGTGCCAGGCCTGGGACAACTAGCCTAAGGCTCAGGGCACTCTGAAACCTATGGCTACCTGCCAGCTGCCCATAAGGCTCAGCAGCTGAGAGAGCATTGAGCGGTATGTAAGCTGGATGAGACGGGGTCCTCGGAAGTCACCAGGTTGCGATGATTCTTTTTCCTAGGTTAGTGCCAGTTCAGATTTTGTGCTGAACCTGTAGCCATTTGCAAAAGTCTCAGGTCACACGGAGGCTAGCCACCATCCTCCTCAGCCCTATAGATCCTCAAGATTTGTTTAAGAAATAGTGCAGCTCTGATCTGGGCTGGTTGCCTGATACCAAAGTCCTGTTGGTTGTTGTTGAAAGAACCTTTTACTGAGAAGGCAGGGTGTGGCTGGATTCTCCGCCATGAATATGCCTCCAGAAATTCATCGGTTGGTTGGGGCAGGGTCCTAGTGATTCACCAAGGTGGAATGAGCGGATTTCACTAAGCAATGCAGATTCAGATTTGGCTGTGTGTGGGGAAGGCTCAACACAGGTAAGATGGTACTGTCCTGTAGGCTGCATAAGAAAAGGGCTCAACACGGGGATAATGGGTGCTGTCTCTTCAGCCTGCGCCCTGAAGAAGCCACATAACTCAGTTTTTCTCTGTATGTCTCTGGTACCTCCTGAGCTGCTGTCTCTTCACCAGAGCCCAGAGTGATTGCCTGCAAGAAAGTGAATCTGTGTGTGGGCCTTTTAAGGGGTCATCTGGGTCAAAAGCTGCCTTCTGTCTCACTTGCACAGTAGGAATCCATACTGATCTTTACAGCCAGATTTTATGGGGATACTTCTTCCCAGCACTGGAACCCTGGGCTGGGGAACCTGGTTTGGGGATGAGACCCCATGCTCCTCCATGGGAACTACCAGAGCCAAGATATCCCTCCCTGTGCTCAACTGCCACATGTGGGTGCGGGGCCAACCCATTTCACGTCTTCACCCCTCCTACCAGTCTAGATGTAGCCTCTTCTTTATATCCTTAGTTATAGGAATTATGTTCAGCAAGTCTTCAGATAATTTTCCAGTTTGATTGTTGCATAATTTAGTTGTAATTTTAATGCAGTCATGGGAGGAGGCAAACACAGCATTTCCCAACTCCGCCATCTTGACCGGACTCCTTTTTTTTTTTTTTTAAATTAAGTTTATTGGGGTAACATTGGTTAATACAATTATATAATTTTCAGGTGTACATTATCATTTGACATCTGTATATTCTATTGCATGTTCACCAGCCAAAATCCAGTTTCCTTCAGCTACCATATATTTGATCCCCTTTACCCACTTCACCCTCCCCATCCCTCCCTATACTGACCCCTTTTACCCTATCTACCTCCTCCATCCTCCCCACCCCATTAGTAACCACTACTCTATAGTCCTCTGGTAACCACTAATCTATAGTCCATGTCCATGAGTCTGTTTGTTTGTCTTGTTCATTTGTTACTTTTAGGTTTATATCCCACATATAAGTGATATTTTGTGATTTTCAACTTTTTCTGTCTGGCTTATTTCGCTTAGCATGATTATCTCGAGGTCCATCTAGGTTGTTGCAAATGGCAGTATTTCATCTCTTCTTGGCTGAGTAATATTCTATTGTATATATGTACCACAGCTTCTTTAGCCAATCATATATCGTAGGGCACTTCAGTTGCTTCCATGTCCTGGCCACTGTGAATAATGCTGCTATGAACATTGGTGTGCAAATATCTTTTTTGGATATGGGTTTTCAAGACTTTGAGGTAAATACCCAGTAAAGGGATTACTGGATCATATGGTAGATCAATTCTAAGTTTTTGAGGAACCTCCATACTGTTTTCCATATTGGCTGTACCAATTTGCAGTCCCATCAGCAGTGTATGAGGGTTCCTATTTCTCCACATCTTCTCCAACATTTGTTATTGCTTTTGACCCAACTCCTTGATTTATCTGTATCCTATAAATTTTTCAAGGTTCAGCTCAAGTATCTGCTGTATCCTCCACATGCAGTCATTTATTTACCCATTCATTCAGTTAGTCGGTAAATATTTAATTTTTTTTTTGTCATTGAGTTATATATTTCAGATTTTTACAGCTGGAAGCAATCTACATTGTTTTCTAAATTCTTTTAGCAATTTGTTTGTACCTTATTTATGGCATTTACCATATTCGTACTATGATTTTTATGCCAAATAAATATATTTTCTAAGCATCATAAAGGCAAAAACCATGCTTATTTACCTTTATATACTTCACAATGACGTGAATGTAACTAGTACATACTTTTTGGATGTTCTCTGATGCCCTTGAGAAACTACAGAACTTCCCTACTTTTCTCATTCCAAATTTACTTCCAGAATATACCAGGAGATCACTGTATCAAACACAGCCATAATCCTTGGTGAATATTTTTCTCATGAGGTCTGCATTTATTGGAAGAAATAATTTGTAAATGTTTTGTACTTCACACAAATAACAATTCCAAAACAAATTTCCGGTTTGTTGGGATGATATAATCACATCAAAATGAGCAATTGGAGTGAAAATTTCAAATAGGCCAAAGATACCACTGTGTTAAGTGGAGAGTAAGATTTCAAGGATAGAACAATTTCAAAATTTGTGTCTTAACCCAAATATCAAGTGTCTATTCTGATAAAGAGAGCACTGTATGTGCCTTTCCTATGCAATTTGGGCAATTAGAATATAGTAATTAGCAGTTTGACTTGAGGAATGCCTTTGCTGAAACAAAGCTATGGATTCCATTGGCAAAAGGAACTAGTCACCTCTTAATGACAGTGGATGAACCTAGAAATTCCTTATTTTTTTATTCTTATGAGAAGAGACCCAAGCAAATTTAATCAGAACAAGTTGGTCAAAATAAAATTATGTTAAACAACTGAAAGAATATAGACTAAATAAAGTTGATTCAACTATGATATTTTGATTAAAACTGGAAATTGTTGATAATAAAGTGGCAGTGGAGAGAGAACTTCCTTTCCTTATTGTCTAATGTTTAATGAGCAAGCATGGGAGTAAAAATTAGAAGAGGGCTTGGGTTTGGTACCAGCTAAAAATTTCTTGGCAGTAAAATCTTTTTAGACTGAGGCATGATCTCCAAGGGGATAGGACAGCATCACTTAGGGCATTTCAACATGAATTTTGCAATACTTTTGAACGCTAATCATAAAAAGTCTCCTACTGGTAAGGAGCCTCTAAATGTTTCCTATCTTTCCATTTGGTCTTTCACTCTATGATCACTTCCATGTTTTATGGTTTTGTTACAGCACATATCTGAAAGGCCAGCTAGGAAAACAAAGAATTTGGTTTGATAAGCCTCGGATCTTCAGTAAACGAAATGTGGTAAAGTGAAGATAAGAAAAAATGTGTCTTGAATTTGTTGTGTCAGATGGAGAAAACTGGCTTGGACTTTGTTAATAAACAGTTTTAACAACCAAAACAATGACAGAGTAGAAGGAACAAAGGAAGAAAAATGATTATTTCTTTGATAGGGATTGTTGTTACTCACTGGAATGAGTTCCTTTAAAGGGCAATCCATTTTACATTCTACTGTTTCTATTGTGTCTCCACAGAAGGTTATTTGGGGCTCAGAAGTTAAGAGTGAGGCTAGGAAAAATAGTGACATAGCCAGTTTGTCTTCAACAGCACCCTGCCTATACCTTTTCTGATTAAAAGAGTGCTGAATAGGGCTTCAGAAATTACTTATTTCATTAACCCTATCCCCTTTTGATAGATGGAAAAATTTGAATCTAGGGAGGGAAAATGATTTATTCAAGGTCATAGAATATAATTTCTAGAGAAAAGACTAGAACTAGGTGTTTCAGTTACTAAGCTTATGTTCTTTTCACCACATTATGGTGTTTATGGTGTGCCACCTTTCCTTTCAGAGTCTATCCAATCCTTATGTCCTTAGCACTCAGGCTCCCCTTCCAAGTGGAACCCAATGACAAACTCAGACCTTTCTCCTGCCCATTGTTTTATTTTACACATACATCCTAGTGTTTCTTCATCATTGCCAGAGCTCTTCTCCCTGCTAGGGAATATATAATGAAGCTACATTAATTTGTTTGTGGTAATTTGCATGTTACCTCTCAAGGGTAGACCTACTGTAACAATATTCTTAACCTAAAAGAGAGACTGTCATGGTAGAAATGTCAATCAACAAAGCATGCTCTGGGGAGATAGTTTGAGTTAGGATGGTCTTTCTAGGGTTTTCCAAATTATACCATGTATATGAGTACCTACTTGGCCTAATAAATGAGTTGTCCTTTGTTAAGATATATTAGTTTCTTCACTTTCAAGATATTAAAATGGCCTGCTACCAACTGTACTGGCAGTTATTTTATATTCAAGTTTACTGTGGTTTCATAATTAGGACCCAAGTCCTTAATAATAAATTCTTTCTTTAAAGGAAATTTTAGTGACTTACCAGTACATTGGATCTGGATAAGACATAAATCAGACCTATTATGAATTTCTGAAAAAAGAAAATCTTACTAAAAGAACACTTTACAGTTTTATTTCAGTTTTTATTTCTGCTTTGAATCATAAATTGGCCATGTTTCACTGGAGAGCAATTTAAATCACCCAAAAGATGTTTCTAGCCTTTATACAAAAAGGGCTGTCTTGAATACTTTTTCCTATTGTAAATATTCTTGAAAAACAAATTTCTTGGCTTACTTTGCAATAAGTGTCCTTGATCCATTAGATGAAGCTGTTCTTTATTTCTTCAAAACTAGCCTATAAACATTTTGAAATACAGTAGTCTTATAATTCCCCCTAACATATTAGAAATGTTTAATTCTTAAAATTTTATTTTATTAGTTTCAAGTATACAGTACGTATAGAATTGTTTAATTTTTGAGCTGCCAAGTCAGCCTGACAAAAACTGTGACATGCACGTATGTATCTAAAAGTGACTGCTGTCTTTATTTCTTTACTTTTATAAAACTTGCAGTTGAGGAGATCTCCTACCCACCCCCAACTGAGAGCATATTCTGGTTAATGGTAAGATATTTTTAATGACTGAGTCCTAGAATGGGACTCTCTATTGTCAAACAGTGTATGTCAGACTTTTGAAAGATATTTTTCTTCATGGTATGTTGTATTTTGAGGAATGAAAGTCAATAAACCAAAGGCTCTGGTATGAAAAGAGATACCAAGGTCACAGTTACCTGAAAGAAACAACAAGATATAAAAGTCAAAAATGTAATCGAAATCACTGTGGATAGTTTTAGTGGGCTGAGTTCATTTAAAGTCAGAGCCAGAATATTCCAGAGGTATCACAAAAGCACATTTTCTCTCCACCTCAAACTTAAAGGAAAACAAGTGTCTTACATTTAAGTTTTATCAAACATAGTTCGCACAATGGTTTTTTACAATGTGAGAGTGAGGTTACAAGTTAAAATTAGCAAATAATTAGCTAGCAGGCTGAAGTAATTTGAATATGCAGAGTATTTTTTTTATTGAGCTGTATTTGACATATAATTTTCAAGTTTCAGGTGTACAACATGATTCAGTATTTGTATACATTGCAAAATTACCACTACAATGAGTCTAGTTACCATTTATTATGGTACATAGTTACAATTTTTTTCTTTTTTCTTGTGATGAGGACCTTTACAATTTACTCTCAGCAATTTTTGAAATATGCAATGTAGTATCATTAACTATAGTCACTATGCTGTATGTTACATCCCCATGACTTTTTTGTTTTATAACTGAAAGTCTGTACCTTTTGACCCACTTCACCCATTTTACCAACCTCCCACCCACCTCCTCTCTGGTAGCCATGAGCTTGATTTTCTTATCTTGTTTTGTTTTTTAGATTATGCATTTAAGTGAGAGCATATGGTATTTATCTTTCTCTATTTGACTTATTTCACTTAGTATAATACCCTCAAGGTCCATTAATGTTGTTGCAAATGACAAGACTTAAATTTTTTATGGCTGAATAGTATTCCATGGTGTATTGTGGTATATTCCATGGTATATTATGTTTTGTATATTATATTGTTATATATAAATAATATAAAACATTATTAATATAGTATATAATATAATCTATATAATATATATTAATAATATATAATATATGAACATGTATTATATATTAATATACATATATGTAGAGAGAGAGAAAGAGGGAGAGAAAGAGACAGGTTATTTCTATATCTTGACTACTGTAAATAATGCTGCAATGAACATAGGGATGCATATATCTTTTTGAATTAATGTTCTCAGTTTCTTTGAATACATATCTAGCAGTGGAGTTGCTGGGTCATATGATAGTTCTATTTTTGATTTTTTGAGGAACCCCTATGCTGTTTTCCATAGTGGTTGCATCAATTTACATTCCTACCAACAGTATACGAGGGGAACCTTTTCCCCATATCCTCGGCAACACTTACTATTTTTTTGCCTTTTCAATAATAGTCATTTTAACAGGTGCGTGAGGTGATATCTCACTGTTTTTGATTTGCATTTCTCTGATGATTAGTTATGTTGAGATTCTTTTCATGTACCCATTAGCCATCTATATGTCTTATTTAGAAAAAAATGTCTATTTAGAACTTCTGTTAATTTTTTAATCAGATTGTTTTTTCTTTTTCCTTTTTTATGCTATTGAGTTGCATGAGTTCTTTATATATTTTGAATATACATATAATGTCTTGATTTCTCACCTGAAGGGACATTCAATTAGGTCTTTATTATTATTATTATTATTATTATTATTATTTAAAACTGTGAATATAGTTTTATTTGGAAGAAATGTCTTTGTTCAATTAGGTCTTTAAGGGGCTTTTCAGCAAGAATCATTTAGCCCCCTGGGTAAGCAAAAGAAAATTTTTATTTTATACAAAACTAGATTATTTTGGCTTTGTTTAAACTTATAAAACTGCAAATATTACTACTTTCATACATACTTACAGTCATACTTTTACTCTTTTAATTACAGACTTAAAAATGCCCAGAAGACCAATAAACCATTTAATAATGAAGAAATAGAGTCAGAGGTATGAGATATTTTCACATACTGGACAAAGGCTGAACGAGTTACTTCTACTCTTTTCCCTAGTGAGGGGCAATTATTACTTATGCAAATATGTATGAATCTACCACAGCTTTGTGGGTAGAAATAAAAGTGTCTCTGGAAACCCTGGTGATGTGATCCAAAAGGCTGGAGGAGGGCTTTATGGGTTGTGAATTGATAGGCCTGAATCCTCTGCATTCTATGATGAACAAACACCCTCTGAACACTGCACTTTCCAACTGCTGTAAAATCAGAGACTGCAAATGGCAAACAGCTATCTGAACAAGGAGATGTGCTTCCAAATTGATAAGAGAAGCAGCTGCCCTCTAGAGGAGGACTGAAAATGATATTAGCCAGGATTTCTGTTCACAGCAGGCTGTACTTTGGGACATTCAGAAAATCGATAACTTCCAAATGTTTTTTGTGTTCCCCACATTAAAGGGTCTTTGAGCCAAACCTAGAGCTATACACGAAAGGACATTATTAAATACATATTTCCTCTCATTGTGCCTCAGCCCCCTTCTCCACACAAGCTGAATTGGCTAAGATTATCTTAAAAACAATGGGGAAACTGGAATAAAGATCACCACAGTAAAGTAACTCACGATAAAAAGCAGCAGTCATGTAAGTCTCATTAACACCACATTTGCTGGAAATTTGACAGCTATCCAACTAAAAGGGTTCAGAGATTTGGTCACAGGAGCAATAGTTACCTGAACTTCTTGTATGTGAAACACTGAGGAATGACCTCGTTGGATCAATCAAATTGTTATTTCTCATGACCTCCATTCCCTTCTTTCTTACTCAATTTCTTTGGCTAGCAATTACATCCTGTCTTTTCCTTTTCTTCTTATTCTGAACCCCATTTAATGACACTCTTACAAAAATTTTCCATTCTTTGACTCTACCTTCCATCTCATAGCTTTTGCAATACTGCCCAGTCCTGGCTCAGTTCAGTGGTCAAATTTGCCTGTTCTCGTTTCCAGATTGCTGAAGACATATCTGGGGAAAATTGCACATCCATGCTCACTGGCTTCAATGCAAATATGTGCTTTCCAAATTTAGCTGGACCCTCGACTCTCATTCTTAATATTTTTCCTATCTGTATTTGGCTCCTTCTTCCATTTTCTACTGCAGCTGTTCCAAAACTTCATTTCTCTTCTCAAGTCCCTACTTCTGACCTCCTCACTTTGAGCAGATGCCTTACATATCTATTTCACAAAAAATGTGACCAGGTGAACAATTATCATCTTCCTCATCCAATATCCCTGCAATCATTCAACTTTTCCCTTTTCCTCTCCCGTAACACTGAACTTCATTTTAACTCTTATCTTTCTTCACAGCTTGAAAATGTGTTCCAGTCACAATTGTTTTACACAGACACCAAAACTTTTATTTCTCCTCTTTATTGCTCAAGCTACATCTGTCTCATTCCTTTTATAACCACACTTCTTGAAGGCATAGTTAATATGTGATGTCTCCAATTCTTCACCTTTGATTTACTCCTCAACCTACATGTATTCATTCAGATGTTGGCCACTAGAGTTCTACTAAGCTTGTCACCAGAGTTAACAAAAATTAGTAGTTCCCCTGCATCTTTCTCCTACATTTCCCAATTTCCAGAGGCAATTATTTGGATTTTGCAATGGCTAAAGATCTTCCTTACACTTTCATAATGGTATGAGGAGAATATATGCTTATGAATCTTTTTCTTACAGGTCAATCCTTCCAGATCAGCCTATTAATTTTATTCATGTACAATCATTTTTTAAAATTGTGGTAAGAACACTTTAGATGAGAGCTACCCTCTTAACACAGTTTTAAGTGTATAACACAATATCGTTAAGTATAAGCACAGTGTTGTACAGATTTCTAGAACTTTTTTATCTTCCATAACTGAAACTTTATATCTATTGAAAGGCAACCCCTCATTCTTTCCAACCCCAGTCTTTGGCAACCACCATTCTACTCTTTGGTTCTATAAGTTTGAATATTTTAGATACCTCATATAAGTGGAATCGTAAATTGTGAAAATAACTTAATTTCCATCAGCAAATGAATGGATAAAGAAAATGTGGTGTGTATGTATATATATCTACATCTATATCTATCTATCTCTCTCTCTATATATATAGATATAGATATATATACACACACACACAATGAAGTATTATTCAGCCTTAGAAAGGAAGGAAATCCTGCTATATAAGACAACATGGATGAACCTTGAGGACATTATACACATATAATTTGCATCAAGATTTTTCTCAGGTGAGAACTTGAGCAACTCCTATTTCCAATTCAGATTCCAATGATGTAAATAAAGTTTCTGACATTTTACAGACTCTGTGCTAGATACTTCACATACGTTTTCTCATTTAACCCTTGCAGCAGCCCCTGGACATGAAAACTAGGAATATGTAGGCTGTCTTTTAGGAAACAGGACAATGAACGTTTAAGAAATTAACAGACTTGCCTAGAGCTAATCACAGAGCTAATAAGCAGTAGACCTAGGATTTGAACCCAAGTTACTTGACTCTAAAATCAATATTTTTTCCATTATACATCAGAGACATCTTATTGAACATGTACCTTTTCGAGGTATATCTTTCTATTGTACAGGTGTACCACTTTAGCCAATATCTTTTACTTAGTGTCTGTTATAGTGGAATTAGTTCTATAGAGTTGAATACAAATATGTTTGGTAGCAGTGGCATGGAACATGAAAAATACAGGATGTTTCTTTATCAGTGTGATTCATAACAACTAGGGCCAAACTTATGCAGAGGCAAAATAAGTAGAGTAGTAAATGCTGAGATTTACTGAGTACAAATTGTTAGAACTGGAAAGAATCTAGATAACCCATTCGATTTTTCAGAAGGGAAAAATCTATGCTCTTGGAAACCAAGTGACTTGTACAAAGCCACAGTCAACTAGCTGTTATCCTGCTTTAAGAAGAAAAATTACTCTCCTAGCTTGCTGATGTGTCTGAAAAATCCATCATTATTAGAGTTTCCAACTTTTGGATTTAGTTGTTTTGTGCTAACATACTGATCTTAAAGAGATAACTAACTCAAGCTGTTGTAGGTTCTCAGCCTCTCCTTATGTACTTTCAGATCCATGGAGCCATTTGAGGGCTGAGTATTGTGATGAGCAGGAAACAGGAAAGAGCAATTTTTAGTTCACAGGGAGAAAAGGTAAGTCCAATGCCTTCACTATTGGGGGATAGAGTCACAGTAGGGGATCTTGGATCACTGTGGAGCAGTGTGAAGACATAGAGTACTTGGGAAGGTGCAAAGAAGGAGCAGATATTATAAAAAGAGAGACATAAAAAACAGTATTGCATGGTCAATGAATACAAATTAATCCAACCTCACAATTTTGACTCCAGTCAGCAGTGGTCTTTTAATGGCTTTATTTGCTATTACTTTCTACTAATATGGTAAAATTGAGATTTAGAAAATTCTTTTGTGCACCTAAGGGTTTATGTTTTTCTTTATAAATGGACCATGATCCCTCTTCACTACTTGACCCTATGATGGCTAAAACCATTATCAGATCATTACTTCTTCACATTCCTCTATACATGCATATAGATGGCCCTCAGAGCCAATCAGCCCTGAGGCCGATTGTGTTCCCACCAACAACCAAGAAGATACCTGTTGACTGATTTAATTAAATTTATGGGTGCCTGAGGCTGGCTTTCAATTGATAATAATTCTAATTTGTTCCAATAGAAAGCGATTAAGTTGGTTTGGTATAATGTATCTTTAATTAGTATCTGTGTTTCTGATTGCTTATGGTCCAATTTTAATTCAGGCTTGACAGATTGCCTGTCATGATTTCTAGACTTTATCAATCAGAAGGTAACTTTCAGGAGTCATCTTGCTTTACTTTGATGGGGATGATACCTTCCACTTTCGTTATTCAATATTTGGGTGTCTTGCAAATTTGTAAACTTCCTTGTCTATGAGTTCTCAGTACATTAACTCTTTATGACCCCCACAATACAGGCCATTGGCTTTTTTATAGACTTGGCATGTCTGATTTTTTTCTCTCCTCTGAGTGCTGGGAGAAAGAATTCATCCACTCTATGAAAGCTTTGGTAGGCAGGCTTGCACTCAAACTGTCTCTGTTCTTTATTTAGAGTCAGCTCCATGGTTTTTAAATTTCTTTGTGTGCTTATTATGTGCAGAGCAGCAGGACCCTGCATAAGGCTAATCTGAATGTAAGAGTAGTAACAGGAGTAAGTAAAATATGGAGCCTGCTCTCAATAAAATTAAAGCCCAGTGAGGGAAAACGTCATGTACATGGATAAGTTGATATATAGCAGAATGTAATGAGTACCATTAGAGGAATTCAGAAACAGTGCTGTGGGACTAGAGCATAGCGAGAAATTTTATCTATTTAGGAAATCAGAGAAATTTTTATGGTGGCAATAAGAATGAAAGCTGAACCTTAAAGGATGTATGGAATCCAACAAGTAAAAAGGGTTTCTATAAGGAAGCTGTTGTTTGGCAGAGGGAGGATTATTGAGTATAAGTATGAAAGTGAGAAAGTGCAAGACATTGTCTGGAAATAGTGAATACATAAGTGGGATGTTAGCACAGAAGACTTTAAGTGACAAAATAGAAAAGTTTGAACATTTTATTGAAGGCAATAGGGAGCCACTAAAGAATTTTGAGCACTAGAATGACATGTCCTAAATGTTCTTCAGAAAGATCACTCTGGCAACAGTGCAAGGGGTGAACTCGAGTAAGATAGTAAATGTGAAGATGGAGAGAAGTAGATGTTTGCAAAAGATATTTGGGAAAACTTATTGATTGGACATAGGGAATTGAAGAGAGCCTGGGTAACCAAGAAAGTAATTCTGCCAATAATCAAGCTAAGAAATTCAGAAGGATGCCTGTGAAGTAATTCACTTTTGAGACACAGGGTCCTCAGATGTAGATGGAAAATACTTTTAAAAATCTACTTAGTTGAAATCTCTCCTTCCCTCCATTCTACATATTGGAAAATTAAGTACAGACATATGATAGATGCCATCTTCCCAAGGTTATTAAATGGTAGAGTGAGGACGGAAAGTGAACTATTCTGAGGACAAATCCAGTGTTCTTTCCTTGCTACCATATTGTGTCAGTATTTACATAACAATGGGGTTGGGACATGTGTGTTTGTGTGTGTGTGTGTGTGTGTGTGTGTGTGAGAGAGAGAGAGAGAGAGAAAGCTGATACTGGCAAACACCATTGACTGAGAGATTGATAGAAATTAGAAACCTTAGTATTCATCTAGTCTAAATATTTTATTTTTTATAGATGGGAATTCTGAGGCCCAGAGAGGGTATATCATTTGTCTGAGGCCACATAACTACACATAATGTAGATTATGGTTTCTGTTTATTTAAGAAAACAAGATCAGCACACTTGAAGCTGAGAACACAGTAGCACAGAATATTATAAATATATCCCCAAGGAGAAAATGTCTAAAGAGCCATTTCACAGGCCTATGTCTTACAATGCCAGAGTAAAGTCTGGCCTGCTGGGTTAATAGGAATCACCCAGTGGAAGTCATCATCGCCCCTTGTGAGAAGTGTTACTAAGGTACTACTGTGTTGTAACTACCAATAAATAGTTAATTACAGGAGAGAAACCTCTATACTGTATTTCATGATGGCTGTAGCAACTTAAATTCCCATCAACACTGTGTATACAAAAGTTCCCTTTTCTCCACATCTTCATCAACATTTGTAGCCTCTTATATTTTTGATAATAGCCATATTAGCAGGTGTGAGGTGATATCTCACTTTGTTTTTGATTTGCATTTCCCTGAATATTAGTGATGTAAAATAAAGGTAACTATGTGTGGTGATGGATGTTTGTTGTTTTGCAAACTCATCAGGAACTTCCTGGCTTTAATCAGAAACTGTTCCCTAAGAGGAGAGCAGGGAGAGACTGAAGAAAGAGGCAGACCACTCCAGATTATTAGATATAAGGTTTAATAAGAAAGGGCATTTACTTAATGAGTCTTGCCTTGGGTGGCAGAAGATGAGTAGATTTCCTCACCCACCCGCCAAATCTTAAAAGTTTATATAGAGGCCTTAACTGGGTTTGGTTACATATAAAAGAGGCCTTAATTAGGTTCAGTCGTATATACCATCCAATTAGTCTCAACACCAAAATTATCTCGAGGCTGTATCCTTGGGGCAGATTCTGAGAGCCAGGAAGTCTAAAGGCACATACATTCCAATGACGGGAGGAAAAGGAATCTTCTGATTGCCCGGTTCAGCTTCTGGGTCAAGTATTTTAATGACCTCCCCAACAATGTGTTAGTTAAGTTGATTGTGGTAATCATTTCACAATGTATATGTATATTAACTCATCACATTGTACACCTTAAAAAAAGGTTTACATTGTACAACTTAAATATATGTGATTTTTACTTATCAAACATTCCTCAATAAGCTGGAAAAAATTACAGGAGAAATAGGTTGATTGTTTTTGAAGACAAGAGACTCCACATTTTACCAAAAAAAAGCTATATTAGAAAGCTTCTAGATTTCCAGCCAAGATAGCATAGAAGGTAAACACTGTCCTTGTCTCATCTCACAACCACATCAAAATTACAAGTAAACTACAGAACAACCATCATTGGGAGTTACCTTAAGTCTAGTTGAACATAAGTCCTACAACTGGGACATACAGAAGAGGCCACCTCAAGACTGATAAAGTATTACGTATGTACGTACGTACGTACGTACATACATACATACATACATACATACATACATACATACATAAAAGTTCAAGCAGACTAAAACATTTATGGTTGTCTTTGAGCTAAATATACAACCACAAAAATTTTTAGTGATCGATAAGATCATTTAGTTTTGCCTCTACAAAGCTGTATTGTCTTTTTAGCTAAAAGAAAAAAATCTGTATCTGATTAAAAGATTCTGATTATTAACACTGAAAAGAGGAGGCAAAAAAAAAAAAACAGGATGAGAAGAATGAATGCCACAGCTGAGTAACTTCAGATATAAAAAGTCCCTTCATTAAATCAGTTGTTTTTAAATTCATAATTGAATTTAAATAAGGAGTGACCTACAGGCAGCTGTTTCTAATATTGAGACCCTATCGCACGTGAAGGATACATTTATTCCTGCGGCCACCTCCCTACCCTTGGATGTTATCAGCTGAATATGTTTTGAATCTACCTAATGCATTTGAGGTAGCTTGAGTTTATTTTTCTTTCAATAAAATAAATGGTTTTGTAATTAAAAAAAGGATTCTGATTATCGATAGAGACCTGGACTCTTAAGAGAGAAAAAGGAACCCTCATACACTGCTGGTGGGACTGCAAATTGGTACAGCCACTATGGAAAACAGTATGGAGGTTCCTCAAAAACTTAGAATTGATCTACCATATGATCTAGCAATCTCTCTACTGGGTTTTTACCCCAAAGACTTGAAAACCCATATCCAAAAAGACATTTGCACACCAATGTTCATAGCAGCATTATTCACAGTAGCCAGGACGTGGAAGCAACTGAAGAGTTCTAAGATAGATGATTGGCTAAAGAAGCTGTGATACATATATACAATGGAATATTACTCAGACATAAGAAAAGACAAAATACTGCCATTTGCAACAATGTGGATGGATCTCGAGATAATCATGCTAAGTCAAATAAGCCAGACAGAAAAAGTCTAAGATCCCATGATATCACTTATGTCTGGGCTATAAACCTAAAAGTAACAAATGAACAAGACAAAGAAACAGAGACTCATGGACATAGACAATAGACTAGTGGTTACCAGAGGGTAGGAGGTGGAGGAGGAGGGGTGAGGTAGACGAGGTAAAGGGAGTCAAATATAGGGAGATAAGGGGAGGGTGAAGTGGGTAAAGGGGATCAAATATATGGTAGCTGAAGGAAACTGGGCTTTTGCTGGTAAACACAATAGAATATACAGATGTAAATTATAATGTATACCTGAAAATTATAAAACTGTGTTAACCAATGTTACCTCAATACAATAAACTTAATTAAAAAAAAGAATGAGCCTACTGTGGGGGTTCCCTTGATATTTGTCTTCACTCAGTGCATTTTTGACAAATATAAGGAATTGAGTGAAACATCTTTAGGGTATCGAGGTTTAATTGTGCTTTTTGAAATGACACATTTCCTACAACTTTAAACATCTATGCATTTATATTTGTGTTGGTCATATTTATGAAATAGATGATAAGCACTTAAGGAGATTAAAAAAACATTTAATATTTGTCTGTGAAGATAGAGGAATAATTTTTAAATGCAGCATAAATAAATACTAATTAATACTACATTAGTTGCATTAAGTGGTTAAATATCTAGGATGATTCAGGCACAGAAGAAGTAGCAAAGTTATGTACTTATCTCTCATTGTTTATAATATGCATCCCGCAAAGTCAAGCAATAGTTTTTAATGAAATAAATTATTACGATCAAATGTCATTGTTGTGATTCTAGTGGCCCCATCATAATACATGTTAAAGTAGCAAAAAATTTATATTTTTGAAGCTACCTGCAAAGTTATATTACATAGCTAATAGAGAATAAAATAATATCTATTTAGAAAAAAAGAAAAAAGTAAAAGAAAACTCCTGGTCCTTGGGTAAAGGGAAGAATAAAGTTTTCTCCCATTTGATTACTTTCCTAAAAATGGGAACATCATATGAAGATGGAACAAATGCCTGCGAAGTATTTTACACAAAAAAGAAATTTTTTTCTTTTTTTCCTTTATAATCTTGCATTTTATATTGCTACCCAAATTCTGCTTTACTCGTTAACTTCCTTGCTTGTCTTTTACCTCCTTCCTCCATCAACCTTTAAGAAATCTTCACCTAAGTCCTTGTAGTTGAGCTACAACTACAACTATGCTTTAAGTAAACACAGGCAGGGGAAAAAAAAGCACAAAGTAGGCATTCGGATTTGTAGCTGTTTTTCCAAGTGCAAACTCCCCTGGTTTGTGTATTCTACACATCAGGCACTCTGTTTGGTTTACATTTCTTTCTAACTAAATGGGGAAAATGACTCATATGTGAATGAAACAGATAGAAAATGATTTAGTACTCAGTGGAGAAGAACTAAAGATGTTAATGAATCAATAATGCAAATGTAGAAGTTGAGAGTGAAATCTCTGCAACAGATGAAGGTAAAAAAAAATGGCAAAAAGCACAAAGTGGAGGCTGTCCAAAAGATCAATAATGATACAACACTCTCAAAGTCTACTATCCTTCAAATATATAGAGAGTTAGAATTTGAAATTAAGTTAAAATTTAATAGAACATGAAGGCTACAAGTGATTTCTGTTTGCTATTAGTTTACTCTTTAAAATGATTGAATTGCATGGGCCAATAATATGAAAATACATAGAACTTATGTGCAAATTATCAGGATATTTTAAAAAAATCAAATAAATAAAATATTATTGATTCTACCATGTGTAAGACTTAAGCTAAATGTTTGAATGATACAAATGTAATTAATGAAATAGGAGCTCCTGTCTCAGAACCTTAAAAATTAATAGAAGGGAGATATAGAAAGGACCAATGAATGAAATCTCAATGGTAACATTTTAAAGGTCTCTTTGAGAAAACACCAGAAGATATGGCAAGTCAGTGAATGTAAAATACAATTAAAAAGGAGAGATGTCAGTTTAGCAGTTTCATGAATGCATACTAGGATGATCAGCAAAGTTTTTGTGGAAGAGACAAAATTAGAATTGGGTATTTAAAAAGCAACTTAGGACATGTGGGAAATATGGTGGAGTGGGAGACGTCTGTAGATCTCTCCCCTTGAAACAACAATAAGCTTAACATCTAAAACTAAAAAAGAAAACCACCCAAACTGCACACCAGCATGTCTGAGCGTGGGATCTGCGCATAAGAGCTACCACAGGTCAGAACCCCAGGTGTTGGGTGGCGGACTGGGAGAAATAAAGAAGCTGCTTTTCGCAGCTGCCGGAGCTCCATGTAGGAGGAGGGGGAGGGGAGAAGGAGCAGCAAGTTCCCTGAAAAGCCCCACCTGGGAAATCTGTGAGTTCTCCGCGGCCAGCGGCAGGGCCCAGTCATCAGGGCAGAAGGCAGAGAAGTGGGACGGGACAGCAGAGAAAGAACAGTTGATTTTTACTGGCTGCGGTTGCAAAACTGAGGCTGAGCCGTAGCCCCCAACACCCAACTCAGAGATCCTCGCCCCTCATACCCTCTGAGACTGATCACTGCAGAGCCCTAGGGGAATCTGAGCAAATGCTACCGAAATTGTTGCTAATACTGACAGGGACTGAAACTGAGGAGAGCAAGCATGATTAAATATATATAAAAAAAAATAAAAAGGCATTTTTAAGGTTTTATATAAAGCAGGGATCCACGAGCGTTAGATGCCATCTACTGGAAACCAAACGAAAGGCACCTTCTTTGCAGCAGGCTAAAGACAGATCTTTACATAATAAATCTTTCTGGAAAAAAAAGCAGAATACATTTCCATTAATGCCCAGGAAGAGAAATAGTTCATTAAACATCATGAACAACCAAGGTGACAAGGCATCTCAGAAAGAAAGAGAAAAATCTCCAGAAAATAAGCTTACAGACATAGAACTATGCAACTTAAATGACAGAGAATTCAGGATGATACTTCTGAAAAACTCAGTGAATTCCAAAACAAGTCATATCAACAATTTCAGGAATTGAAAAAACAACTAGACGAGCAGAGCAAGGAGAATAGAACTTCTGGAGATAAAAAACACACTGCAAGAATTGATAAATGAAATAGCAAGCTTGGGAAATAGAGTCGACCAAATGGAAGAAAGGATCAGTGATATTGAAGACAGAAATTTAGAAATAAATTAGAAGGAAGAAGAGAGAAACCGAAGAATGAAAAATAATGAGAGAGAAATTCAAGCACTAGCTGATACCATCAGGAGAGGAAACATAAGAATAACAGGTATTATCAAAGATGAGGAAAATGAGTAGGGACTAGAAAGCATTTTCAGAGAAATAGTGGATGAGAATTTCCCAAATCTAAGGAATGAGCTGCAGCTTGGAATTCAAGAAATCAACAGAACACCCAATTATCTAACCCAAAAAGGTTTTCACCGAGACACATTGTATTAAAATTATCAAAAATCAATGACAATGACAGAATTCTCAGGGCAACCAGGGAGTAGAAGACGTAACTTATAAAGGAAAATCCATTAGATTATCCTCAGGCTTCTCAGCACATACCTTACAAGCCAGAAAGGAGTGGAATGAAATATTCAAAATATTAAGTTAAAGGAACTACCCATCTAGAATAATGTATCCAGCTCAGCTCTCCTTTAGATATGAAGGAGAAATAAAGAGCTTTCCAGACATACAAAAATTGAGGGAATTCTCCACTATGAGGCCTGAACTACAGGAAGTACTGAAAGGGGTCAGCTCACCTAAAACAAAATGACAAAAAAAAAATACATAATTAGGATTAAAGTGACTATCAGGCAAATAGCAGAGGTGTGCAATACTTATAAGATATTTAGCATAATTCCTAAGATCCCTAGGATTTTCCAAATGGTAAATAAGCACTTGCTTCAACTAAAAGTCACCAGCTGCATTAGCCCCTAACAAGAGGGTCAGCCTGTCCTTTGAAACTTTGAAGCTAGGCATTGACTTCTCCTCTTTAGCTATGATGGTCCTAGATGGCATCTTCTTCCAATATAAGGTTGTTTCATCTACATTGAAAATATGCTGTGTACCGTAGCCACCTTCATTTATTTTCTTAGTGGATCTTCTGGTTGACTTGCTATAGCTTCTACATCAGCATTTGCTGCTTTACCTTATGTTATGAAGACAGCTTCTTTCCCCAAACCTCATGACTCAGCCTCTGCTAGCTTCACACATTTGTTCTGCAGCTTTCTCAGTAACCTCAGCCTTCACAAAATTGAAGAAAATTAGGGTCTTGCCCTGGGTTAGGTTTTGACTTAAGGGAATGTTATGGCTGGTTTGATCATCTACCTATCCAAATTACTACAACTTTCTCTGTATCAGTACTAAGGCTGTTTTGCTTTCTTATCATTTATGCATTCACCGTAGTAGCATTTTTAATTTCCTTTAAAAACTTTTTCTTTGCATTCACAACTTGGTTAACTGTTTGGCAC
The DNA here is from genome assembly GCF_000151845.1 of Pteropus vampyrus. NCBI lineage: Eukaryota > Metazoa > Chordata > Mammalia > Chiroptera > Pteropodidae > Pteropus > Pteropus vampyrus. The sequence goes on from NW_011889258.1 coordinate 141,031, forward strand.
AAGAGGCCTAACTTTTGGACTACCTCAGCTTTCAATAGTCCTTTCTTGCTAAGCTTAATCATTTCTAGTTTTCGATTTAAAGTGAGAGACAGGGGACTATTCCTTTTACTTGAATAGTTAGAGGCTATTGAGGGTTATTAATTGGCCTAATTTAAATATTTTTGTGTCTCAGGGAATAAGGAAGTCTAAGGAGAGGGAAAGAGATGGGCAACAACTAGTCTATGGAGTAGTCAGAATACATACATTTATTGATTGTTTGCTGTCTTATATTGGCATGTTTATGGTGCCCCCCACAAAATCAATAGTAACATCAAAGATCACTGATCATAGATCACCATAATAAATATAATAATATTGAGGAGGATTAAAATATTGTGAGAATTACCAAAATATGACACAGAGACACAAAGTGTGCAAATGCTGTTGGAAAAATGACTCCCATAGACTTGCTCAGGGCAGGATTGCTACAAATATTTATTTAAAAAAACCCAACACATTATCTGTAAAGCATGATCAAGTGAAGTGCAATAAGACATAGTATGCCTGTAACGTCCTAAGTGATTTCCTTGCTTCTCACCATTGGATTCTTTATACCACTGCCAGGAAAATCTTTCTAATAAAAAAATATGACCATAGCATACTTCTGTGATTAAAACTCTTGAAAGATAAATTGCGTTGATTTTTCCTCCAAATATCGTTCAGAATCGTAATCTTCAATACCAATGCTCTACATCGGCCTTGCTTCAGACATCTTGTGGAAAAAGCTTCTGCACAGTGAAAGAAACTATCAACAAAACAAAAGGCAACCTACTTAATGGGAGAATATATATGCAAATGATATATCTGATAAAGGATTGATATCTAAAATATATAAGAAATTCATACAACTCAAAAACAAAGAAAATTAAACAATCTAATAAAATAATAGACAGAGGACATGAAGAGACATTTCTCTAAAGAAGACGCACAGATGGTCAACATTTGAAAAGATGGTTAGCATTAATAATCATCAAGGAGATGCAAATCAAAACTACAATGAGATACCAACTCATACCAGTCAGAAAGGCTATTATGAAAAAGTTAACATATAACAAATGTTGGCAAAGATATGGAGAAAAAGGAAACCTTGCCCTCTGTTGTTGGAACTACAGATTGGTGCAGCCACTATGGAAAACAGTATGGGGATTCCTCAAAAAAAAAAAAACTAAAAATAGCACTACCATATGAACCCACAATCCCACTTCTGGGTATTTATCCAAAGAAAACAAAAATATCAATTGTAAAAGTTATATGGACCCCTTGTTTGTTGCAGCATTACTTACAATAGTCAATATATGGAAACAACCTAGTCGTTCAATGGATAAAGAAGATATGATTCTTATATATAGAATGAAATATTACTCAGCAATAAAAAAGAAAAAAATCCTGCCATTTGCAACAATATGGATTGGTCTAGAGGGTATTATGCTAAGTGAAATAAGTGAGTCATAGGAAGACAAATACTGTATAATTTCAATTACATATGAAATTAAAAAACCCAACACTGATGAACAAATAAAACAAAACAAAATCATACTCATAGAAACAAAGAACAAACTGATAGTTACCAGAGGGGAGAGGAGTGAAAGTTTGGGTTAAAAAAGATAAAGAGGAATATATTCAATAATGGTGTGATAACTTTGCATGGTGACAGATGTTTACTAGAAGAGTTAATGTGTTGAGCACATCATAAGGCATATAAATGTCGAATCACTATGTTGTACACCTAAAACTGATATAATATTGTATACCAACTATACTTTAATGAAAAGAAATAAAATTCCATTATATTTACTGTTTAAAAAAATGAGGTTTAAATAATTAATACATTATATAATTTAGATCTCATTTTTTCACCAGCAAAATTAGTTTACTCATCCTTCAAACATCCTTGTACATTTCTACTTCTACAACTTTACCTATTCTAATATTCAAGCCAGATACTTTTTTCTTTTATTTTTAACTTCTTCATTACTTTCGTTGTTTTCAAGTCTCATTTTATATCCCTTCTCCTATTCAATGAAGCTTTTCTTTGTGATAGCCAATGCATGTGATTTTTTTCCTTTGTCAAACTGCAATAAGATATTGATAGGTAAGATCTGTGGTGAGGGACGGAGAGGTCATTGTTAATAAGGCATCATTAGGGAGGCTAGAATGTGAAAGATATTTTAAAAGAAAAACAAGCATTTCTGACTTGAGTGATAGATTCATGGGAGGCAGTGCTTGATAATAAATTTAGAATGATGAGTTGGAGCCACTTTGTGGAAGCCTTTAACGTCAAGCCAAGGAGTCTCTTGTTTCTGTGAATTCATCAGAAACACGTTTACACTTAGTATTATGTAATGTCATGTGTATTTTATTAAAGACAATTATTTGAGAATTATTCATCAATGGATGCTATAGCTTCTCCTTTTCAGATAATGAGAAGATAAATTAATCCAGACTTGAAGAATACAGAGTAGCAAAAAAGCATCTGGTTTATGTATCAGGATGGGTAAAAGTATGAAGGCTAAAATACGTAAGGATGTTTAAGGCATTGGGATGTGTGATAGAAGGAAAATTTATCACATTTTTTTAGCCCTATTCATTATCATAGTTTTACTTTCTTATATGAATCATTTTGGACTATCTTTAGCATCACAAGTTTATAGATGTCAATAAATGGAAAATGGTATAAGATTAAGTACTATAGTATACATGATGAGGTAATGTCTAAAATAACAAGATCCCAAAGCTGGGATCTTTTGTTGAAATATAGTCATTTTTATTAAATAAATCTTTTATTTTTTTCTTTAACGTTTCAATCATTGTGGTGGATATAAAAATATATTTTACATGTGTGCCTTATTCAGTAAAACCAGATTATGAATGAGACTATGCTCTAAGTTGGTTCTTTCAATAATTCTGACTGTAGTTCCTTGATGTGGCATTGGGTCAGGTGGGAAAGGGTCACTCAAAAGCATTATATTGTGAGGTACCATTTCTAGGTAGAAATCAGTAAGGAATATGGAAACCTAAATAAAAGTAGTTATTGGTTAAGGCTTGGCCATATGACTGACAAAAGTAGATGGGATGTATTCTGGGAGATCTGGAGAAGATAGTTTTATGAAAGTATTTGGATTAAATGGTGAATTAAATGGTGCATCAGCAATTTTAGCATAACTGAGATTTCTTGTTAATTCACTGTATGATTTAGGCTGTTTTATTCAGTTTCTGGGCTTTAGTTTTCCAAGACGAAGCATGGTGCAGATGGTAGGGAAGATAAGAGGTTGTACACAGAAGATCTCTTTAAGGCCCAAGTTAGCTCTGATATTCTGTGGTTCTAGGATTTAGTTTCAAACCTATTTCTAGGAAGAGCACTGGGCCCCATACACAGGCCAATCTATATCTATAACTGCATTAGTCATCCAGCTCACTCAACATTAGCAACATAAATTGAATTAGCAACATAAATTAGCAACATAAATTCTATGTAAGTGCCTATGTATATTTACACCACTTGCCTGCTCACACTCGAAAGGAAATATAAACTTACTCTTGCAGTCCCTTCAATGGTAGTAACCATGTTTAGTATTCTTTAGACCCCATTACCTTGGCTATGACTGACTGGACCATAAATGGGTACCTAAACAAGGGACATCTATTCCTAGGCTTGGAACCAATTTATAATCTATGAATCTCAGCCTACCAAAGATGATCTAAGCCAAATAGACTCTACTCTAAAGCGGTTAGCAGTTAGCAGCAGAAACAAAAGCTAAAAGGATGCTCTGTGAATTGTCATAATAATGATAGCAAATGATCTTATAGCACTTGCTGTATATACCAGGCAAAATCTTAGCTCATTCAATCCTCACAACATACTATGGGGTAGATTCTCTTATTATTATCAGTCTTTAACAGATGAAGATATCAAATCACAGAGAGGCTAAGTAACTTGCTCAGGGGAACATAGGCAGTAAGTGGTTGAATTAAGATTGAAATTCAAGCAGTCTGGATTCAGAATCTGTGCTCCTAACCACTATACTAGATGGCCAAAGGTTTGCAATATAGGAAGCCAAAGGACAAACCTTTATAGCTAGACTGATCAAGAAAACATGTTATAAGACAATATCCAAACTGAAATTTTGAGAGAGCAGAAATAATATAGACAGAGAAAATTGGTTTGCAGAAAAAGAAAAACAGGGAAGACTGATAGAAAGAGAGATATAAGGAAATAGACTGGAGCAGAGTGCAAGAGCAGGAGTGAGAGCGAGACCGAGAATGAGAGAAAGAGAGCTGCTTTGGCACCTGATACTGATAATAGTATTTAATATTTATAAACCACTTATTATGCACCAGCCATTCTTCTTACGTGTTAACCTATACTAATTTATTGAATCTTTACATACTTACCATGAAGTAAGTATGATTATTATCTTTATTTTACAAATGTAGAACTTGAAGCACAGATTGGTTAGTGACTTGCATAGTCACACAGCAAGTAAGAATTTGAACCTAGACAGTCTGGCTTCAGGCTTTAGAGTTAGCATTCATAATTACTCCACTCTTTTCCTAGTCCCAGTTTCTGTGAGCCCTGGTTATATGTCAGTTCCTGTCCTTCCCTTTCTTTGAGACTCCTGTATATCTTTAACCCATCCTAACCCTTTTCTTGAGCTGGATTTATTGGGTCTCTCTCCTTGAGAGCTAACTGAAACTGAAAGATACCATACCAGTTATTGCAGAACAGGGATCCACAACCCCTAGACTGTGGACAGGTATCATCCGTGGCCTGCTAGGAACCAGGCTGCACGGTAGGAGTTGAGCGACGGGCAAGAGAGCCAAGCTTCATCTGCATTTGCAGCCATTCCCCAGGGACACCTCAGCTTCACCTCAAATCATCAGGCATTAGATTCTCATAAGAGCACTGGTCCCTAGTGCCCAAAAGGTTGCAGACCACTGTGTAGAGGAAGATATAAAGGTGATTAATAGGATCCTTAACTCAAGAGTTGGCAATCTAATTGGAAGGATTAGCCATCCAGTTAGAAAATCACTAATAATAACAGACAGTATCTACCCATTGCTTGTTGAAACAAAATGAGGGCAACCTCAATGAAGAGTAAACATTGATTTGGGAATGATAGCCTCTGAAGCTTGGCAAATAAATTATAGAAGGTCATGTATGGTTTCTATACCAATGACTATTTGAAGTTTTTCAGATACCACTAAAAAGGTATCAACAGAATTGGAAAACAATTTTCAAGTACACTCTCATTACATAAAATTCCAGTCTTGTAGAAATACTCCTTTTCCATTTTGGTGAGCTTGGGTAGGATATACACTGTAATGCTCAATATTTTTTTAACTGTATTTAAATTTTTTTTTTGATTAAAGTTGGCATTCAAAATTATTTTATATATGCTTCAGGTGTACAGCATAATGGTTAGACATTTATATAATGTACAAACTGATCCCCATGGTTAGACTAGTATCCATTTGGCTCTATACATGGTTATTACAATATTATTGACAATATCCCCTATGCTGTACTTCACATCCCCATGATTATTTTGTAACTCCCAAATTGTACTCCTTAATCCCTTCAACTTTTTCACCTAGCCCCCCAACTCCCTTCTTATCTGACAATCACCAGTTTGTTCTCTGTATCTATGAGTCTGTTTTCATTTTTTTAAATTTTACATTTATTTTATTCTTTAGATTCCATACATAAGTGGAATCACATTTTATTTGTCTTTCTCTGACTTATTTAACTTAGCATACACATTGTTGCAAATGGTAAGAATTTTTTAGCTGAGTAGTGTTCCACTGTATATATGTAACACAACTTCTTTATCCAATTATCTGTTGATAGGTACTTAGGTTGCTTCCATATCTTCTTGGCTATTGTAAATCGTGCTGCAGTGACATAGTGGTGTGTATACTTTTACAAATTATTTTTTTGTTTTCTTTGGATAAATACTCAGAAGTTCAATTGCTGAGTTATAAGTTATAAAGTTCAATTGCTGAGTTATAAGTTATAAGGTAGTTCTATTTTTAATTATTTGAGAAACCCGCAACTGTTGTCCATAGTAGCTGCACCAATTTGCAATCCCACAAATAGCACACGAGGGTTCTCTTTTCTCTACATCCTCGCCTACACTTAAAAAAAAAATTATTGATGATAACCATTCCGAGAGATGTGAGGTGATATCTCATTGTGGTTTTTTAATTAAAATTATTGGGGTGACATTGGTTGATAAAATTGTATGTTTTAAATGTACAATTTAATAATAAGTCATATGTATATTGCATTGTGTGTTCACCACTTAAAGTTAAATTTCCTGCTGTCACCATATATTTGACTCCCTTTACTCCTAACTACTCCCACTTCCCATTGGTAACCAATAATCTACTATACGTGTCCATGATCCTCTGTTTGTCATGTCTGTTTTTTGCTTTCAGTTTTATATCCCACATATAAATAAAATCATGTGGTTCTTATTGTGTTTTTAATTTTCATTTCTCTGATCATTAGTGACATTGGGCATCTTTTCAAATGTCTATTGGCCATCTTATGTCTTCTTTGGAGAAATACTTATTCAGGTTCTCTGCCCATTTTTGTTTTAGTTGAATTGTTTGTTTTTTTGGTGTTGAGTTGTATGAGTTCTTTATAAATTTTGGATATTAATTCCACATCAGATGCATCATAAGAAAATATCTTCTCTCATTCAGTCTTTTTGTTTTGTTGATGATTTCCTTTGCTGTGCAAAACCTTTTTAGTTTGTCATAGTCCCATTTGTTTATCTTTTCTTTTGTTTCCTTTGCGTGAGAAGATACATACAAAAAATATTACTACGAGCAATGTCAGAGAGTTTACTCTCTGTTTTCTTCTAGGAGTTTTACGGTTTCAGGTCTTACATTTAAATCTTTAATCTATTTTGAATTTCTTCTTGTATATGATATAAGAAGGTGGTCTAGTTTCATGTTTTTGCATGTGTCTGTCCAGTTTTCCCAACACCATTTATTGAATAGATTGTTTTTATCCCATTGTATATTCTTTCCTCCTTTGTCATAGATTAAGTGACCATATAGATGTGGGTTTATTTCTAGGCTATCTATTCTGTTCCATTGATGTGTCTGATTTTATGCCAGTATCATGTTATTTTGATTACTATAGCCTTGTAATATAATTTTATATCAGGTGGTGTGATATTTCTAACTTTGTTCTCAAGATTGCCATGGCTATTTGGGGTCTTATATTTTTCCATAAAATTTTTTGATTATTTTTTCTAGTTCTGTGTAAAATGTCATTGATATTTTGATAGGAATTGTATTGAATCTATAGATAGCTCTGAGTACTATGGACATTTGAATGATATTTGTTCTTTCTATCCACGAACACAATAAATGCTTCCATTTATTTATATCTTCAGTTTCTTCCATCAGTGACTTATGATTTTCCCAGTACAGGTCTTTTACCTCCTAGGTTAAATTTATTCCTAGGTATTTTGTTGTGTTTGAAGCAGTTGTAAGTGGGATTGTTTGCTTAATTTCTCTTTCTGATAGTTCATAATCAGTGTATAAGAATACAATGGATTTCTTAATATTAATTTTGCATCCTGCTACTTTACCGAATTCCTTTACCAGTTCAAACAGGTTTTTTTTTTTTTTTGGTGGAATATTGATTCCCTATTTATAGTATTATGTCGTCTGCAAATAATGACAGTTTAAGTTCTTCCTTTCCAAACTGGATGCCTTTTATTTCTTTTACTTTTCTGTTGGCTGTGGCTAGAATTTCCATCACTATGTTGGAAAAAGTGCTGAAAGTGGACATTCTTATCTCTTTCCTGATATTAAGGGAAATACTTTTAGCTCTTCCACTTTGAGTATGACGTTAGCTGTGTGTTTGTCATATAATGCCTTTATTATGATGAGGTATCATAAATTGATGCTGGATTTTGTCAAATTCTCTTTTTGCATCTATTGATATGGTCATATAATTTTTATCTTTCAACTTGTTAATATGGTTATCACATTAATTGATTTGTGGATATTGTACCAACCTTGCATCCCAGGAATACATTCCACTTGATCATGATATAGGATCTTTTTAATATATTGCTGAATTTGTGAAGGATTTTTACATTTATGTTCATCAGGGGTATTGGTCTGTAATTTTATTTTTTTCATACTGTTTTTGTCTGATTTAGGAATCAGTGTAATTGTGGCCCCATAAAATGTGCTTGGGGAACTCTGTCCTCTTGACTTTTAAAAAATATTTTGAGAAGAGTAAGTGTTAATTTTTCTTTGTACTTTTGGTAAAATTCACCTGTGAAGCCATCTGATCCAGGGCTTTTATTTTTGATATAGATTTTCATTTTGTCAGTAGTAATAGGTCATTTCAGATTTTCTCTTTTTGACTCAGTTTTGGGAAGTCGTATGATTTTAAAATTTATCCATTTCTTCCAGATTCTCCAATTTGTTGACATATAATTGCTCATACTATTTTCTTATAATCTTTTTTATTTCTCTGGAGTCAGTGGTCAGTTTTTTCCTTTCATTTTTAATTTTATTTATTTGGGTCCCTTTTTTCTTTTCTTCTTGATGAGTCTGTTCAAAGACCAAGCTTTTTGTTTCATTGATATTTTTTACAAATAGTAGACTCTATTTCATTTATTTCTGCTCTGATCTTTATTATCTCCTTTCTTTTATCCCCTTGGGCTTTCTTTGCTATTCTTTTTCTAGTTCCTTTAAGTGTAAGGTAGATTGTTTATTTGAGATTTTCTTTTGTTTCTTGAGGTTAGCCTGTATTATAATTTTCTTCTTACAACTGCATTGGCTGTGTATTATTGATGTTAAGTTGTGATTTCATTTTCATTTATCTCCAGGTATCTTTTGATTTCTTCCTTGATTTCATTGTTGACCCATTTGTTGTTTAGTAGCATGCTATTTAGCCTCCATGTGTTTGTGTATTTTTAATTTTTTTCTTGAAATTGATTTCTAGTTTTATCAGAGAAGATGCTTGATATGATATCACTCTTCTTAAATTTATTGTGACTTGTTTTGTGGCATAACATGGACTACCTTGGAAAATGTTCCATGTGCACTTGAGAAGAATGTATATTCTGCTGCTTTGGGTGAAATGCTCTAAAAATATCAATTAAAAGTCTATTTGGTCTAATATGTCACTTAAGGCCACTGTTTTTTGTTGATTTTCTTTCTAGATAATCTGTCTATTGGTATAATATGGGTGTTAAAGTCCCCTACTATGATTGTATTACTATCGATCTGACCCTTTCTGTCAGTCAATATTTGCTTTATATATTTAGGTGTCTCGATATGGGGTGCATAAATTTCGACTAGGGTTACGTTCTTCTGTTGAATTGATGCCTTTATCATTGTGTAATGTTTTTTAACTCATTACAGCTTTTGTTTTAAAGTCTATTTTGTCTGATATAAGTATGGCAAACCCAACTTTTCATTGATTTCCATTTGCATGAAATATCTTTTTCCATTTTTTTACTTTGTCTGTGTGTGTCTTTCAATGTGAAGTGGGTCTCTTTTATTTTATTTTTATTTTTTTTAATTATTAGTTTACTTTTATTATAGTGACATTGATTAATGAAATCCAGTAAGTTTTAGGTGTACAATTCAACAGTAAGTCATATACATATTGCATTGTGTGTTTACCCTCCATAGTTAGATTTCTTTCTGTCACCACATATTGACCTCTGTTACCCTATATATTTCCCCCCTTCCCCCACCCTCTGGTAACCACTAGTCTATTGTCCATGGCCATGATTCTCTGACTGTTTGTCCTGTTCATTTGTTGCTTTTAGGTTTATATCCCACATATAAGTGATATCATGTGATTTTCAACTTTTTCAGTCTGGCTTATTTCACTTAGCATGATTATCTCGAGGTCCATCCATGTTGTTGCAAATGGCAGTATTTTATCTCTTCTTATGGCTGAGTAATATCTCATTGTATATATGTACCATAGCTTCTTCATCCAATCATCTATTGTAGGACACTTCAGTTGCTTCCATGAAGTGGGTCTCTTTTAGACAATATATGTATGAATCTTATTTTCTTAACCATTCAGCTACCCTATGTCTTTTGATTGGAATATTTAATCCACTTACATTTAAATTAATTATTGATAAGTACATAGTTATTGCCAGTTTATTATTCATATTTATGTTTTTTTCCTTTCTTCTTCTTAAAGAAGTCCCTTTAACATTTATTATAACACTGCCTTGCTATGATGAACTCCTTTAGTTTTTTCCTGTCTGGGAAGCTCTTTATCTCATCTTCAATTGTAATTAATAGCCTTGCTGGGCAGAGTAGTCTTGGTTGTAGTTTCTTGCTTTTCATCACTTTTAATATTTCTTGCTAGTCCCTTCCGGCCTGAAAGTTTCTGTTGAGAAATCAGCAGACAGTCTTATGGGAGATCCCTTGTAAGGAACTAGCTGCCTTTCCCTTGCTGCTTTTAGAATTCTCCTTTTGTCTTTAACCTTGGACAATTTAATTATGATGTGTCTTGGTATGGGCCTATTTGAGTTCATCTTGTTTGGAACTCTCCGCTCTTCCTGGGGTTGTATGTCTATTTCCTTAACCAGGTTAGGGAAGTTTTCAGTCATTATTTCTTCAGATAGGTTCTCAATCTCTGGCTCTCTCTCCTTTCTTTCTGGTACCCCTATGATGTGAATGTTGGTACACTTGATGTTGTCCCAGAGGTTCCTTAAACTTTGTTCATTAAAAAACATTATATTACTGTTCTGATTGGGTGTTTTCTGCTACCTTGCCTTCTATTAGCAGTCCCAAACCTTTTTGGTACCAGAGCTGGTGCTCCTATGAGAATCTAATGCCTGATGATTTAAGGTAGAGCTGATGTGGTGATTCTAGCACTGGGGAGAGACTGCAAATACAGGTGAAGCTTCGCTCCTGCTGTGTATCCTGGTTCCTAACAGGCCATGGACAGGTATCTGTCCGTGGCCTGAAAATTAGGGATTCCTGTTCTAAATCGCTGATTTGACCTTCTGCTTTATATAATCTGGTGTTAATTCCATCTAGTGTATTCTTCATTTTAGTTATTGTATTCTTCATTTCTGAGTGGTTCTTTTTTATGATTTCTTTTTCCTTTTTTTAATGTTTACCATCACTTTGCTGAAGTTCTTATTAAGATTATCTATTCTTCTCCCAAGTTTGTTGAGCATCTTTATAACCATTCTTTTGACACCTGCATCTGATAGATTGCTCTCCTTCATTTCATTTAGTGCTTTTTCTGGAGTTTTCTTCTGTACTTTTTTGGGTCATGTTTCTCTGTTTTCTCATTTTGGCTACCTGTCTGTGTTCATTTCCATGTATTAGGTAGATTTGCTACATCTCCCAGTCTTGGTTGGGTGGCCTAATGTAGTAGGTGTCCTGTGGAGCCGGTGGTGTAGTCTTCCTGGTCATCTGTGCCGGTCCTCCAGGAGTGTCCCTTATGTGGGTCATGTGTGCTCCCCTGTTGTTGAGCCTTGATAATTGTTGGCATGTCAGTAGATGGGATTGACTCTCAGACTCACTGGCTGTGGGGACTGGCCACGCCCACATTATGCGAGATGCTGTGGGGGGGTTATCCCCGGAAGTAGGATTTCCTTCAGTTAGTTTGTGTGCCTCTTGAAACCACCCTTTGGGTGTGCTGCTTGTGGGGCTAATAGGGTTTTGTCTGTTGTGGTTGGACACTAGCTTCAACATTTGTTTGTTCTGGGGTCCCTTGGAAGGGTCTCCTATGTAGGCCAAGGACAGCTGCTGCTTTTGATTGCCTGGGGCTACATGGTAGGAGCTACAAAGTGAACCGCAGATGGTCACCATCTATGCTTGACCTGGATGCATACAGGAGAGGCCGCAGTGGGAACTGAGGCTGGCTGCCACTGGCAACAGGCCTGGGACAGCTCAGCAAATGGTCCAGGACACTCCAAGGTCTGAGGCTGCCTACTGGATACCCATAAGACTCAGCAGCTGAAGAAGTCCTGAGTGGTACCCAAGTTGGGTGAGGTGAGGTCCCAAAAAGTCACCAACATGGGGTATGTAGAGTTCCCCCAGTTAGTGCAGACTCAGATTTGGTGCCAGTGATGAGCTGTGGATATTCTCTGAAGTCTCAGATCACACTGAGGCCAGCCCCTGACCACTTAGGGCCCACAGGCCCCTAATATTTATTTAAAAAACATAGTAGCTCAGGCTAAGGCTGGTCACCCACCACCCAAACTGTCCCTGGAGGTGCACAACCCAAGGCCTGCTGATTACTGCCAAAAAATTCTCTTAATGAGAGGACTGAGTTGGGGTGGCTGCCTAGCTAGGAATATGTCTATGACAATTCGCGAGTTGGTTAGGGTGGGGTTCCTGGGAATATCTGGGTTGGAGTAAGTGGATTTCACTAGGTCAATGCAGATTCAGATTTGGCCACTTGTGCGGAGGGTTTGACACAGGCAAGATGACACCCATCTGTAAGTTACACAGGAATAGGGTTTCACACTAGGATGATGGCGGTTGTCCCTCTGACCCTCCCTTTGAAGCCATACAACTCAAATTTTCCCTGTTGTCTCTGGTGCCTCTTAACTGCTATCCTTCTGCCAGAGCCCAGAGTGAGTGCCTGAGGGACAGCAAGTCTGTGTGTGGGTTCTTTAAGAGATCGTGTGGGTTTCTAGCAGCCTTCTGTCTTGCCTGGGTGGTCAGAACTCCCATTGATATTTACGGCCAAATTTTGTGTGGGCTCCTCTTCCAAGCACTGGAACTTTGTACTGGAGAGCCCTAGTTTGAACCTGGGGTTCCTTGCTCTTCCAAGGGTATCTCCAAGGCAGAGATATCATTCCCAATGCCCAATTGCCATATGCAGGTCCAAGGCCAGACCATTTTGTGTCTCTGCCTCTTCTACCAGTTTCAATGCGGTCTCTTCATTATATTCTTATTTATAGGAGTTCTGTTCAACTAGTATTCAGATGGTCCTCCAGGTTGATTGATCTGTAGTTTAGTTGCAATTTTCATATGGTGGTATGAGGCCAACACAGTGTTTACCTACCTCTCTGTCTTGACTGTAATTTCAGTATTTTTATGTTTGTTTGTTTGTTTGTTTTGCTTTCTGCCTCCTTGTTGCTTTTTTTAAAATTGAGTTTATTGCGGTAACATTCTGTTTCATGTACACTAGAGACGAATGTATAAGCAGTTGTTTTGGGATGGAAGGCTCTATAAATGTCAATTATGTCCAGTTGGTCTAATGTGTCATTTAAAGATGTTATTTCCTTATTGATTTTCTGTTTTTATGTTTTTATGCTCTGTCCATTTCCAACCGTGGGGTATTTAGGTCCCTTACTATGATAGTGTTTTGGTCTGTTTCTACCTTTAATTCTGATAGTAATTGTTTTATATATTTTGGGGCTCCCTGATTGGGAGCATAGATATTAATAAGTGTTATATCTTCTTGGTGCATGATTCCCTTTATCATTATTAAGTGTCCCTCAGTATCTTTCTTTACCTTTTGTATTGTGAAGTCTATTTCATCCAATATTAGTACTGCTACTCCCGCTTTTCTCTGAGTGCCATTTGCTTGTAATATCATTATGCACCCTTTCACTTTGAGTCAATATTTGTCTTTGGAGGTGAGATGTGTCTCTTGGAGGCAGCATGTGGTTGGGTTTTGTTTTTTGATGCATTCTGCAACTCTGCCTTTTTATTGATGAGTTCAGTCCATGTATATTTAGGGTGATTATTGAAATATGAAGTTTTTCTATAGCCATTTTATCTTTTGCTTTCTGGTAGCTTGGTGTTTCCATTGCTTCCTTGTCCTTGTGCTCTGCAGCTATGAGAGACGGCTTTTTTTATTTCTCCCAGTCTACTGCTGGACACCCTGGGTTCTGTCTTGTGGTAGCTCTTATGCGCAGATCCCATGCTCAGACGTGATGGTATGCAGTTTGGGTGTTTTGTTTTCTTTTGTTTTGTTTTTGTTTTAGATGTTTGGCTTATTGTTGTTTCAAGAGGAGAGATCGAAGGACGTCTCTTACTCTGCCATGTTTCCTTTCACCCAGCCCTCAGTGGGTTTTTGAGAGGGATGATTATGATATCCAGAAATCAAAATATAAAGCTAGGTTAGGGAAGTTTTTCATCATTATTTCTTCACATAGGTTCTTAATTTCTTACTCTTTCTCTTCTCCTGATATCTCTATGATGAAAATGTTGATCTGCTTAATGTTGTCCCAGAGGCCCCTTAAACTATCCTAATTTTTAGGATTTTTTTCTTGATGCTGTTCTGATCAGGTGTTTTATGCTACCTTATCTTCTAAATCACTGATTTGATTTTCTGCTTCATCTAATCTGCTGTTGATTCCTCCTAAGGTATTCTTCATTTATTATATTTTTCATTTCTGACTTTTTTTTATGTTTTCTATATCCATTTTTATATTTTGTTAAAGTTCTCACTGAGTTCATCTACTTTTCCCCTAAGTTCATTGAGCATCCTTATAATCAGTGTTTTGAACTCTACATCTGGTAGATTGCTTGCCTCCATTTTGTTTAATTCTTTTTCTGGAACTTTGTTCTCTTCTTTAATTTGGGTCCTATTTCTTTGTCTCCCCATTTTGGCTGCTTCCTTGTGTTAGTTTCTATGTATTAGGTATGGCTGCTATGTCTCCTGGTTTTAGTATAGTGGCCTTATGTAGTAGGTGTGCTATGGGTCCCAGTGGCAGAGTCTCCTTGATCACTTGAGCTGAGTGCTCCAGATATGTCCCTGTATGGGTTGTGTGTGCCCTCCTGTTGTAGTTGAGTCTTGGTTGCTGATTGAATGTCAATGGGAAGGATTTACCCTCAAGCTGATTGGTTATTAGGATTGGCTGGTGACTACAGTAGAGAAGCTGTTGTGCAGGGGCTGACTCTAATGGTCATAATTCATTTTAGCAGGGCTCTGGTGCCTTCTCAGTCTTCTTTTTGGGTGTTTTGTACTTGAATGTAGCCCTGGTAGTGCTCTGGTTCATTCTGAAGCTGGCCACCAGGCTACAGGCTGGTGCTTCTTCGGAGGGAACCTTCCACATGCCTAGTTCAGCCTCAGCTTGTACCCTGCCCAGGGCCACCTGGCATGAGCCAACAAGGAATATTCAGATGGCTGCCACCCATGCTGGGCTTGGATGTGTCCCTAGAGACCAAACTGCAAACCAAGGCCAGCTGCTGCTAGTTCCAGGCTTGAGACTGCTCAAGAAGAGGTACAGGGTAGGCCGAAGCCAGATGCTACTTGTTTACATTTTGTGAACCTTTGAGATATTTTAGTAAAGTTAACAACATGAGCCAAGAAAGGCCATTTGTATGGAAAAGCCACTGAATGTGGCGTGGGTAGCCATGCAAGTTGGTTGGGGCAGAGTCTCAGGGAATCATCCAGATAAGGTGACCAGTATTAGTCTGGTTAATGGAGATTCAGATATGGCAACTGCCTGTGTTTACATGCTGTTGGGGGTTGAGGAGGGCTTAAAAAGTGGCCTATGCTAGCACTTTTGCTGGGAGAAAGCTGCCTCTCCAATCCTTGCCCTGAAGCCAGACAATTCATTTCTTCTCCATATGTCCTTTGTGCCCTTTGAGTTGCTGCCCCAGTGCTCGTGCTCCAAGAGAGTTCATCTGAGGGTAAGTCCATGCACTGGCTTTTTAAGAGAAATGCCTAGGACTCCTGCAGCCCTTTGTCTAACTCAGCCACAATCTTGGCTGAATTTCATATCTAGATTTTTTGGGGCTTTCACTTCCTGGCACTGGAACCCTGGGCTCAGGAGTCCTGTGTGGGGCTGGGACTTATTTGTTCTCTGGGGAGACTTCCACAGCTGAGATATCCCTCCTGAATTTTAACAACCACACACAGGTGCGAGACCAGCCCATTCCACGTCTTTGCCCTTCCTATCAGTCTCTAGGTGGCTTCTTCAGTATGTCCTTATTTATAGGACATTTGTTCAGTTCAGGTGATTTCAATGATGGTTGTCCTGTAGTTTAGTTGTAATTTTGATGTGGTCCTAAAAGGAGGCAAGTACAACATTTATTTACTCCATCATCTTGATTGAAATCCTATAGCAAACTCATTTATACTTGCCAAAATTTGGAAGCAACCAAGATATTCTTCAGTAGGTAAATGGATAAACACACTGTGATACATCCTGACAATGGAACATTATTCAATGATAAAGAGAAATGTTTTCAAGCCACAAAAACACATCAAGGAACCTTAAATGCATATTAATAAGTGAAAGTTAGTCAATGTAAGAGGCTACATAATGTATGATTTCAACTACAGGACATTATCGAAAAGGCAAACCTATCAAAGCAGTGAAAAGATCAGTGATTGCCAGGGGTTCAGGGAGAGCAAAAGAGAGATCAATAAGTGGAGCAGACAAGATATTTAGAGAAAGGGAACCTATTCTTTATGTTACTTTAATAGTGGACACATGTAATCATGCATTTGTCAAAAACATAGACTTGTATAGCATAGAGTGAGCCCTAATGAAGACTATGAATTTTTGTTAATAATAATTATCAATATTTTTCATCACTTTTAACAAATATACCACACTAATGCAAGATGTTCATCATAAGGAAAATGTGTGTGTGAGTGGGGGGTATATGAGAACTCTGTAGTTTCTGCTCAATTTTTCTGTAAACCTGAAATGTCTCTAAATAGTAAAGTCTAATAATTTAACAAATCTTGAAATGTAAAATTTTCAGGGGAATCTTTTATTATATATTTTTTATAGAGGTTCTCTAAAGGATTAATCTCCTTATTTTAGTTTCAGACTGCCTCCTGAGACACTATATCAATTATGACTTCAAAGAAAAGCATTTATTACTTTATTAATCCACAGAAGACCATAAAGATATTGAACTCCACAGTAGTCATTAAGCAAAGCAGTGTGAGTAGGAATGCAATGAAGCCTCACCAATTTAAGCTAATTGCAGGATAGAGGTAGAAAGTATGAATGATAGAATATTTTTAAAGGAATGTAATTTACGATGTTCAAATATTTGTGGTAACTGAAATTAGACTGGCTATTGTATATTTGTGGTCTTTGGGGTAATGGAATGGAGAACAGACTTTTCTTTCTGTATCCTTTTGTTCATATAATTTTTTCTAAGCCTGAAGTGTCCTAGTGTCTACCTTCTCTTTATTTTTTATTTTAAATATAATTTTTTATTATTCAATTACATATGACATACAATATTATATTAATTTCAGGTGTACAACATAGTGATTAGATATTTATATAACTCAGGAAGTGATCACCCCGATAAATCTAGTACCCATCTGACACCACACATAGTTATTACATTATTGACTATATTCTTTATGCTGTAATTTACATCTCCATGACTGTTTTGTTACTGCCATTTTGTACTTCTTAATCTCTTCTATTTTTTCACCGATCTTCCCAACCCTCTTTCATCTGACAACCATCAAAATGTTCTCCATATCTATGAGTTTGTTTCTGTTTTGTTTATATTTTGCTCCATAGGGCATTTGTCTTTCTCTGTCTGACTTACTCCATGAAACACAATACCCTTTAGGTCCATCCATATTGTTGCTGATGGCATGATTTCATTATTTTTTTTTATGGCTGAGTAATGTTCCATCACATATATGCACCATCAATTCTCTATCCATTCATCCATTAATAAACATCCAAGTTGCCTCCAGATCTTGAATATTTTAAATAATGTTGCAATGAACATATAAAAATATACATATCCATTTGAAGTAGTGTTTTGGGTTTCTTTGAATAAATGCCCAAAAGTGGGATTACTGGGTCCTTCTTTGTCTCTTGTTATAGCCTTTTTTTCACATTTGTTTTGTCTGGTATCAGTATCATTAACCCAGATCTTTTTTCATTTACATTTTCATGAAATATCTTTTTACATCCCTTTACTTTCAGTCCGTGTGCGTGTTCTGATCTGAAGTGAGTCTCTTGCAAGCAACATATGTAAAAGTCTTGTTTTCTTATCTATTCAGGCACCTTATGTCTTTTGACTGGAGTATTTAATTCATTTACATTTAAAGTAGTTGAGATAGTAGTTATTTCATTTTATTATTCATATTCTTGATATTTTCTTCTTTGGGACTCTCTGTGCTTCCTGGGCTTGTATATCTATTTCCTTCACTTGGTTAGGGAAGTTATCAGTCATTATTTCTTGAAATAGGTTTTCAATTTCTTGCTTTCCCCTCTCCTTCTGGTATCCCTATGATGAAAATGTTGATACTCTTGATGTTGTCCCAGAGGTCCCTCAAACTATCCTCATATTTTCGCATTCTTTTTTCTTGTTGCTATTCTGATTAGGTGTTTTCTGCTACCTTATCTTTCAAATTACTGATTCAGTCCTCTGCTTCATCTAATCTACTGTTGTTTTTCTGTAATGTATTCTTAATTTCAGTTATTATATTCTTACTTTCTGATTGGTTCTTTTTTATATTTTCTATCTCAATTTTTATGTTTCCTATCTTGTTGAGGTTCTCACTGAGATCATTGAGCATCCTCATAAGCAGTGTTTTAAACTGCATCTAGTAGATTGCTTACCTTCATTTTGTTGAGTCCTTTTTCTGGAGCTATGTTCTGTTCTTTCATGTGGGACATGTTTCTTTGTCTCCTCATTTTGGCTGACTCTCTGCATTTGTTTCTATGTATTAGGTAGAGACGCTGTTTCCTAGTCTCTGTATAGTGGTCTTATGTAGTAGGTGTCTTGTGGGGCCCAGTGGCAGAGTCTCCTTGGTCACCTGTGCCAGGTGCTCCAGGAGTGTCCAACCTTATGAACTGGCTTGGCACCTGACCTGGTGGTCCTTTCCATTGAAACAAAAGAAGACTGTATTAAAAAAAAGGTGTAGGTTTTAGTATCTTACCTTTTTTTTTGTATTCTGAAAGGCTTCAATATATCTGCTAATTAATGTAAAGTTAGTAATTTAATTTCTTTCCTTCCCCAGGTTTATATAGGTACTGTGTTCGTTTAGAGGATATGAGCAGTACTGTTAGTCTGACCCTAAGTCATAGGCATAGTTAACATTCTTTGGTTACATTTGAACCATTTCTAAGGAAACTAGCATAGCGTTGAGTCTCTGGCACTTGGAGTGAATTCACCCAGTACTTTGATATTGTTGGCAGAAAGAAAAATTGATTTGGGTTTGGAGTATGAAGATCAGAAGCATCTGGCTATTCTTATTCAAGTGTGTAAATTCCCAGCTGGAAGTTAGCTATATTTCAGTTGCTCTCTTTTCAAACAGATAAAAATGAAATGCATTCTTCCCTAGACAGTTCTGAATGCACTTTTTCAGCTGCATATTTATTTCTCCCCCAGTGGCAAAGACATCAGCAACTCAAAGAAGGCTTTTTTTTAAAAGGACTTTTGGGGTTAGGTTGTGTGGCTATAAACTGGCTGTTTGGAGAACACTCTGGAAAAACTTTCATTTTCTCCCTTCCGCCTTACAAATATTAGAGCAAGGAAAACTAGAATGTTTGAAGGAAGGAGTGAGGTGAAGGCAAAAGGGGATGGTACTGGGTATGATTCAGTACTTTCTTGTTTATAGTACTTTTAAAAAATTTTATTTTTTTTTGTGGTGACATTGGTTAATGAAATCCAATAAGTTTCTTTATGTGTGTGTACTCTTTATTCTAAAATAACAACTTGATATGGACCTATTTGTAAATAGATGAAATAGCACATGTTTTCAGTGAAAATTAAAAAAAAGAGACACTAATGCTTTGCTTAGAAAAGAGGTCAAGAAGAAGAGTTTTTGTGAACCCTAGTAATATTAATTTTAGATTAAGCAGGTATGCACCCTACTCTTTTGGAGTTTACAGTTGGAAGAGACTGATAAATTATTACACAAATAAAAAATTACACAACGGCATGTAAAATTATACTTGTGATCAGTGCATTGAGGAAAAGGTCCATGATGCTGTAAGAACATAAAATAAATGGGTATGACCTAAACCAGAACTTAAGGATGGGTTCTCTAAGGCATGTTTACTATGATAATTTCTGAAGGAAGAATAAGAATTAACTTGGTGAAGGGGAGGTTAAGGAAGGTAAGAGAGTTCCAGCCAGGGAGAATAGCATATGGGAATGTCCATGGTGTGAGGGATCATATCTCATTTTATGAAGCTGAAAGTAGGTCAGTATGGCTGAAGCTCAGATAGAGGAAAAGTGATGCTAAAAGGACATGTGACCCAATGATATGGTAAAAGACCCACGAGTCATTTGTGAGATTAACCAGAAAGGTACTAAAGTAATTGAGGGAGAAATTAAAGCAAATGATTTGGAAGACTGCGAGATATTAACTCAAAGAGGAGAAAGATAGTGAGCTGGTCATGCAGACAGATATACAGTGATCATGACTACAGGTTGACTTCAATCACTGTAGTGCATTGAGTTACTACAACTGAACTCTCCCCCAACAGTTCTCCTTACCCTTCTTTTCTCTTCACAAACTAGCTTCCTTCTCACCTTGTCTCAGTGCACCAAGGGCCAGTTCTGGCTCAGAATGAGTAAATGACATAGCCAATGTCAGGAACTGACAGAAATAGACATATCAGAGATAAATGAAGAGGGGACAGAAAGAACAGAAACTGGGGTGGAGAAGAGAGAAAGCAACAGAGAAAGTGCTTTTCAGAATCAGTCACAAGTAATGAGGCTAGTATTAGCTTCACCCTCACTTGTTTACTGGCCTTGACTGTTAGTAAGAACAACCACAATAGAGCTAGAGAAAGAGGGAGAATAAACAAATGTGAAGCATGCTTATTTGCAAGGCAGCTTAATTATGCAGACTTAATTTTTGAAGTAGGCAGAGGATCTTCCATATTTCCAGTGTTACATCTCTGCCCAGAAAAAGAAAGCACCTTCCCTCTGGCCTAAGAGTTTCATTCTAGGGAAGGAAGAGGAGTTGCTGTTGGTGGTAGTGTTGGCAGTGGGTAGAGGTAGAGCAGAGGAAGATTGGGAGTAGGGGCTAACAGAGGGGAAAGGCTAGCAATAAAGTTACAGATGGATGAGTAAATCTCTGCAGCAAATTCAGATCAGAGAAAGGGAGGCAAGGAGAGGAAACAATAGGGAGGAAAAAAAGCAGTGTGGGTGACCAAGGCAGTCAATCTATAGGAAAAGAACATGCCCTGAGGGAAGGAGTTATATAGTTGAAGATAACTCTCCATTATAAATGATTGCATCTATACTATTTATTTTGGTTTTTAGAAACCTCTGAAAATTTCATGGTAATTAGACTTCCTGCCAGGAAGTTATTTAAGAGAAGTGCCGACCTTTCGTTTGCCACAGAGTCCTCCCTAGTCCATGGAAGGTGGGTATTAGAGCTCTGGAAATCGCCCCCCACCCCACACACACATCTCCATCTGAGGGCACTTCACTGGCTAATGTAAGTGAGTATAGTATTGAATTTTATTTTTTGTGGTGGTAGGAGGTTTAATTCTACATAGTATAGGAATATATTTATGGCAGCATTCATTTTTGCCTTTCTCTGAACCCTTACTATTATTATCAATATTCTTGGAATTATTTTAAACAAGTTAGAACAAACATGGGCTGCTCATAATTGAAACACTCCTCCCAGTTTAGCGTTTTGTCTCCTCCTCCTCATTAGAATTGTAGTGGGGGTGGCGGGGAGTAGCAGTACTGCAGCAAAGACAGACACACAGGCTTTCTTTGTGGATTAATTGGTCAGGAAAGACACTTTTTATATTGTCAAGAGGCATTTAAGCTGCTAATTCTTGATTGCGAAAACTACTTTTCCTGGGCAATGCTCTTTAAGGAAAAACTTCAGTCTAGTGATTGGTGACTAAGGAAACGATGGAACACAGGGAATTGGGCGGGATCTTGGCTCCTAATAATGCCTCCTTATCCAATGAAAAGCATTTCCTATTGAGACCCCCAAGAGTTCCCCCGGCCCTCAGCTCCAGCCCGGACTTTGGGCCTTTTCTTGTGTCCTGTTTGTTAAAGGCATGCTGGCTACAGCATTCAAGAGGGCCATTCCTTAACAAAGGGAAAGAGATAAATATAAATAAGCTCACATTTTGAGAATGAGCGGTTTGCTGTAAGAAGCTGCGGCAGCCCAGAGTCTGCTACTTTGGGCTGGGCTAACCTTTCCCTGTAAAAAAAAAAAAAAAAAAAAAAAAAAAAAAAAAAAAAGGATTAAAATATGCACTTTTAAAAGTGCGAGTTGCCCGTTCACATGTTTATTAGCTAATTTTCTACAGGCATGAGCACACTTTCTCATCTAGCACACACTCTTTCTTGGGGTAAGTCTCTTTGAGAAAGATTCGATTTGGGCGTTTGGGGCGGAGGGAGCGGCGGCGTAACAAACCAGTAGAAACGCTTTGAGTGTTTGGAGAAAGAAGTTAGACTTCAACTATGAAGTGCTGAACAGATCGTCGTGCTGAATGGTAAAAAAAAAAAAAGTTTCGGTGGAAGAGATACAGAACTTTCAAGCTGTTGTTTGATGTAAACACAGTTGTCCTAAAGAGCCGACTTAAAATCACAGAGTTGAGCAGTTTAGAAATTCTTTTGGCTCATTTTATATTTATTTGGTTTACAATCGATTGTAAGCTAATATGGTTTCTATTATGCTGAGGTTTCTTCTAGGAAAACTATATGTGGCATGCCTTTGATGTCTAATTGGTTTATGGAGAATGTGACATTTGCTATATTGAATAATTCATGAATTTGACTATAAAACATTTCAATGAAAAACTAATTCTGGCAAAAATTGAATTTGCTATTATATGTGAAATTGCTGTTTTTCATACAAATGCAATAATGTGATATATTTAAAATTCTCGTCTTGTATATCCTGAATATTTTTAAGATTTTTAGCAATAAGATCTTGTTGAGCTGATAAATATTGTAGTTTAGCTACTTTGTTTTAGAAAATACAGTAATGTAATTCATCATTATTCCACATGGACAAGACCAGCCAAATCCAAAGTTTAGAACATTTCAGAGCTTGTTGTGGTTATTCATTTTGCTCCCTTACCAAATGACACCATCTTTCTTTTTTCCTTGACTACCATGAAGACAGCAATAATAACCTAAACTCCAGATTATCCAATGGCTTTGAAACATGTTTATTTTTCAGAACAAAATTCCGAACAACATATACCATCAGCAGAAATTTTAAATCCTTTTTCCTTGTCACAGATGAAAAGTTTACACCTGTGCTAAAAAAGATGAATTCAGCTGATAAACTTGATGTCTACACTCTAAAGCATGTCCTGCCAATCAGAGATGTGAATGAAAGCCCTATTGGAACAATCACACCAGTCTTTCAGAATGTGTACTCTCTGTAAGTTAAAGAGAGTACTGGGAAGATGCCACACAGCAACAGTCAGGCCAAGCTTAGCTAAAGCTTCATCTATTCAATTCTTTTTGAGAGAAAATGCAGTGAGAATTGTTACCCTTAAAGTGCTATGATCAGGGCCTAATTGTGTAGTTGCCTTTTTCCTATGGTCATCATGTATTAGTTTGCTTTTTGCTTTCTTAAGGGGGAGAAAAAAACCTATAATATATTTGTGAATGTTAGTACTGAAAATTGGGAGCTTAATAAGAGGTCACCTACCATTGGGAATCCAGCCGCACTTTTCATAGATAAGTAATTGATTATGAGAACAATGCATAGGATAGTAGTCTACTGATTCTATATGGTTATATTCTGAAATACTTTGATAACTTTATATTTTGAGGAGAGGAGTGAATGGGGAACAGGTAGCAAAGGTCAGGATTAAGACCTAGACAGTTAGAGCTGATATACCTGCTGATATGGGCATACAGATAGAGAATGAGAAAAATGAAGGCATTAGGAAAACTTTAGAATATAAATGGTTTCTTGATCTGTGGTTGTTAGCTTCTGACACTAATTAATAATATTTATTTCAGATATTAAAATAGCTCTATACTATGTATGCCTGACTAAATAGACTTGTGGTGATCATTTTGCAGTATATATGCAAATATCAAATCACTGTTTTGTATACCTGAAACTAATATAATGTTGTATGTCGATTATACCTCAATTAAAAAATAAAATAAATCTAGCAATAATTTCATTGAGTTTAATAAAATTTAATACCCTTCACCTCATACTTTGAGGGATTAAAAAAAATTTTTTTTTGTTGCTGTGACAAAAGGGAGCAGGTGAAAACAACTGACAGGAGGAAACATTCAATGAGGCCATGCCATAACACCAGTTGAAGGCTGCTGTCAATTAAAGTTAAAGGTGTAAGGAGAAATGAAACTGAGGTCCAGAAAGGGATTGCAATTTACTCTCACACAGTTAGCTAGTGATGGGGTTGGATGTAGCTATATTGAATTAATACCAAATATGAAACATTCTGGGTATTCGAACTTCCAAGTTTGCTTAGACTCCAAATAAAAAGTTTTCATTATAATCTGTATCAGTTGTGAAAGCCATAAAAGAAAGAAATGTTAATGTTTTTGTCTTTCCTTAAGATAAACTAGTAAAACAATATTAATTTTCATTCTAGGAATACTGCTCTCTGGAGGAGTGTGAAAACCAATTCTCCTTAATATTAAGGTGATCTCAAATATATTTTAAATTGTCTAATTTTGTTATTTTTAATTTAGTTCTCGTAGATTGGAAAAAAAATATTTCAGGAGAGGTGGAGTATTACTTAGTAGTCTGCTTTGTTTAGGTCTCCTTTGTTCAGAAAAAGATGAGAGGAAACAATAGTATAAGTTTGGCACCAGTAGATGAATCTACTTTACAAGCAGTAAATGAGTAGGGTTCAAATGCAGGTGCTACTTGTAAAAATTTCATTGCAACGTATGTTTGGTTCTATACAAATATTGAGCAGAGTTGTGATTTGAAGATCTTATACACATGCTATATTGGGTAGGCCTAGGACATCATAGTAGAGGCAGCAGTGATTGTCAGTGTGCTAATACCCAGTAATCGAAGACTCGCTCATATCACTATAGTTCAGGGGAGAAATAAATCCAACTGGGGTTGGGGTTTGGGTGAGAGACAAGGTAGTGAGGTCTGCACCTGTTGTTCCAGTCTTCTTTCTTCTTTCCCTATCAAGGGCCTTGCCCAATAGTAACAGTTGTTACCAGGAAAAAAGAAAAAGAAAAAGAAAGAACAAAGAACCAATATAACTTCAGGCCAAAAAAATAAATATCCATTGTTCAGTTGTTTTTAAGGTACTGTATTACCTTATGGAAGTGTAAGAAGTATTTTTATGCCTTTTATCATTAGTTATCTTTAAATGGTTATAGGTTACACAGACTCATGGACTTTATGCTTGTCAATATAAGTAATAAAATATGGCACAGCAGTGACAGATTTGGAAAATAATTTTTTCTGCAATTCTGTAATAATGAAATCCAAAACATTTAGATACCATTTTAAAATATGTTGGCTCTCATTTATTTTGATTTATATCATTAATTTCATGATCTTGACATACGTTTTATTGAAAATCTCTCTCCATGGCCCACTGTTATGACTAATTCTATTTCACAGCATTTTTTAGAGGAAATCTCTAACCACAGTACCTCCAGAAAGTTCATTGATTACCAAAGTCTCGGATAAAATTGATGCAGAATTTATTTTGAACTAATGTGGTTCAAAATGTGGTTTACCACTCTCCTGGTAAAAGCTTTCTCTAAAATTCTTAATTTTATTCTTCAACTTTCCTTTTGTAATTAGTACTTCCAATTTATCACGTATTATATAAGTCAAAAATCTAGAATGAATGGAGGATTTGTAATTGTTTATTGTAATCCAGGCAATTTTGGTAGAGATGAATATTGATTCTTTGGTTTAAGCCCTCTTTGCCACTTGTATATACCTTTCGAGATGGGAGACATGTTTTTTATTCATATTATCAGGATCAGTATTCAAGAATATCAAATGAATTGGTATGCAAATTGATAACTAATTTGCCTGTTCAAATATGTGGAATAAAACCAAATTCCTAGTTGGCATGTATGAGCCTCACAGAATTTGGAGATGAGCTCTTTTAGGAACACCCAAAATTTTGCTCAAAAGATCTGAGACTTCTGCTAAGATGATATATTGTCTCAAGTCTCAAAACAATTTCATAATATGAGGTTGAGCAATTTCTCTGCAGTTGTCTTATGATATAACTAAACGCTAGGGAAAATAACTTCTACTTTAGTAGTATTGATGCAATCTTTGGTCCCCTCATCTTGAGCATGAAGCCACATTATTTTCTAAAGATTAGACTGTGTCATCAGGTGAAAGGTTAGTGGGAGACTGGAGTATTTTTTTGTATGTTAAAAAGCAAGTTAATCACTAAGAATAGGATCTGCTTAGTTTAGGGCCTGTCAGTTTCCTGCTTTTTTTCTCAAATAAAGTGGGAGAATAAAATACCCACAATAATCTCAGTGCAAACCAAATTCAATGTAGAAAAACATTTTAAAAAGGATATTTCTTGCATCAAAAATACACAGGGTGTATTTTTATGGGGTCAAAAGTCTAACCCCACTTTCTCTTGGAGCCTCAAAGCCCCCAAACATAGTATATTTCATTAAAATTAGAATTTTTTTAAAAAGAAAAAATTGTGAACACTAGTAAGAACTGTCCAAATTGGCTCCATATGTGTAGGTCAAAGTTAAAATTTCATTGAAGGTCAGATTTCTCTTTGGTCAAACTCCAGGTGACCTGCTTCCTGCCCGTTCTCAATGAAAATACATCCAGCCAGCCCTCTGACCCCTCTAGGTGATTAATTGTTGGAATAATTGGCTGCGAAGGTCTTCACAAGACAATAGTCTAAAGCTACTTGCGGTAGAAGATGCAATTAACTGTGTTAGCCTATTTTTTTTTCTTCTTCATCTTATTTGAAGCTCAAGAGTTGGCCCTTTGCCTTCATTCAGTGCACAATATGTCAGCCATTTAGGAAAATCTAGTGGTTAAAAAACACTTTTTTTTAGTCAAAAGAAAGGAGGCCAGTCAGAAAAGAGACCTTATTTCTTGAATATTGTTGATTTCTCCTTCAGAATCAGCTTAAGAGCCAAATACCTCTCTGTTTTTTTTTTTTTTTAACCACAGCTCAGTGGGAGATATTCTTTTGGAGGCACCTTCCTGGATTGTCCTGTTATGAGAAAATTGTGTAGTCAAGGTTGAAACTCAAGAGGGGCTCTCTGATGTATAAGGTATACATGGTGTTAAGAGAAGGATATGTTGCTAATATGAAGTTCAGCATACCAAGAAAGACAGAGTAATAGGTGTCCAGTTGTGTTGGGAGGGAGAAGGAAAAAGTTTCTATAATGTTTCTTTGTGGTTAGGTAGAACTGAGTACTGGCAAGCTCATAAAGCTCTTCACAAGCCCTGTTGAATCTTCCTAGTCTTAGCTGTGAGGCTCAGAGGTATGTTTATACAGGGAAGAGAAACAGTATAGCCAAGTTACAAAGCGAACCAGTGTCTGAGTCAGAAATAGAACTCCTTGCTTCCAATGCTGTGTTAAGTCCCAGCACCACACCCTCACTGCTAGACAGCAAAGGAGCTGTGTGTTCAAGCAAGGGAAAGCTATGAATAGGGCCTTAGTGGCAGTCTTCCCATGACCTCTCTTCAGTATTGAGATTGTAATGCTTTCTTATCTGTGGCCCTTTCTCTCCTACAGGATTTGGTTACTCAAAGAAGCAGAGCAAACTGCCTGCTGTGGGTATAGCTTATATGTTCTGAGAGACATAAAACTGAATGGAAAACTGGGGAGACAGAGCTCACCTCTTTGAAACACACCATCTTGAGCAGTACAAAATAATACATAGCCAGTGAGCTAGAAGCATGCTGTGTAAATGGGTCACCAGTGGAACAGACTGAAGGGACTCTGGGCAGGGGTGAAAAGGCTTCTATTATGAAAGCATTTTCCAAGTAAAATAAACTTACTGGCAGTACTTATTATAGAATGCAAGTGCAAGCAGATCTTAATGAATGAGTTTTGGCTTTAATGTTAGGGGTTTTGCAGTCCCATAATTTCTTCAGATTGTGTGATTATGTTAGAGGGATATTTTTTACTATCTTGATTTCTTTCAACAATGAAGAAAAAAGAGGCCTCCAGACTAATGAGTAGTGAGTAGGGGTGTTAAAAATAATATATAAAGTAGTTTAAGAAGTTTGCTATTCTCTTTTTCTGTCTGCTACCTCATTGGTGAAAATTTACAGAAACTTAGGCCTACAGTTTTCAAAAAGAGGTTTGAAATTCACTGACTGAAAATTTCCAGGCTCTTCCTGGTTTTTATTTTCTGATCAACTTCAGGGACCTTAAACATAGTGATCACATACTGTTCTTTCTGAGAAAACTGAAAGGAGTGAGGTGAAGCAAGATAGAATAGGATTGGAGTAATTGTAAACTAGAGATACTTCCTGAAGCCCTGAATACAAATTAGGTGACAGCATTGACCTCTCCCCAGCAACATCCTCTTTTTTTTCACCTTTTCTTCTCTTTCTTTTGATTCTCCACTTTTTCTTTCTCTGCTACTTTCTCTTCTATCTCTTCTTCTGCTCTGCCCACCTATTTTTATTTCTTCTTCATCTGACTTTTTCCCCTCCTGGACCTTACATGGTCTAGGTTCCTACTATACTCTGCTTTTATATATTAAGGTTACTTGTGGCACAAGTTGAGCTGGGCTTATGGCATAAAATGGTCAAGAAAGAATATAATCTTAGTGCAGTGTTAGGCTCAGAGGAAGCACTCCATAAAGATTTGTTGAATGAGAATTAAAGAATAGCAAGTTTCCAATTTTAACTTGAAAACTTCAGCTATTAAAAATAACAATCTTTTGCTTTGTACTCTGTATTCTCTAGAGAAATCTCTCTCTCTCTCTCTCTCTCTCTCTCTCTCTCTCTCTCTCTCTCTCTCGGCACTGCAGTGAGTGAATTATTTTTTCCTAAACCATTTTTTCCCCTCAAACTGAACACTGGTTGAAGCAGCTTCAGGCATCTACAACTCTGGTGGGTTCCCCTATCCACTTCCGTTTTTGTTATATACAGAGGTGCTTTGACCTATTCTTGAGAGTTGGAAGGGAAGAGTGATGTAAGGAGGAATCATTTAAGAGAAATGCCTTTCACAGTCATTTACATAACTATAAAAACAGTTATGTAAATACAGTCATGTAAAAATTCATTATTGGTTATATCAGAGTATAAAGACCACTTTTCTTCCATATCACCCTCATTGAAAATAATTTATTCAGCAGCTACTTGTCCATAGTGTATTATAGAGCATTTGAAAGAAAGTCCTCGTCTAATGGCAGCTGTTGATCTAGGAGAAGGTTAGTATGATTTCTATATGCACCTTTGAACAATGTTGGCCCAGATACCCAACAGAAATGATTAAGTCAATGACTGTCACATGTACAAGTAATGGCATGAATGGGCATATAACTGGCCAAGTCAGAAGTGTACAGTGAGTGAGATAGAGGGATGGCTGTTTATGTCAATTCTACCTTTCACATTTCACTTGCATTTATCAGAAAAGGCTTTATTGACCAAGGCTATTTTAAGAGCTGAAGGCATGATAGTAAGTGATGGAATGGGCAGTGGGAGAGGGAGAAGTAAGGCTTCTTAGGTTTACGGTCTATCATGAGAGAAGCTTGGAAAGGGGACCACAATCTGCAGGAGAGAAATGCTGATATCATTTGAATTATCTTTCTCGAAAGGCAGTGTAATAAAGTGAAAAACGTTTAGCCAGAAACTTTAATTAACTGAGGGATTTCTGCTTTCTGAACTCTTTTTTATTTTTAGAAGAAAAAGGTGAATCAACAGTTTACTTCAGGAGTTTAGTCATAACTCTTCGAAGAACATGTCTTGGAGGTCCCATATCCACCTGTAGTCTTGTGCAATAGTCAGACAATGAAGTTTAGCAGTATTGGAGAGTAGACAGTACAGTTCAGAGTAGCTTAACAATCCTTTGGTTAGGAATAAAATCTGAATTCTGGTTCTGACTATACAAATTATACCTTCTTCCAATTCTGATATTATTATAATTCTAAATTACATAATCCTCAGTTTCTGCTTCTGTAATATGATGATAAATTTCTGTCTTGTCTACCTTATGGTATACTTGTAGGAATCAAGTAAAACTTACTTTTGAAAGTTAAAAAGTGCCATTCAAATTTCAAAGTATTAGCATTATTTTAACTATCAGAGCCGTTTCCTGCCGCTGGCCTCCTTGGGCTCTCATATAACCAACACCTTATTCCTGTTCATTGCATTGCTACAGTATTACACTTATTGTATTGAGTGTGATCTCTTCCACTCCTGCAACATACTCTCATAGTACCTTTTAAGGTGCTCAAGAGGTACTTTCAAACCAAGTCGAATGTGCATGTTATTTCCAATCTGGGTGGACAGAATATGTTTTATTCCACGGAAATCATGGATGGAAGGCAGATTTAATGATTTGTTCCATCTTGTATCCCATAGGACGAAATAATATCCTACCAGTCCCTGGTCTCAGAGTGGTGAACCGTGCAGCCAGCAGGCCTCCTGAAAAAAAATCCATGGGTGATAGAAGATTCACTGACTTCCAATTCCAAGATTTAAATTCAAGCCTCAGACTCCAGTTGGGCAATGCTACTGCCCATAATACTTGCATTGTTGATGATTCCTTTAAGTATAATTTGAATGGTGCTGTCTACAGTGTTGTATTCATCCTGGGTCTGATAACCAACAGTGCCTCTCTGTTTGTCTTCTGCTTTCGCATGAAAATGAGAAGTGAAACTGCTATTTTCATCACTAATTTGGCTCTATCTGATTTACTCTTTGTCTGCACTCTACCTTTCAAAATATTTTATAATTTCAACCGCCACTGGCCTTTTGGTGATACTCTCTGCAAGATCTCTGGAACTGCATTTCTCACCAACATCTATGGGAGCATGCTCTTCCTCACCTGTATTAGTGTGGATCGTTTCCTGGCCATTGTCTATCCCTTCCGATCTCGTACCATTAGGACCAGGAAGAATTCTGCCATTGTGTGTGCTGGAGTCTGGATCCTAGTCCTCAGCGGTGGTATTTCAGCTTCTTTGTTCTCAACCACTAATGTCAACAATGCGACCACCACTTGCTTTGAGGGCTTCTCCAAACGTATCTGGAAGACTTATCTGTCTAAAATCACCATATTTATTGAAGTTGTTGGGTTCATCATTCCTCTGATATTGAATGTTTCTTGTTCTTCTGTGGTGCTAAGAACTCTTCGCAAGCCTGCTACACTGTCTCAAATTGGGACCAATAAGAAAAAAGTGCTGAAGATGATCACAGTGCATATGGCAGTCTTCGTGCTATGTTTTGTACCCTATAACTCCATTCTCTTCCTGTATGCCCTGGTGCGCTCTCAAGCCATTACCAATTGCTTTTTGGAAAGATTTGCTAAGATCATGTACCCAATCACCTTGTGCCTTGCAACTCTTAACTGTTGTTTTGATCCTTTCATCTATTACTTCACCCTTGAGTCCTTTCAGAAGTCTTTCTACATCAATACTCATATCAGGATGGAGACCCTATTTAAGACTGAAACTCCTCTGACAGTAAAACCTTCCCTTCCAGCTATTCAAGAGGAAGTTAGTGATCAAACAACACATAATGGTGGTGAGTTAATGCTAGAATCTACCTTCTAGGTATAAGAACTGTCTTTAGGTCCAGATATGGTTTCTCCTATGATTTTTCCTATGCTATGAATCAGAGAAAATATTTGAAGTTAATGATACTGAGAATAGATTAATGTACTGAATACAGTCAGATACATTTATTTGAACATTTACTGTACATATGCTGTTTTGTTCAATAGTTATAGGTCAGATCTAATTACAAAATATCAAAAGTGAATACCAAACTCTTTTGCTGGGTTGAAATTTCATTGCATCACATTATATAAGTGGCCAATGGCCTTGACTTTACCGATATGGAGATTACTTTCAGACTTTTAAAAAGTTACTTCTATTTCAATAATATTTTGAAATTAGGTTAGGCCTATAAATATAGAACAAATTCAGGGATTATTTAAAAAAAAACCCTTTGTGTTACTACTGATATATGCTAGTTTTTGTTTGAATTGTCATCAAGTTTATTTTAGCACAATAACATATTTTAGCCTAACATTATTAATAAGAAATGTATCAAAACAAAAAGAGTTGATAAATTTATTATATATATGTTGAAAGCAGAAACATAAATTGTGTTTGCATGAAAATGGGTAGAAAGAAACAGAAAATTAACTGGATTTACATATTTGCACTCACCAGCAGTGTCAGTATTTTTTTAAAAAATCCTTCCTGTTTTTACACTACATTAAGATTTTCATATAAATCTTCAAATCAAGAAAGCTGCTAAATATGTGCTAAAGACAGGTGTACAATGGAAAATCACATAAAACAAGTGTCCATGAAAAAACCTAAGAAACACCAACAGTTTTTTCTTAATATATCCAATTTTCTTTTGAGAGAATGGTTTCTATAAAAATATTCTCTATATGCAAATTTGGAGCACAATGTAGCCAGAAAGCTGCAGGTTTTATGTCTAGGTCAGGAGCAAATTGAAAAATAAAAACAACAAAATAATAAAAAATAACGCAAAACCAACAGAAACAACTTTCTTAAAACTTGCATTAATAATTTTTCTTTTGAAGGCAGAGATCTCTAACTTTAAGTTACTTATTCTGTCATATTAAGTTTTGGTGCAGTGTAGCCAGAGCTGCTGACTTTCAGCCCAGGTTGGGAGCATGTTGAAAAAAATACATAAACTAAAACAAACCAATGCAGACAAACAAACAACCTCCTCCAAATTAAAACAAAACAAAACAAAACAAAAACAATTAAAACATAGTTCTAACACTTACATTAATACTTTATTTTTGAAGATCTTTAAATTTAAAAATACTATATCATTTGTATGAAATTTTGGAGTATAATATAAGTAGAAATCTGCTGAATTTGTGTCTAGGTCAGGACCGAACTGGAAAAACAAGCAAACAAACATAAAACAACCCCCTACAAAACCAGAGAAAAAAGCACAAAAAATTTTAGAACTCGTATTTTTTAAGCATTTTAAAAATTGCAAAATGGTATAAATTTAATGTGATGCTTTGATCAAAATGCAGCTAGGAGGCTGCATTGCTGCCACCCAGTTCAGGGGCAATTAAAATCAATATTTAAAAGTATACACAAGAAGAGAAAATGCTTTTTATAACTCACTTTTATAGCTCACTTAAACAACAAAAAATTCTTAAAAACTCATTTTTTGGATAAGTATAGATTTTAGAATATTAAGACTTGTAAATAAAAGTTATGGGCACAATATAGCTTGAAAGCACACCTATTGTGCTCATGTCAGAAGCAGTGGAAGTAAATACCCTCACATATACACCATACACATGCAATTAAAACACTGCAGGACAACCAAAATATTCTTAAAATGTACGTTAATCAATTTTAAAAATATCTGGATGGTATGGCAACTTAAAAGTGCTAAGACTTTTAAAGTAAAACTTCCAGTAACAATGCATCCTGTAAGCTGCTAAACTTGTGCCAAGGAGTAAAAAAATTTTAAAACCATTGAACAATAACAAAAAAAGTAAAAAACATTAAAGCAATAAGCAAATTCTTAAAACTGTAATTAACTTTTTATTTTTTCCGATGATATGTAGATTTAACATTTTAAGATTTTTAAGTAAAAATCCATGAGCATAATGTAACTTTAAAACTGCTCAATCTGTGCCTGGGTTAGAAACTAATTGGAAAAAATGCTAAAACAATAGAATAATAATAAAAATTAGTTCTCATAAACTACATTACTTTTTCCACACTACCTGAAGTCCTAAAAATAATCACGCATTATGTCGTTTTGTGAAAACAGGTTATAGATAGAATTTATAAGACATTAGGTTCAGTTAGATGAAATTAGGTTAAGTTAGGTTAAATTCAGTTGTTAGGTTATATTTTAAGATCAAATTACTAATTAAAGTATGGATAATCTTTTTGTTTCTTTTGGTATCCTTTTTTTCCCATTTCTTGTAAGCTTAAACTATATGTGAACTTTTGTTTGTGCCCTTGGCTATCAAAATTATGAAATTTTAAGATGATGACATGAAAACATTTAATGGGATGCGTTAACCAAGTCAACACAAAATTTATCAATAAACCAGATTCCTTTTGTGTAGTTCTCATATTTAGTTTTGTTTAATTTTCCATATTTCAATTTATTTTAATTAATTTTCATTTTATAGTTACTATAACTTGCTAATAATAAAAACTTTTGTCATATGAACAATGTAACCAATAAAATTTAATGTATAACTGAATGTAAAATTGACTTTTATTTTACATTTAAAAGCCAAAGCAATCATTCAGCTGTAATTGCAACTTGGATTTTAAATGCTTATTAAAGGTAATAAAATACATCTGGATTATCTAGCAGTTATACTTTGGTCAGCTATTTATTCAACTTTGCCTTTATTTGTGAGCACCCAGAAGCATTTTTCCTTTATCTCTCCTCTATCCTTAAAGAAAGCACTTATTACAGTATATTTGATCTCAAATCAATTCCTATACTTTGTTTTTGAGGCTGTCTGAAGACAAATGCAGAATTGCAAATGGAAAACCCCTCAGTGGCTTCTCAGGGATCAAGCTGAAAGATTAACTACCTCCTTCTCTGATTTGTCCAAATTGGCTTTGATTTACTTGGGGCTTCTTGCCAAGCTGACTCGAATTTGATTTCTCAGATTTGATGAAACACCGTAAGATAACCAGGAAGCCTGGGGAAAGTCAGGGAAAACAGACCATCTGACAACAGTGAGATGATTTTGAAGCTAGGTGGGTGACTGATCAATAACTACAGCAGATGTTGGTCCCAGAATGGCAGCACAAGGAATTCCTCATGCCTTATCATCCTCATACCTTCTAACTCTCGGGGAAAGCAATATCGACATCTCATAAACCACATTGTGTATTTGTTCCCCATTAGATAACAGTAAACACCACCTTTTCTGAAGTCATGACCAGCATGATCAACCTTAGGCTATGTTTAAAATTATAGGAACTTTGTCATTTGTGACCTTCTAGGCCAGGTCCTCAAAAAAAATGGGGACAGATATTGTTTTACATCCCTATTAACCTTCTTCCACCTCTATCTCTACTCCCAGGCTCCTGCACCTTATAGTTGCTATTGTTTCTGAAACTTTTTACCTGTCTTTCATGTGGCCCTTTCCAATATCTACAGAAATATTGCTTCTTGTGGACCAAAAATAATATATAAATCTCTGTCAAGACAGTGACAGGTTGAATAGATTTACACTGAGATGTGAATTATTGATCCCTCCACCCATCGCTTTTAATCCACCCTTTGTTGTTTGCATCTTAGAAAAGGAGTCTAGTTAATTCATATAATTGAAACAGGATTGGGATGGAGAGAGATGACTCTTCTAGTACATGGTGTATCATCTCTTGAGCCTCAGCCTCTCTCACCTCATGGTAGGGCCTCTACACTGCAACTCTCTTGTCCCACTCTCTTAACATTACCCTGCATATCATTGAGTCCAAAACATACACTCCCTTTCTCCAGATAGTCCTTTTCCAAAACTCTCTGCGGTGACTGGGAACCTGTGTTCTCATTTCAGGTAGGCTTGGATTCTTTCACCCAAATATCTCCTAATCCTGGTGGATTTGATGAAATGGTTCTTAAAATATGAAGTAGTTTGTTGCAACAAAGAAACCAAAGCAGAGACTACTGAGTAAAAATTTCCTCTGTATCCATATTTTTAAAGAACTATGTACTTCTCACTGATTTGCTTCTTTCCCTGTCTGAGTGTGAATGAAGCTCTCCTATTCTAAACATCCAGAGAGGTACAGAATCCAAGAGCATAGAGGAATAGAGCCAGTGTGAAGCCTAAAATGTGACAATAAGGAAAGCCAGACAGGCTCTAAGATTAGGGTGACTTCTGCGGCCCTGGTAACTAGCTTTCATTCCTACTTATCATGAAAGAGCTCCAAACATATAAATAAGATTGTCACAAAGATCCCTCAGCCCTCCCATTGCTAGTCCAGGGCAAACTGCTCAACTTATTACCTTTCTCACTCAAGTTGGTGGAATCAAGGCCAAAACTATTGGTCACATTCTTCAGTTAAGCTCCTGGGATTTCTGGACTAGCCTGAGTTCAAGGTAGTTTGAGGTTTGTGAGAATTCTCAGGGAGCCAGAATTTATTTATTTACTTATTCAACAAATTTTTTGAACAACTATGTGCAAGATATTCTTCTAGGCACTAAGAATGCAGTGGTGACAACAACGGATAAAATACTGTTTTGTTCTGAAGTCAGAGCAGGCAAAGCGAAAAATAAATGAATAAACAAGATAAAAAGTAATATGACAGGTGATAACAAGTCCTATAGAGAAAAACAGATCAATGTAAAGGGGAACACATACCTAAACCTGAATCTCAGAATCGACAGCACGACTGGATTAAAACTTTGAAGATCAGAAGCACTGAAAAGAGGAGGATGCCTCTGTCTAGATACATAAAATTTTGTTAATTAAGTTTATTCTATACTTATTAATGCATGTAAGAAAGTGCAAGCAAGTTCTGATTTTAAAAATCACATTTCTAATGTTTATTTTTGAAGGCATTATAAAGCCCTGAATTGTTCAACTTCTGTGCTTAGTCTGTCTATCTTTGGATATTTATGCTCTTGTACAAGCCACAGAGACCTCAAAAGGCTAATGGAGACCCAGGCCTAGGCAATTTCCAGTCAGCAAATTTGACCATGTCAAGGCCTCAACCTCCTCTTTCCTCAGGCTTCGTCTTGTCTCTGTCCCTTGATTTCTCTTTGTCTCTGTCCCTGTCTCTCTTTCTCTCTCCACCCTTCCTTTCAGCAAACCATACTCTCAGAGAAGGATCTGAATGCTAACTCAGTGCTGTAA
Organism: Pteropus vampyrus; assembly: GCF_000151845.1. NCBI lineage: Eukaryota > Metazoa > Chordata > Mammalia > Chiroptera > Pteropodidae > Pteropus > Pteropus vampyrus. The sequence continues at coordinate 177,978 of NW_011889258.1, forward strand.
TAAAGGGGTTTGGGATGGAAACCCAAATCTGATTTTCGTACTCAGCTTTCTTACTCACTGTGTGAACTTGAGCAAGTATCTTCCTCTCTCTTTGACTGAGTTCCCCCATTAGTAAAATGAACAGGTTGTTCTCGGTCATCTTTGAGGTTCCTGATAAATCTAAGGCTGGAACTTTAAACTCATTGATGTTGAGCCAGAATTAACAGTACTTATTAATAATGTTGATATGGATGGGGTGCTTACTAAGTGCCAGATACTGTACTAAGAACTATACATGTATTATTTCTTACAAATACTAAGAAATTTTATGATTAACCACATTCTATAGATAAGAAAACCGAGGCTTAACAAGCTGAAGAAACTTAAAATAGTCATAGAGCTAATAAGTGCCAGTCTGATTTGATCCTAGTTCTGTATGTTACTAAAGTCTGTGTTCTTAACCAGTACTGCTTTGTCCATCCAGGACTATTGAGTCTTAAGCACAAGAAACACATTTTTAATGGTGGAACTTCAGCCATTATGAAGAAGAGGGAGGCTTTGGGGATAAGGGATTCTTCTGTTCCTTTGAAAACATTCCACAAAAGTGTCTGCCTACTCCCACTTATACATAAGACCAGAGTTTGAATAATAATAATAATGATATTAATGAATACAATTCAAATGCTCCAAATGTGTCAGAAAGTAGCACTCAAAATCCTATGACCTCATTTTTGAGATGACAAAACTGAGGTTTAGAGAGCCTAAATAACTTGCGCAAAGGCATAAAGGCAATCAATGGCAGAATCAAGTTTTGCATACAGGCTGTCTGATTCTATGCCCCCAGTCAGCTACACCGAAATTTGCTCTAATATATAAACAACTAATATTTATCAAACATTTACTATGTGTTTGGCATTATGCTTTGTAGATATCTCTTTTAATCTTCACAACAATTTTATGAGACAGGTACTCTTATTATCTCTTTTACAAGCAAAGGAATTGAGACACAAAGAGTTAAGGAACTTACCCAAAGTCTCCTAGTTGGTAAGTGAGTCTTTATGAAATCCAACATCTAGCCATGATAAGGCCCACAAGATCATGCCTTTTTCTATTGCTCAACCTCATCTCTTATTACTCTCTCCTTTACACTTAAATCCCAGATACATTGGTCTTCTTTCTTATTAAAATGGAACTATTGTCTTAAGGCATTTCTCTTTGCTGTTCTCTCCACTTAGAATACTTTTCCACTAGGTCTTCATGTGGCTGGCTCATTCTCATCATCCAGGTTCAAATTTTACCTCTTCAGAGAGGCCTGCCTTGATCAATCTACAGGAGATGTGCAGTTACTCTATCACTTTACTATAATTTTCTTTAGAGTGGTCTCTGATCTTATTCTTTTAAATTTATTTGTTCAGTGTCAGTCTACATAACTCTCCATAAAATTTAAGTTCCATGAAGGCAGCAATCATGTTGTTTTCAATACAGTATCTAGTATATAGTAGACATTCAAGTAATAATTGTTGAATGAATCAAAGTGGCAGATCTCAGAAGGAAAACCAGGTCTGTATGACTTTAAGGCTCTGTTCCATACTCTACTGAGTGTTAATTTATCCTTTGAGCCTTTTATTTTCCCCAAAGTGCAATATCTTTTCTAATTGCTTTGTGCTGATTTTCATCAGAAACTGACATGGAAGAACAAAACTTTTTCATTTTAGAATGCAATTGGCAAAGTACATACCTAATTTCCTAAAGAGGCTATTTTCATTACTCTATTTTGTCCCCTCCCCAGCTTTATTGAAAAATAATAGACAATTAGTTGCTTGTATTTACATTGTATAATTCAATGATTTTTTTCAACTATAGTTGGCGTAAAATAATATATTAGTTTTGGTTGTACAGCATAGTGGTTAAAGGTCTATATAATTCACAAAGTGATCACCCCAGTAAATCTAGTACCTCTCTCCCCCTTACATATTTATTACAACATTATTAACTATTTTCTTTATGCTACACTTTATATCTCTGTGTCTATTTTGTAATTATCCATTTGTATTTCATAATCCTGTTGCCCTTTTTTGCCATTCCCCCAAACCCCCTCTCATCTAGTAGCCCTCAAAATACTCTCTGTACCTATGAGTTTATTTTCATTGTTGTTGTTGTTGTTTATTTCATTCTTTAGATTCTACATGTATGAGAAATCACGTAATATTTGTCTTTCTCTATCTGACTTATTTCATTCAGTGCAATACCCTCTAGGTCCATCAAGGCAATATCTTTTTCCAGTCCCTTCCTTTTAGTCTGTGTGTGTCTTTTAATCTGAAGTGAGTCTCTTATAGGTAGCATATGTAGGCATCTTGTTTTATTATCCATTCAGCCACTCTATCTTTTCATTACAGCATAGTTCTTTTGTATTTGAGGTACTTGTTGATAGGAATGTAGTTATCACCATTCTTTATTCATGTTTTTGATATATGTTTTTTCTTCTTAAAGAAGTCCCTCCAACAATTTCTGTAATACTGGTTTGGTGTTGATAAATTCCTTTAGCTTATTTTTGTCTGGGAAGCTCTTTGTCTGTCCTTCAACTCTAAAGAATAGCTTTCCTGGATAAAGTATTCTTGGTTGTACATCCTGGGTTTTCGCTACATCAAATATTTTGTACCAAACCCTTCTGTCCTACATAGTTTCTTTTGAGAAATCAGCTGCCAGTCTTATGGGTGCACACTTGTATATAACAAACTGCTTTTCTCTTGCTGCTTTAAAAATTATCTCTATGTATTTAACCTTTGGCATTTTAATTATGATGTGTCTTGATGTGGGCCTCTTTGGGTTCCTCTTTCTTGGGATGCTCTGAGCTTCCTAAGTTTGTATGTCTATCTCCTTCACCAGGTAAGGGAAGTTTTCCATCATTATTTCTTTTAATAGCTCTTCAACTTCTTGTTCTCCTTCAGAAACCCCTATGACACAAATATTTTTACATTTAATTGTGTCCCATAGGCTCCTTAAATTGTTATTATAGTCTCGGCTTCTTTTTTCTTGCTGTCCTTGGCTTCCCCATCCTCTATATTGGTGGTTTGATCCTCTTCTTTATCCACTCTGTTGATTCCCTCTAAGATACTTTTCATTTCAGATAATGTGTTTTTCATTTCTGACTGGTTCCCTTTTATAATTTCCATTTCCACTTTTAATTTTTTTTATCTCTTTGTTAAAGTTCTCACTGAATTCACCTACACTTCCTCTAAGTTCATTGAGCATCTTTATAACCAGTGTTTTGAACTCTGCATCTGCTAGATTGCTTGACTCCATTATTCCTGGATCTCTGTTCTGTTCTCTCATATGATTTCTGCTTCTTTGTCTTCCCATTTTGGCTGCCCTTCTGTGTCTGTTTCTATGTACTAAGCAAAGCTTCTAAGTCTCCTGTTCTTATTAGTGTGGCTTTGTGTAATAGATGTCCAGAGGCAAAGTCCTGAGAGGCATTCAGCTGCAGGCCAAGTTTAGCCCCAGCATGTCCCACTCTGTGGCCAGCTGTTAAAATTCAGCAAGTAATCCACAGATGATGTGCTTATAGTTGCCATAAGAAACCACATGAGAAACCGCGGCCAGCTGACACCAGTGTGAGTCTTAGAGTTGGTTCAAGGAGCACCGGACTCGCAGAGGACACAACTGGGTATGGCTTTGGTGGGACAGCGAGTTTGAGGAGGCGGAGTTTCAGGGAATTCTCTGGGTGAAGTAACCTATGACATCTTAGCTATGGTGGCTCTGAGTCGGCCCGCTGGGAGCGGGGAGGGCTCAACAGAGGAACAATTGATACCACCAGCACTTTTGCCCATGAGAAAGGCTCACCTCCGACCCTTTCTCAAACAACTCAGTGTACCCCTGTAAATCCCTGATGCCCTCACCCCCAAACAGCTGCCCCAGTGCTGGTGCTCAGAGCGAGCAGGTTTGTCACCGCAAAAGTCTACTGGTAGTCATGGCCCCTTTAAGAAGTGTCTGCAGCTGCTGGCTGCCGCAGCCTCTATTCCACTCAGCTGTGGGGACCGAGAAGCTTCTCTTCTTTGCTCTCTCCTACTTTCTACCATTGCAGGGTGATTTCTTATTTCTCTTCCTAGTTGTAGTGCTTCTGTTCATCTAGATCCCAGGTAATTTTGCTTGCTGTTTGCTCCATGTTTCTGTCCCAACTTTGATTTCATCACAAGAACAATGAACAAAGCCTCTATCATCTACACCATATTTTCTCCAATCTCTAACCTATCTCTTTTTACTTTTGAGGGTTTTTTTTTTTTTTGCAGAATGTAGGGGTTCCCACATAGCTTTTCAAATAATCAAAAGAAGACAAATCTTGAGTTTGTTTAAAAACCTTAAGCTAGGTTATGGCCATGCCACCCTGAACAAGCCTGATCCCATCTGATCTCAGAAGCTAAGCAGGCCTGGTTAGTACTTTGATGGGAGACCACCTAGGGAGACCACCTAGGAAGTCCAGGTGCTGTAGGCGTAAAAAAAAAATAAAAATAAGGGATTGTAAGCTGACAAGTTCCTTGCAATCTGTGCGATCAGCCAAGGGTTGCCTCACCTTAAATAAATAAATAAATAAAATAAAATAAAATAATTAAAAACCTTAAGCTATATTCAAATCCTATGTAAATAACTCCACCTTTCATTCTGCAGTTTCCTCTCATCTAATTTATTCTTTCTGGCACTCACTGGCACTTCTGAGTTTTACATTAGACTAGAGCCTTAAGTCCACATGGCATGTAACACAGCACATACAACTGACTACAAAAAAGTATCTTGTTACTTGTGATTCTGAACAATCTTCCACTACTTTCAGTGCACATCCCCCTGGTTGATTTTTCAGTCAATTTCTTTACTAGAAACTACTGTCTAGCCATTGACAGGATATGTTTTTACTAAAGAAATGAAAAGAGAGGGAAAATTGCTATGTGATTGGATGCCATCCAGGAGGTGCATACATAGCTTTAACTGTAATGGAGTATAATGGCAGCCTTTTTCTAGGAGGATCTGGGGCCAATGCTCACAGTTTTCTGTTTACAGATTTGCTTGGAGTAGTCTGGGCTAGCTTTTCAAATAAAATGTACTGCTATCATCATCTGCCAAGATGCTAACTGAAAAGATTCATTATTTTTGATATTTAATACATTATAAATTATATGGGGATTGTGTTGACTGACACGGACATCTGGGAGGATGTTCGGAATTTTTTTCCTAGGTCAGGTAGACTGCGTGAGTGCCTATTTGTTCATCAATGACCAATTATGCATTCATAGAAAAATGGTCTCTTCTCAGCTGCTGGTCAGCTAACCTCAGAGGAACTGGGATGGCTGGATTTGAAGGATGGAATGCAAATGAGCAGTGGCCAGTTGAAATTCATATGGAAAATGTATAGCTGCCTATTCCCTAACAGAGTCGAATTGTGAGCTGGCCTGGGCTTGAAGGGCAAACAAATCCCATCTTGGCTAAGCAGTGCTAAATGTGTTTTCAAAGCCTTTTCTCACCTTCCATATTGGCTGTCTCTGCAGACTGCAGAAGTACTTTTTACTCTTTAACATTGACTGGGAGTTATTTTGGTTGATGTCTCCCAATTCACCAATAGACTCATCTACACAAGAGAGAAATGAAAATTGCGAAACCAGTGGTGGTGTCTGGTTGGTCATGAAGAATTTTTATTTCACTAATAATTCACCTGTTTGTTCCCTGCTAAAACACTTGCAGTTATGTTTCAGTCCACAGCTTTGGTTTGTTCTGGGCCATTTTTGGCTTCATATTTAGGCCTTCATATGAGGAGTGCTTGACATACCTCCCCCTAAAACAAGGCATACCTGAGGATTAGCTGTTCTCACAAACTGAGATGGATTTTCAATGAGTTGTTAATTCTGTCTTTCCTGGCCCCCATGACAAATGACATACCTTTACTAGACAGTGAGCTGGAGTGGAGGCTATAGTGGGGAAAAAAAGGGCGAGTGAGAAAAAAACCCTTTACTAAGTTGAAAAACAGGACATAACAATTAAGTCTAGTCAAAAATGGCCATCGTTATTGAATTAACAGATGACGAATTAAAAAACAATGAAATTAATATTTTTAATAAAGTCAGAGTTCAAAATATCGAAACTATTTTGATGAATATAATTGTTTTGGCTGATTTAAAAAAAAAAAAAACTCAAACCAGCATTTAACAATCAACATCAATCTTTTTAAGGTCTAAATTAAGCAATGTACTCAAGAAGTCCTGGCTGCCATTTTTGTTCCTGCACATGGAACTTACTGTGTGAATGGGGTGTGTGTGTGTGTGTGTGTGTGTGTTATATACATGCTCATATAGACACATACCTCATATTTATATCTACATGTGGGTATCTATATTATATGTTTCTACATGTGGGTATCTATATTATATATTTCTTTTTAAACTCATGTTTTGTGAGTCAGTAATGATATTTTAAAAGGGTGGTTGCTATTAGGAGTGCAATTTCAGCCACCTGATGCTTACAAACAGTAGGAACTATAAGTTCCACTTTTATGGAAAAAAAATGATGTGAGGGTAGATTTATTACAATAGGGAAATTCCTGTTGATTTCTAGAGAAACTGAATATCATATGAGCTGACAAATTGGAAGTCAATAACAGGATGGAATGTCTCCCAATCCAACTCCCCAACAATATCTATTTTTTAAAAAAAAATTATAGCTATTTATTATTTATGTATTATTTACAATTATCATTTAAGTCCAAGTTCGACTGTCACTTCCTCTAGTTAAGTCTTTCTTATTATCATCAGGCAGAATTAGCTGGTTGTTTTCTACTCTTGGCTACCTTAATATCTTGTATATAACTTTATTTTCCTGTCTGTCACATTATTTTATAATCTGTCTACTTCTATGTCTGCTTCTTTTTATAACACAGTTACCTCTGTGGCACCATTTACCTAGCAAATAGTAGGTACTCACTGAATGCTTGTTGTGTGAAAGAATGACTGGGAAGGTGACACATTATAAATATTGCAAAGAACTCTAGGTATAGTGACCACAATTTCTGAATCAATCATCAGGTCCTATGGCCATTAAATGACTTTTATGCTACTTTTAGGTACGAGTGACAAAAGTAAGAGATGTATTTTGAAAAGCAAAGTATTACAATTGCCAGGACTTTTCAGTGATTTATGAAGACATAAGACATAGGATACAATATTTGAAATTGGGTGTCTTGGAAAAACTGATGTGTATCATTGTCATAGCTATAAGATCTCAAGGATGCTTGATTAAAGAATGACAGTTTATCTGATAACTGTTAGCAACTCTACTGTAGTAAGGAGAAGGTTGTTGGTCCTGATCTCTGAAAGAAGGGTAGTGCACTGGAGATACTTTAGACACAGACTGTGGAACACGTAAATAAATGGAGTGAGCTCAAATGACTTAAATTCACTCTTTGGAATATTTTTACATAGAAAGAACAAAATACATTATTTTCAGTATTTGCATATAGTCTAGTACGTTTTACAGGAACTCAATCTATTTTCACCAATCAGTTAGACTACCACAGTATTCTGTGGATGAGAGAGGAGAAGAGGTATATGTTTATCGAATACCTATTTATTTTCTCAGTACTAGTCTAAGACTTTAATATACATTATCTCATTTAATGCTACAACTACTCTATGAGGCAGGTATAATCACATTTTTAAAGTTGACCGAATTAAGGTTAGAGAGGAGTATAGTTGAAATTCAAACCTACTCTGAATGAGTCCAAAAAGGTAGAGGTGGATTTCAAAGACAGATTTATACTACTTAAAAATTTATAATCTTTCCACTGCACTTTGGTGACTACTAAGCAAATTAAATTAATACAAGTCCATATATTTAAGGGAATGTAACTACCATATATTAAACACTGCGATAACAATTGCCATATACCATACTTAATCCTCTTAACAATTTCTTAAAACTACCCTCCAAAATAGGTATAATTTTCCAGATAGAAAAACTGAAGTTCAGAAAAGTTAAATACCTTGCCTAAACCACATAGTTAGTGTATGATAGCTTAAAACTTGTACAGACATCCACTTACTATGAGTGCTTCCAAATATCAGGCCTTCTCGGGTATACTTTAAACCCACACTTGTTTCTACTCCTGCTCTCACTCTGAAGGGGACCATGGTTACTGCTTCTGTGAAAGACTTTCTCCTTTTTATCTCAGGGCTCAGGCATTTCTCAGCAGTGTCCATGAGTATGCCCACCTTTAAGACTGTGAGTGACAAACTTTTACTATGTATTTATTGGCATTTGGATTATAAGGCCTGTGAAATATGAACTTTCCTCCTGTCCTTGTCATTGATAGGAAAGTGTCTCTCAAAACTGACAGAGCACTCCTAGGCTCTTGAAACTGAAACTTGAGCTGATATTTCAGCAAGTAATCCAAAGTGTCAGTGAGCATGTATGTTCTAAAGTGAGTTGGAGTTGCTTCAAAATATCGTTGAATAGCTGGGGTGGCAGGGAGGGAAGGATAGAAAGGATATTGAGGGCCAAGCCTCTGAAAACCAGCTAGTTATATTTTTCCCTGGAGGCAGCTTTATGGGACATGCATGAAGGCTTTTATAAATGTGCTATGCCTATACAGAGCAACACGTGCCTTCACTTTCTCCAAAGTCTGTACTTGGAATTCCTCCCACTGTGTAAATAATTCATGTTTGCCTCATATTTATCCACTGTTTGCCTCAAGGAGAAACAAAAATAATAGCTGCAAGTTTGTGCTTCACAAGAAACAAGAGTATGTATAGTTCTAATTGTGAAAACATGCTTCTTCTTCCATTTGAGTAGTCAAAAGAAAAGGACTAGTCACACACAAGCACAGAAACAGATTAGAGAACTGTGAAAGAAAAAAAGTGTGGATATTCTCTCAATCTTCTTCTCATTCACTGCTCTTTTCCAAACAGGTAATGGAACTACCAAGTGTTTCCAAATAAATTCTGAAAATGTTGTCTTTAAACTGTGGAATTTGTATCATAATCAATAAATAATGTATACATTTTCTTACAAGATGAGTTATAGGCACAGTTTGTCTGTACATCAAATCCCTCTCTACAGAAACACTTCTGTGGTGAAAAATTCACCTTAGCGGAGGTATTCCCAAGGCCCAGGCTATAGCTTATGTGAAGGGGGTTTTATTGATCTGGTGAAAGGAAGTGTGCAGCACAAAAGGTATTTCTGCTGGGTTGCAAAAAGAAAAAATCACTTTCCCTCTGGGTGGAACAACCAGCCAGAACAGATCACTTGGCTTTAAAAACCACTATTTGCTAAGCAGCTGCACTGGCTAATTCACCACCAGGTAAGAGGAAGAATATCACCGTGAGAAGAGCACCCATCTTGGAATTAGACCAGAGTTTAAACCTCGACTTTTCATTTGGAGTTAGACCAGAGTTTAAAACTAAATTTTCACATGAACTTTGGCAAATTACTTACTCTTTTGGAATATAGTTTTTTCACTTAAAAGTATATAATATCTGCTTCATTGAGCTCTTATACTGATCAGAGATGAGTTAGTACCACCCCAAACCTGGTGTGTGTGTGTATGGGTGTAATATATAGACTATAAATCAAGAAGAATGTGAGTTTTAGTACAGACATTGCCACTAAATAGCTTTATGGCCTTAAACAATTCCTTTTCCTGCTTTGGGTCCAAGTTTTTTTATGGGTAAAAGGATGAGAATAGACTAGGAAAATTTCAAGATCATTTTCATGACTAATTTTGTGCATTGTTAGGAAATGTTTTCCTGGAGATGCTAGGGAGGCTAGATATGCTTTAGACTTCCATGAGCATGGTGTGTAGGCTTTTGATAACTTTGATTAACCCATAGCATCCCAAAGATGCAGCTGAAGCTAGGGTAGGACAAGGAAGGAAGCACTATGATGTTTACTTTGAGAAGTTCCCTCTTCCCTTTTCTTTTTTTCTTCTTTTAGCTGCTCTTCAAAAATCGCCTAAGGAAGCTACCAAGTAGCACGTGAATTTTAAAGGTAAACTGTAGTCAAACAAACTAAAGACAATTTCTAAAGAGAATGGCATCTGCTAGCAAGCTCCCTAAGGTTGCCTTTTTGTCAACTTCAAGGTGAGTAGGACTTTCAGAAGCCAAGAGTAAAGAGGAGGTTCTCAATTATCTTTGCCTCTTGTTCCTCAGATAGTTAAAGGGCTTTTGTCAGAGTACCTACCCTCCAGACATTTGATCTTGTTAAATCTGAACTCAAAACAAGGATACAGTTTCTGGAATCAGATAAATCTGGATTTGAATATTAGTGCTGCCACAGAACAAGTTGTGTGGCCTTGAACAAGAGATTTGACATCTCTGGTCTCTATTGTATTTATCTGTGAAATGGAGTTACTTTATAGGGCTTTTGTGAGGACAAAATGAGCAGATCAATATAAAGCACATAGCATAGCTACTGGTACATAACAGATACCCAATAAATAATAGCTGATACTATAATTGAGCTGGTTTGAGACAATTGATACTTAAGAGAAGTACCTATAAACTATTTTCTGGATAAAATTGAGTTATGAGACAAATGTATACCTTCATTTAATATCTATTGAGTACCTACAATTTTCCAGGAACTATTATAGGAAATGAGTATAAAAGAATATAAAAAGGTTTACTGCCTTCACAGATTTTGAAACTGAATAGAGGAAACAACAAATAAACAATTAGAGCATAATGTGATCAGCAATATAATGGAGATGAAAGAAGTAGAAGGTGCCATGAGAACATATAGCAGTGCTATCTAACCAAGACTTTGGAGCCAGAAGAAGCTTTTTGGAGAAGGTCACATATAAGTTAAAAACTGATGAAACAGTAAGAGTTGGTCAGATAAAAAGAAATTTAAGTTTTGGAACGATAACAGTACAGTTCACAGAATATATTGCAGAGGCATAATAATGAAGATAGAAAGGTCAGTTAAGAGATTATTGCAGAATTCTAGGCAAGAGATGATGGTGAGGGATTCAAAGAAAAGTACAGAATTATGACCAATTAAGAGGTGGAATCCACAAGGTTTGGTTATTAGATATGATGTGTGAGGGACAGGGAGGGTCATGGGCATCTAAAGTGCCTACTTGTGTCATCCACTGAGGTGGGGAACACAGGAGAAGGAAAAGCTAATGAGTTCAGTTTCAGATACATTGAATTTGAGATGCATGTGGAACTTCAAGTTGAGAGTATATATTAAGCAGTATATACAGTATACCCATTTGAATCTTGTGGGGAAGATTTGTATAGGAAAATGGTAATCAAACCACAGAGATGGTAGATGAACCAAAGGGAATGGATGAAATCATTCAGAGAAAGTATCTGAAATAAAATTAAAATTGGGTCAGGGACAGAATTTTGGGGAACACCAAGATTCAAGAAGCAGGCAGAGAGAGAGGAGCTTCAAAGGACAATGACAAAGAGTGACTGTAGAGGTAAGAGGAAATCCTTGCAAAGATGATTTTGTGGAAGCCATGGGAGGAGAACATTCAAGAAATAGGGATTATTAATATAAAATGCTAACAAAAAGGTAAATGAGTAAAGAAATGAAGAGTATTCTTTGGCTTTAATAATAAGAAAGATTGTGATATTAATACTATGTCCTTGACTTTCACTGAAGGACATTAGAAAAGACCAAATGGCAAATGTGACAACACATCCCATAAAATTGCTACTACCAAAGGCTCGAATCTTTAATGTTATTCTCTGTCTGTCATATACATATACACTTACTAAATTCTTGTTAGAGATTAGTGCCAGGAAAACTTTTCTCTCTTTTATGTATACGTCCTACAGATAACCATTGAATTTCTACTTTACGACTCACTGATGAGTTCTTGGATTACAAAGTTAGTTGGTTCATAGACCCTGTTCTCAATAAACTCATTAAAACTTAATTCATTCATATAATAAATATTTATTAAGTCCCTACCATATTCTAGGTCCTGTGCTAATCACAAGATGGGCATAGTCCTTGCTTGCATGTGGCTTGTGGTTTATTTCCTGAAGAACTGAACTGTTATGCTTTAATTTATTGGATAATGGTCACTGTATAACTATCAAATTTTCTTTCTTGTCTTCAAATCTAGGAACCCCCAAATTATTACTTAGATATCTAAAACAATTCTATCTCATTCCACCCAGATTCTTTGATATGGCATTTTAACCTTTCTTTAACAGCTCTAATTGCACATGTCTTTTATCACATGACTCTGAAAATCCTTGTTGAAAGAAACTAAAGTATAAATAAGAAACAAAAGAATACACATGAACAAATAAATAATAAAAACACTGAGGATAGTAAGAAATGAAAACAGAGCCCTTCCTACCTATTATATTTTGTTTAAATGGCTTTCACACAGCAATTGCCCTTTGATTTCACTTACTCTGTTCATCTGTAACTTTCCAATCACCGCACTAGAAAAACTAATTTAACTTACAAACTACTCACTGAAACAGTGCAAGATCACATCACCGTACCTCCTCAATTACAAAGCACTTGAACTCATGAGCTAGAGTCAAAGAGGAGAGCTGTGTGGAGGATATAAATAAATGAATGATTCAAAAAACACAATATCTTTTTGAGAATGAATGACACTTTGTTTAGAGAATTGCTCCCTTTTCTTTATCTTCAGAGTACTTGATCTTACTTGCTAATTTATTGCTCAGAATAAAGAGTATTGTTATCTCCATTTACAGATAATTCCAGTTCAGAGAAGTTAAATAATTTGCCTAAAGTCACACAGTTAGTGGACAACTGACAAGATTCAAACACAGGTATGTCTAGCAATAATGTCCATGTTCTTTCTTTCATATTTCCAAATAAAGTCTTATTCATCAACACCCACTTATTTCCAAAATTCAGTGTATTCCAAATAGTCACTGCTTTCTTGAGTGACTTTAGATCAAATATAAGTTATTTTAAGTTCAGATTTCTTAGTGCTAACCTTCACAGCCCTAGGATATATTTTAAAAAGTGCCAAGGATTTTACCATGGCATTTTTTACAGGTGTTTTCAAGGACAATCAAAGCCAGGAACATGAAATATGTCTCACCTCTATCTCAAGTTTTAAAAAATCTGGGGCACAGAGTCTTACTTCTGTTCATTCACTTGCTAAGAAAACCCAGACGACTTTGTGCCCTGGACTATGGAATCCATGAATGGTGATACATGTCACATTCAGGAGATGCTGTTCTGAAAATTCTGGCATCTTCATATTATTAATATTTTTGGAGGAGATATACTTGGTAATATTATTACGTCTTCCTTTAAGAATACAAATCAAAAATAATTTTCTGAATACCTATAGAGAGCTGTGTATTGTAGGAGATAGACAGATGAATACAATTTTGACACAGGCCTTATATTTCATGCTAAGGGGTTTGAAGTTATTCTGTACCTAACCCACACGTACTAAAGGGGTTAGAGCAGAAAATGACATGATCATTTTGGGGCATCAGGAAGATTACTTTAGGAAGATTTCTCTGAAGGATCTGTGGAGAATGGATTAGGAAGGTGAGAAAGGAAGGGGGCAAAATATTTAGGGGCTCTTGTTAGTCCAAATGACAAATTTTGAGATGTAGGCTTAAAGGTAAGGAAAATCAAAAGGAAGGAACAAATTAGATTCATTTATAACCAATTAGATTATAAACAATTAGAAGAAAGAGAGGTGGAATTGTCCAGGATGATACCAAGATTTCTGAATTGTATTATTGGGTAGATGATTATACTATTACAAAGATAGGGATATTGAAAGAAGATTGAGTTTGAGATAGAGGTAAGGTAAAATTGTGTTTTTGGAAATTTTGAGATGGAGATGCTTGTTTTCCATTAGGTGGACATGTCTCATACATAATTAGAAACATGGGTATGGAGCTCAGAAGACAAACAGTGAATAAGATATAAAGTGAGAATATGTTGAATGAGAAAGTACTCAAGAATGAACCTATGAAGTACACTATAGAAGGAGGAGCTGATGAAGGAAACTAAACAGTAGCTAGAGATATGTGAGGACAGAGTTTAACAAGGAAGAAGATATGTTTTGATTAGTTGTAAATGAACAGAGAGGTTAAGTAGGCTCATGATTTAAAATGATCCAGTGACTTTAGACACTAAGAAGTCAGCAGTGACCCTTGTGGGAGTAGTAGTTGGAATGGAAGCCACATTACTGTACATTGAGGATTGAATTGGTGGTGAGAAAGTGGAGAAAGCCTAATCTTTTTTATAACATTGTCCATGGAGGAAAGTAGAGATAGAGCAAATTAGAGGGGAAAGTAGAGTCTAGAGAATTATTGTTGTTGATAGCATTCTGATTGTTTTTAAGGTGAAGATTCTTGAACAAGTTCATATGCTAAAGAGAAAGAGACAGTACAAGGAAAATAAGAAGGTTATCAAGGAAGCAGAGAGGATAGGATAAGCAATGAAAAGAAAAAAATAATACTTCTTCAGTAAACTGTCAGGAGAAAAGTAGTTAAGGATGGCTACAGATGTAGACAAATTTGTAGGATTGGAGCTAGGAAGTCGTGGAAGTTCTTATCTGATGACCTCTGTTTTTCTCAGTAAGTAGATTATGTCATCTGCTCAGAAGGAGGGGGCAGTTGTGATGGGGATTCAGAAAAGAAGTTTGGGATTACTTATGAGTATATGGAAGAAGGAGTTGACTAGAAGAATTTCTGAGCTGCATTGAAGCCCTGCTAGATGAGATTTACAGTGGTCACTCTGCGTGGTTGTGCAGTTTTCTCCTTTACAGCACTCAGGTGCTTAGGTGTAACAGCAGAGGAGGAAGGTGCTGAGATTGCTTCAGGACAGATATTTATTAGGCAGATGATTTAGATAAAAGGAAAAGGGAGTTTAGAGTCCTGGAAAAGAGAGAAAATGAGGTCCAGGTTATCTAACTAGGTAGAGAAGGAATTAAAGAGGGAGAGAGACAAGTTGTGCATTGGAGTAAAGGGGGGAAGGTTGAATGACCGTAAATCAGAGAATAAGAATAGAGAAAGACATTAGAGAACTAGAGGTAATTGTCTTGGGGACCATTAATGAGATGTCTGAATTTCTTTTGTAGATGAAGCAGTTTTACCTTATGGCAATGTCCAGATGTGGCCAAAAGATCAGTTGGCTGAAACAGACTTTGTAAAACAGAAAATTGTAGTTTAAAAAGATAAAAAGTCTATCGGGCTAAAGTAGTAAGTAGATTATTTTCATGGACACTGACATATCTCTAGATGACATCAGGATTTAAAATAGTAAGGTAACTTGGAGCTAGAATCCTTATGAAAGGACTGAGGCAGTGGTTAACAGTTAGCATCAAAGTGGAAGGAAAAGATGGTTGAACTAGAAAGTATGCATCTTGAAGGACAAAAATTTTGGTACATGATAAAGGAAGGGTTTTGGTCTGGAAGTGACAATGGAAGCAAGGAAACTGCCAGTGCTACCTCTGGATATGTGAGGATTGTGGGAGAACCAATCACTATTTGATAAAGCTTCAAGAGAACCAGTTAACTCAGGATTTGGTAGTCATTTCAATAATAGAGATTTGAGATTGACCTTTTATTTCTCACTGCATTTATTGATTAGAATTTAGCTTTCTCTCTTTACGTCTTTACACATGGATAAACAAGTGTTTTATTTTGTTCCTATAAAGAAAAAAACCCAAACACTTTGAAGCAATGCAAAATTTTAGAAAGATATTTTGACTAGAGTTCAAGGATCTAACCTCTAGTCTTGGTTCCAAAATTGTGTGATCTTGGAAAATTCTCTTTTATTCTCTGAGGAATTTTTACTAGAATACCTCTAATGCCTCTTTCAGGTTTGTCACTTTCAATCTATTCCAATTAGTCTTCTTTTTGTACCTTTTTTCCCCCCATTTAACTTATCCTAATTATTTTGTTCTGTTAATCCATGGTCCTGGGCAGGCAAAATAGATGCTATTTCTGGAATAAGATGGTGTGTCTTTAGCCTTAGCAAAATGCAAATAAATATTGAACTTGGAAAGAGTAATATATTTATAGCATTATCATTCATAGAGTACAGAGACATGTAACTTGAAATGTGAAAGGAAGCAAGAAAAGTTCTGGAGCTTGAACACATATATGAACATAAACACGAGGTGTTACTAGGCTGGGTGGCAAAGGAAAGACAGGCCTAGGTGAGTAGTTTTGTTGGTAGTGGTGGAGGTAAGAGTGGTAGAGTAATAGGCTAAATTTCCACAGGTTCTCTGTGGTGGCCAGTGAGTAGCTACTTTGGAGATTGCTTTGAAGAAAGGGGATAATAAACTGAACGTCTGCTGTGTGCAAGGCATTTGACATTCATCATGACAATTTAATCCTCACACCAACCTTGTCAAGTGGCTGTTATTAAGTTTGTTTTGCAGAAGGAAAACAATGATAGATCAGAAAAGTTAGTAAAATGCCTAAGATCACATAGCTAGTAAGTAGAGTTGGGATTCAAATCCAGATCTTTCTGACTTGAAAGCCCATCTTCTTAATCATTCTAAACTGAAACTCTGCCTTAATAGGTCTGAATAGATTAGAGGAAGGTTATAAGGTGAATCAGTATAAAATAAAACAGTTAAATGTATTTACTTTGGAGTCAGACAGCTTAGACTTCAGGCTCTCAGATGCTCAGTTTCTTCATCTGTAAAATGGAGATGTTAATATCTATTTCAAAGGGTGACTGTGAGAACTGAATATTTTAATCTATGCGAATCATTGGGCACAATAAAGTATAACTAATAAAGGAATAATAGTAAGTATTAACTAATAAAAAATCACAAAAATAATTTCTATTTTAAGTGATTAAGGTGTAAGATGCCCCAGGAGAAACTTTGTCCACTTCACAATTGTGATTTCGGTAAGTGCTTTTATAAAATTCTGGGTGTCAATTACTAATGAGTGCTTCTTCTTCAAGAAACTTATTTAAATCTGGTCCTTGGTAAACATCAATAATATAATTCTTGTCCTCTGTTTATGACAAATGACAGAATCAAACATAATATATGTGTCTTTGGTCTTAGCCCTCTTGTTAAACAATCAATTCAGCCAAAGCAACTGGCTTAGTTACTAGAAAAAATTAATTGAATTGCTAATTTACACATATAGTACTAAGACAATTAGTAAATCAGAAAAGCAATGTGCGACACCTTAATTTTGTGATTTTTTTCACCTGTTATTTAGATAGGCTTCCACCATGGATATGGCTTCCATTTTTTTAAAAAAAAATTTCAGATAATAACTGCTGATTTAACTTTAGGAAGTGGCAATTGCCTTATTATGTCCTGGGAAGAGAATAATAAAAAGAAGGTGCCCTAATCCTACTCGAATTTGGACTCCGTGTGTCTGATATTTTCTGAAGTATTCAAAGAGTTCCCAGGGATTTCAGAAAGTAAGATAATTCCCCCTTTTCATGTGAAAACATACTTATGCCACCTGAGTGTGTGGAATCTTCCAGATTTTGCCAGCATTGGCTTATCATCTGAGCTACACACTCAGTGAGACAAGGTGGGACTCTAAAAAAAATATTTAAAGTATAAGTGTGTTTACTTTTCATTTTGGTGCCTTTAATGTTTGGTCTACATTCAATCAACCAAGGATTTATTGACCTCATTAGTCTTACTTCTCTGAGCTGATTCCTCATAGAAACCAAGATCTATATATGCTCATTTTTTTTCCTGAGTAGGCATGAACTGCCATAGGTGTGAAGCTGAACGTTTATTCCTATTTCACACATTTATAAACATGAATTAAAAGCAGCTTTTGCTGACTACGGACAGTTTTAGTCAGTCTCAAAGTGCTAAGAAGAGAGTCTATGGAACAAGAGTCAGACTCAGGTTCTTGTAGTCAGGTAGAGACATAGACCTACCCTATTATACCTTCTTATTTCTGGAACTATTCCTTAGAACCCACCCTAGATCTGGATAGCACTGAGGGATAGGACATATTACACTTAAATATATGCCTTTCTCCTCAACTATGCATTGTCTCATCTTGATTGAAGAGAAAGAAAATCAAAATTGTATCACCTGTTATCTTTCTATTTTTACTATATTTATTAAGCAGAAAACACTAGGTCATTATTACAATGGTGAGAATAGATTAAATACATTCAATCCTCATAAGCTCGACACTGTCTTAGAGCCATTGTGAGCCTGGGGAGAAAGACAATCTTGGTCTTCCTTTTAAAAATCAAATTGGGAAAATGAGAAGGACATATAGACTATCCAAAAAAGACAATAAATAATTAAGGGGTTAAGTCTTGACCACAATAGAGTTGGAATTAAGAGAAGGGAGATCTCAATGTAAAATTATTAGAGATTTCATGGAGTGAATTAATTAAGTCTTGAGTGTGGATAATAGTTGGATAGATACAGCGGAAGTAATGATAAAATTTTAGGTGCAAGTAGGGTACTTAGCATGAACAAAAGGCCTGAACATAGACAAAGAATACTATAAGGAGACCACCTTGGTGGAAGCAAAAATACTGAGGTGGTAGTCTTATTTAAATTATAGTTTGATACTCTCCATTGGATGAAGTGAGGTAAATGGAAAATCCAGTAACGCTTGTTAAAATGCAGATTGCTGAGCCCCAATCTCAGAGTTTCTGATTTCCTAGGTCTAGGTGAAGGCAGAAATTTTGCATTTCTAACAGATTGTCAGGTGACTGATACTGCTGCTTCAAGGATCACACATTGAGAACTGCTGATTTAATCTAGAGAGCTTAGACACAGGCAACTTTATTATCACTGCTATTTAACCACAGTTGAAATCTGAAAGATTAAGGAGAATCGCCTACAGGACTATCAAATCTACTAATATCCATACATTTTTATAGCCACCATTTCCCCAATTAATAGGATTTTAGTTCATGACGGTAATGTAGGAAGACCCTGAACTCACTTCCTCCCTCACACTAAATCTATAGCTGCATACAGAACAATTTCCTATGTAGAAACCCAAAAACTAGTTGAATGACTAGCTACATCAAAATGGGTAGGATATTCGAGGCACAAAATCACCCTAAGTCCCACTTTGGGTGCAGAGACATACTATTGGAAAGGAACTCACAACTCTAAACTTCATGAGAAACAAACCATTCGAACCCCACATCCGGCCCTACAACTTTTAGACCTGTACCTGAGAGATGATCCTCCAAAACATCTAACTTTAAAAGTCAATGATGGTTGGATCAATAAGACCCACAAGGCTATAGTATACTTAGTAAAGGAACTTAAAGACTTGTGCAGAATCACCATGGCTACACCACAGAGCTCAGCACAGAGACAGGTGATTGAAACATCTAGTCTTTCTGTGACAGAGACCTATTTGCTTATCTTAAAGCTTTGGCCTGGTGGGGGCAGGCATTTAATTTAACACACATCTAGGGGCCTTCTAAAATATTCCCAAAGACATAGAAGGTCAGCATGTGCCATCTCCATATTCTTTCTCTACCACACTCCAGGCCACCAGTATCTCTCAGAAAGAAGCTTGTGCACATATCTGGCACCCCAGTTTTGTAGCTTCTGCCAAGGAGACAACACTTGATTACCTACCTCTGGTGGCCAGCAGAGCTTATGTTTGCAGGTCTGTAGCAAATGGAGCAAAAGGACTACAGCAAATGGAGAAAGACTACTTAACTGGCTAACCCCCAGGGCAAATCAGAGAGGCATCAGATGAAATGTCCAGTATTTTTGAGAAAGAGGCCTATTAGGTTATTTTTATAGCTGTGGCCAGAAATGCAGGCTTCTAATTAAACACACATTTAAGGATTGACTACACCCACTCCAGAGACTGGGAAGGCTGATGGGTGCCACCTTTACACTCACTATCTTCTCTTCCCTAAGAAAGAGGATTATACATGAGTCTAGTGCCCTGGCTTTTGATGCTGCTACCCAGAGGACACATCCCTTGATACCTGGCTCTGGTGGCCATCAAGACTTGTGTTCACAGGTTCAGTAGGATGGAAGCAAACAAAAAACAATTCTTAGCTGGTTATCACAAGGGATCATGGCAGAGGAGCAGATGGCAATGCCCATCTTTCAGTTTTTCCCTGAAAGAGGCATACTTTGTAAACTCTAAAAGCTCACGCCTGAAGTTCTAGCTTCCCATCAGTCTGAATCTAGGTTCTGATTGATATCCTTCCTTTGGGTCAGTGGCAGATCTTGGTACACTCTCAACTATTATGAGCTGCTAATAACACAGTAGGCTGCTTGGAAAATCATAAAGGTATGAGAGGTAACTACAAGCTATGATAGAGTTGAATAAGTTTCATCTCCTACATGAAACCACTCTTTCAAAACTGAGTGAAGTGGATGTCTTATCTAATGGATGCAAACCAATACAGAGAGTGAAGGAAAATGAAGAAACAAAGGAATATATTCCAACTAAAGGAACAAAATAAAATCTCAGGGAAAAAATTAATGAAATGGAGATAAGTGATATATTTGATAAAGAGTTCAAAATGATGGTCATAAACATGCTTACTGAGGTTAGTAAAATAATGCATGAACAAAGTGAGAATTTCAACAAAGAGAAAATATAAGAAAATAACCAGAAATCATAGAGCTGAAGAATACAATAACTGCCCTGAAAAATACAGTAGAGGGGTTCAATAGCAGACTAGATGAAGTGGAAGTAAGTATAAGTGATTTGTCTGATTTAATTCACTTAACATAATACCTTCTAGGTGCATCTGTGTTGTCACAAATGTCAATATTTCATTCTTTTTTATGGCTGAGTAATATTCCACTATATATGAATATTATTTTTACTTTTCAATTACAGTCAACATACAAAATTGTATCAATTTCAAGTGTACAACGTAGTGAATAGACATTTATATAACTTAAGATGTAATCGTTTTGATAAATTTAGTACCCATCTGACACTATACATAGTTATTACAATGTTATTGACTATATTCCCTATGCTGTACTTTACATGCCCATGACTATTTTGGAACTACTCATTTAACCTTAATCCCCTCCCATTTTGAACCCACTCCCCACACCCCTCCCATCTGGCATCCATTAAAATGTTCTCTGTATCTATGACTTTGTTTCTGTTTTATTTTGTTTTTTAGATTCCACATGTAAATGAAATCATATGGCATTTGTCTTTCTCTGTCTGATTTGCTCCACTCAGCAAAATATCTTCTAGGTTCATCTATGTTGTTATAGATGGCACAATTTCATTCTTTTTTATGGTTGATTAATATTCCATTGTATTTATGTATCACCTCTTCTTTATCCATTCATCCATTGATGGACACCCAGGTTAACTCCATACCTTGGCTATTGTAAATAATGCTGCAATGAACATATAGATTCACACATCCTTTCAAAGTAATTTTTGTATTTGTTTGGTAAATACCCAAAAGTGAGATTACTAAGTCCTTTCCTTCCTGTTATAGTCTTTGTTTTAAAGTCTATTTTGTCTGGTATAAGTATTAGCACTCCAGCTTTTTTGTTTGATTCTTTCCATTTTCATGAAATATCTTTTTCCATCTCTTTCAGTCAGTGTGTATCTTGATCTGAGGTGAGTATCTTGTATGCACCATATTTAAAGGTCTTGTTTTTGTATCCATTTAGCCACACAATCTTTTGATTGGAGTACCTAATCACTTTACATTTAAAGCAATTGTTAATAGATATGTAGTTACTGACATTTTGTATTTTGTTATTCACATTTTTCTTCTCCTTCTCCTTCTCCTCCTCTTTCTCCTCCTCCTCCTCCTCTTCCTCCTATTCCTCCTCCTCCTCCTCAACCTCTTCTTAAAGAAGAGCCTCTAACATTTACTGTAGTACTAGCCTTGGTAGCAATGAACTCCTTCAGCTTTTTCACTTCTGGAAAATTCTTTTATCTCTTCTTCAATTCCAAATGATAGCTTTGCTGGGTACAGTAATCTTGGTTGTAGGTCCTTGCTTTTTATTGCTTTGAAAATTTTGTTCCAATACCCTCTGGCCTGAAAAGTTTCTGTTGGGAAATCAGCTGCCAATCTTATGGGACCTCCCTTGTAGGTAATCAATTGCTTTTCTCTTGATACTTTTAAGGTTCTGTCTATGTCTTTAACCTTTGGCATTTTAATGTTGATGTGTCTTGGTGTGGACCACTTTGAATTCTTCTTATATGAGCCTCTCTGTGCTTCCTGAGCTTGTATGTCTATTTTCATCACCAGGTTAGGAAAATTTTCAATCATTATTTCCTGAAATAGGTTTCCAATTCTTTGTGCTCTTTATTCTCCCTCTGGTAGCCTTATGATGTGAATGTTGGTAAAATTAATGTTGTCCCAGTGGCACCTTGAACTATCTGCATTTTTTAAAAATTTTTTTTCCAGCTTTATTGAAATATAATAGACAATTTGTTTCTTGTATTTGCATTGTATAAATCAATGAGTTTTTTTCAATTATAGTTGTCATACAATAATATACCAGTTTTAGTAGTATAACATAGAGATCCACATAAATCACAAAGCAATCACTGCACTAAATCTAGTGCCACTCTCCCCCCTTACATATTTATTACATTATTACTATCTTCCCCATGCTACACTCTACATCTCCATGTCTGTTCTGCAACTATCCATTTGTACCTCTTAATCCCTTTGCCTTTTTTTATCCCTCCAACCCCTTCCCATCCAGTAGCCCTTAAAATATTCTCTGTATGAGTTTATTATGGCTTTTGTTGTTGCTCATTTTGTTCTTTAGATTCCACATGTACGTGAAATCATGTAATACTTATCTCTCTATCTGGCCCATTTCATTCAGTGCAACATTCTCTAGGTCCATCAAGGCAATATCTTTTTCCATCCCCTTCCTTTTAGTCTGCGTGTGTCTTTTAATTTGAAGTGAATCTCTTATAGGTAGCATATGTAGGCATCTTGTTTTATTATCCATTCAGCCACTCTATCATTTCATTGGAGCACTAGTTCTTTTCTATTTGAGGTACTTGTTGATAGAAACATAGTCATTACAATTCTCTATTCATGCTTTTTTCTTAAAGAAGTCCCTCCTACATTTCCTGTAATACTGACTTGGTGGTGATAAATTCCTTTAGCTTATTTTTGTCTGAGGAGGTCTTTATCTGTCTTTTAACTCTAAATGATAGCTTTGCTTGCTAAAGTACTCTTGGTTGTACATCCTGGGTTTTCATCACATAGCCTATTTTGTGCCAAACCCTTCTCTCCTGCATAGTTTCTTTTGAGAAATCAGCCGCCAGTCTTATAGGTGCACCCTTGTATATAACTAACTGCTTTTCTCTTGCTGCTTTAAAAATTATCTCTATGTATTTAACCTTTGGCATTTTAATTATGATGTGTCTTGATGTGGGCCTCTTTGGGTTCCTCTTTCTTGGGATGCTCTGAGCTTCCTAAGTTTGTATGTCTATCTCCTTCACCAGGTGAGGGAAGTTTTCCATCATTATTTCTTTTAATAGCTCTTCAACTTCTTGTTCTCCTTCAGAAACCCCTATGACACAAATATTTTTACATTTAATTGTGTCCCATAGGCTCCTTAAATTGTTATTATAGTCTCGGCTTCTTTTTTCTTGCTGTCCTTGGCTTCCCCATCCTCTATATTGGTGGTTTGATCCTCTTCTTTATCCACTCTGTTGATTCACTCTAAGATACTTTTCATTTCAGATAATGTGTTTTTCATTTCTGACTGGTTCCCTTTTATAATTTCCATTTCCACTTTTAATTTTTTTTATCTCTTTGTTAAAGTTCTCACTGAATTCATCTACACTTCCTCTAAGTTCATTGAGCATCTTTATAACCAGTGTTTTGAACTCTGCATCTGCTAGATTGCTTGACTCCATTATTCCTAGATCTCTGTTCTGTTCCCTCATATGATTTCTGCTTCTTTGTCATCCCTTTATGGCTGCCTTTCTGTGTGTGTTTCTATGTACTAGGCAAAGCTCTTAAGTGTCCCGATCTTATTAGTTCAGCTTTGTGAAGTAGGTGTCCAATGGCAAAACCCTGAGAGTGGTTTAGCTGCAGGCCCTGTATAGCCCCAGCCTGTGCCCCTCCAGGGCCACCTGTTGAGATTCAGTAAGCAATCTACAGATGCTGTGCTTATAGTTACCTCAAGAGGCCATGCCAGAAACCATGGTCAGCTGCCACAAGTGTGTCTAGATGCTGCTCAGCAAGGGACACCTGACTCAGTGAAGATATACTTGGATGTGGCTTGGTTGGGCCGTGAGTTTGGGGAGGTAGAGTTTCAGAGAATCCCCTGGGTGGAGTGACCTATCTTATCCAGTTTGATGATGTTTCAGCTATGAAAGTGCTGAGTCCACACACTGGCAGCGGGAGGGCTCAACAGGAGAACAATGGATATCACGGGCACTTCTGTATAGAGTGAGCCTCACCCCTGGCCCTCACTTCTACAACTCAGTGTTTTTCTGTAAGTCCCTAGTACCCCCAGTGGAGTCGACCTGGCGATGGTAATTAGATCGAGCAGGTCCATCACTAAGAAAGTCTGCTTGTGAACATGGTCCCTTTAAGAGGCATTTGCAGCTGTGGCTGCCACCGCTATGGCATCTGTCCCACTTAGCCACTTGGGACTGAGCAGCCTCCTGTCCTTTCCCGTCCTACCTCCTGCCATTGCAGAGTGATTTCTTATTTCTCTCCCTAGTTGTAGAGCTTGTTCATCTATATCCCAGGTGCTTTTCCTTGCTGTTTGCACCTTTTTTTTTCTGTCACAACTTTGATTTGGTTGCAAGAGAGATGAACAGAGCCTCTATCACCGACACCATTTTTTTCTCTCTTCTCTTTTTTTTTTCTTGTTGCTGTTCTGATTGGGTGTTTTCTACTACCTTATCTTCTAAATCTCTGATTCCATCCTCCACTTCATCTAATCTACTGTTAATTCCTCCTAAGGTATTCTTCATTTCAATTATTGTATTCTTCATTTCTGATTGCTTCTTTTTTATGTTTTCTATCTTCACTTTCATGTTTTTTATCTCTTTGTTAAAGTTCCTAGTGAGTTCCTCTACTCTTCCCCTAAGTTCATTGAGTATTCTTATTAAAAGTACTTTGAACTCTGCATCTGGTGTGTTGCTTGTCCCCATTTCATTTAGTTTTTTTTTTTTTTTTCTGGAGCTCTGTTCTACTCTTTCATTTGGGACATGTTGTTTTGTCTCCCCATATTGGCTAACTCTCTGTATTTGTTTCTATGTATTAGATTGAGCTCCTACTTCTCCCAGCCTTACTAGAATGTCCTTATGAGTAGGTGTGCTATGGGGCACAGTGGCACAGTCTCCCTGGTCACCCGAGCTGGGTGCTTCAGGTGTGTTCCTTGTGTAGGACGTGTGTGCCCTCCTGTTGTAGTTAAGACTTGGTTGCTGTTTGTATGTCAATAGGAAAGATTGATCATGGCTGATTGATTGTGAAATTGACCAGTGATTACAGTGGAAGATCTGTTGTGTGGGGACTGGTGCTACATAGCAGTATGCACTTAACGGGGCTCTGGTTCCTGCCTAGTCTGTTCTTTCAGTGTGTTGTCCTTGGCTGCAGCACCAAGTGGTGCTTTGGCTCAGTCTGAAGTCAGCCCCAGGGCATTCTGGTCCCAGGGCCTCCTGAGATGGGCCCTACTACAGGACTAGTTCAGCTGCAGCTGTGCCCTGCCCAGGCCTACCTGACATAAGTCACCAAGCAATCTGCAGATTGCCACTACTCTCAGTGGGCTTGGAGACACCTCGAGAGGCCAAGCCATGAACCAAGGCTGATTGCCACTAGCGCCAAGCTTGGGGTAATTCAACAAGAAGTACAGGGCAAGCTGAGGCCAGATGCTGATTCTTTGGGTTTTGTGACCCTTTGAGGGATTTTTGGAAAGTCTGCAACATTGAACCAAGAAAAGCTGTTTGTATGGAAAAGTCACTGGTAGGTACTTGGGTGGGCCCACTTGTTGGGTGGGGTGGAGTTTCAGGGAATTACAAGGGTAGGGAGACCAGCGCTATCCAGGTTGATGGAGACTCAGATATGGCAACCACCTTTTTCTGCATGCCAGGCCAGGGAGGGCTGAACAAGGAAACGATGGATTCTGCCAGCACTTCTGTGTGGGAGCAAGACATCCCTCCAGCCCTCACCTTGAAGCCAGACAATTTATTTCCTCCCCATATATCCCTGGCACCTTTCAAGATGCTGCTCCAATATTTGAGCTCAGAGTGAATGAGCCCATCACCGATTAAGTTTTCTCATAGACCCCTTAAAAGAAATGTCTGTGACTTTCACTGTCCTCTCTCTCATTCAGCCACAATCTACACTGGTTTTCACAGTCAGAGTTTGTGGGGACTTCTCTTCCTGGCACTGGAACCCAGGGCATGGGAGCCCAGTGTGAAGCCAGGACCTCTTGCTCCTCTGGGTGGACCTCTGTAGGTGAGATATATTTCTGGATTCTCAACTGCCACATGCAGGTGTAGGACCACCTCATTCTGCATCTCTGCTTCCTACCAGTCTTGTGGTGGCTTCTTCTATATGTCCTAATTTGTAGGACTTTTGTTCAGCTAGATTTCAGGCAACTCCCAGTGATCTCTGTTCTGTAGTTTAGATGTAATTTCGATATGCTTATGAGAGGAGGCAAGCACAATGTTTACTTACTCCTCCATCTTGATAAGAAGCTCTTGGGGCTCTTTCTTATTTATTTCAAACATATTCCTCAGTTTTCTCATTTTGCTTGAGTTTCTGTGTTTGTTTATATGAATTAGACAAAATAGCTGTCTCTATTTCTTAATAAAGTGGCCTTGTGTAGAAACAATCTCTGTCTAGTATGTGTGTGCTGGTTGGTTTTGGCAGCCTGGTTGGAACTGGCTGGGCACTTACAGTGTCTGGGAGAGCTGATCTACTCTGTTTGAGCAGCTCCAGGTGGGAAGGCCAGGTATGTGTGGTAATTCCCTGTTGAATCTACTTGCTCCTTTTGCTCAGAGCTGAAATATGCTCTGGGCAATGTGGCCAGGAATGTGCTGTGATAGGCCAGAACATCTGTTTAGAGCTCCCCCACCCTCTCAAGGTGGAGGGGGCATGTAAAAAGTGGAATTTGCACCTGTAATCTTGGAGAGCTCCTGTAATTTACTACCCTTCTCTGTACAGTCTCTTTCATTTGTTGTGGAGAAGCTGTTTGATCTGCCCTCAGTTGTCTCTCAAGAGGAATTACTCTATATATGTGTGTATATTTCAATGTGCTCATCAAGGGGTAAGTTCAGCATCCTCCTATACTGCCACTATCTTGGACCTACAATAATTTGTTAATGAATACACAAGATAAAAAAGATGTAAATTGTAACATCAACAACATAAAATGTGGGGAGGGGGAATAAAAATGTAGAGCTTTAGAATGTGTTTATACTTAAATTGTTATACCTTAATATAATGTTATAAATATAAGTAGTTTTATTTAAGCTTGATAATAATCACAAGGCAGAAACCCATAGTAAATACAGAAAAGAGAAAAAGGAATACAAGCATGCCAATTCAGAAAAACCATCAAATCACAATGGAAGAGAACTAGAGAAGAAGAAAGGAACCAAAGAATTACAAAAGAGCCAGAAAACGATGAACAAAATGGCAATTCCATTCCTATTAATAATCACTTTAAATATAAATGGAATAAATTCTCCCATCAAAAGACATATAGTGCCTAATTGGATTAAAAAACAATAACTATATGTTATGTACAAGAGACTCACCTTAGATATAAGGATATATGTAGACTGAAAGTAAAGGGATAGAAAAAATTATTCCATGCAAATGAAACCAAAGAAAGCTGGCGTAGCTATACTTATATCAGACAAAATAGACTAAGACGAAGACTATAATAAGAGACAGAGGTCAGTATATAATGACAAGGGTAAATCCAACCAGAGTACATAACATCTGTAAATATTTATACAACCAACATAGGAACACCTTGATATATAAAGCAAATATTAATAGATGTAAAGGGATAAATCGACAGCAATAGAATAATAGTGTGTGTGGGGGGGATTAATACCTGAATTTTATCAATGAACAGATCATCCACGCAGAAAACCAATAAAGAAACATTAGCTTTAAATGGCACATTGAATTAGATGAACTTAACAGAGATTTACAGACCTTCCCATACAAAGAATACACATTCTTCTCAAGTACAAATGAAACATTCTCCAAGATATATTATATACTATACTACAAAAGAAATCTTAATAAATTTAAGAATATTGAAATCATATCAAGCACTTTTTTTATCACAATGGTATGACCCTAAAAAATCAATTACAAAACAATCCCTGGAAAATTCACAAATATATAGAGGTTAAACAACATGGTATTGAACAATAAATTGGTCAAAGAAGAAACCAAAGATAAACTAAAAACTGTCTTGAGACAAATGAAAATTGAAATATAGCATGCAAAAACATATAGGATGTTTACTTCAAGAAGTAAGTTCTCAAATAAACAACTTAAATGTACATCTCGAAGAATTAGAAAAAAAAAGAATAAACTAAGCCAAAGTTAATAAAAGGGAGGAAATAATATAGATGATAGTGGAAATAAATTAGAGATTAAAAAGTCAAGAGAAAAAATTAATTGAAGAAATAGTTTTTTGAAAAGATAAACAAAATTGACAAAACTTTAGTTTGATTCATCAAGAAAAAAGAGAGAGAAGGGAAATCAATAAAATTAGAACTAAAAAAAGAGACATTATAAGTGATATCACATAAATACAAAGGATAATAAGAAGCTACTATGAACAGTTGTACTCTAATAAATTTGATATCTGAGATGAAATGGAAAATTTTTTAGAAACATACAATCTACCAAGACTGAATCAGGAAGAGATAGAAAATTTGAACAGACCCATTATTAGTAAAAAGATTGAATCCATAATCAAATATATCCCAGTAAAGAAAACCCCAGGACCAGATGGTTTCACTGGTAAATTTTACCATGTAAAGAAGAAATAATTCCAATCTTTCTCAAACTCTTCCAAAATATCAAGGAGGAAGGAACACTCTCACATTCATTCTATGAATCCAAAGTTATCCTGACACTAGGCCAGAAAAGGACACTACAAAAAAAATAAAAATATAAGTCAGTATCTCTGATGATTTCAATGCAAAATTTTTTAACTAAAATACTAGCAAACCAAATTTGCCAGGACTTTGAAGGATCACTCATCATGATCAAGTGGAATTATCCCTGTGATGCTAGGATGGTTCAACATGCAAATCAATAAATGTTGTATACTACGTTAACAGATTGAAAGATAAAAATCATATGATCATCTCAATAGCTGCAGAAAAAAAATTTGTCAAAATTTAACATTTATTTATGATAAAAACCCTTAAAATAGTTGGTTTAAAATAAACGTACCTCAACATAATAAAAGCCAAGCTCACAGCTAATATAATCAATGGTGAAATCCTGAAAGTTTTTTCTCTATGTTCAGGAAAAACAAGGATGCCCACTCTCACCACTTTTATTCATCATTGCTTTGGAAGTCCTAGCCAGAGTAGTTAGGCAATTAAAAAAAAAAAAAAAAAGCAAAAGTCACCATATCAGAAAAGAAGTAAAACTGGCATTATTTGCAGATCACATAATATTATATGTACAAAACCCTAACGTTTCCACCAAAAAACTATTAGGACAAATACATGAATTTAGTAAAGTTACAGGATACGAAATCAATATAAAAGTTGGTTTTGTTTCTATATACTAATAACAAACTTTCTGAAAGATAAATTAAGAAAACAATCTCATTTATAATTGCATTAAAAACAATAAAATACTTAGGAATAAATTTAAGCAAGGAGATGAAAGAAATGTACACTTAAGACTATAATACATTGATATAAGAAATTGATGAGATACACACTAATGCAGAGATATTTCATGCTCATGAATTGGAAAAATCAATATTTTTAAATGTCCATACTACCAAAGCAATCTACATTTTCAATGTTATTCTTATCAAAATTCCAATCGCCTTTTCCACGGACATAGAACAAACAAATCTAAAATTTGCATGGAAGCACAAAAGACCCTGAATAGCCAATGCAAACTTAAGAAAGAAAAACATGGCAGAAGTCATCATTCTTCATGATTTCGAACTATCTTACAAAGCTATAGTAATCAAAACAGTATTGTACTGGCATAAGCAGACACTAGGTCAGTGGAGCAGAATAGAAAGCCCAGAAATAAACCCACAGATATATAGTCAATTATTTTATGACAGAGGAGACAAATATATACAATGGGGAAAGGACAGAGTCTTCAATACATGGTGTTGGAAGAACTGGATTATCTCACATTATACACAAAAATAAACTCAAAATGGATTAAAGAATTGAACTTAAGGTCTGAAAACATAAAAATTTTAAAATAAAATAGGAGGTAAGCTCTTTAACATCAGTTCGCAATGAGTTTTTCATTTTGCAACCAAAAGCAAAGGCAATGAAAACAAAAATAAACAAGTGGAACTAAAACTGAAAAGCTTCTACAGAGCAAAAGAAACTAACGAAATAAAAAGGTAGTCCGCAGAATGAGAGAAAATATTTGCATATCACTTATCTGATAAGTGGTTAATATCCAAAATATATAAAGAACTCATACAACACAATAGCAAAAACGAACAACTCAATTAAAAAAAAATGGATAGAGGATTTGAACAAACATTTTTCCAGTGAAGACATATAAATAGCCAATAGGTACATTAAAAGATGCTCAACATCACTTATCATCAGGAAAATGCAAATTAAAACCATAATAAGATATTATCTCACACCTGTTGGAATATCTATTATCAAAAAGACAGGATATAATAAGTGTTGGTGAAGATGTGGAGAAAAGAAAATGTATGCTGCTGGTGGAAATGTAAATGGATTCAGCCACTATGGAAAACAGTATGGTGGTTCCTCAAAAAATGTTAAAAAAATTAAAAACTGCCATATGATCTAGCACTTCCAATTTTTGGTATTTATCTGAAGGAAACAAAAACACTAACTCAAAAAGATATCTGTACCTTTATGTTCATTGCGGCACTATTTACAATAGCCAATACATGGAACAACATAAATGTCTATTGATAGATAAATTGCTAAAGACAAGATGATATACATATACAAGGGGATATTATTCAGCCATATGAAAGAAGGAAATCTTGCCATTTGTAACAACATGAATGGATCTTGAAGGTATTATGCTAAGCAATATAAGATGGATAGAGAAAGACAAATACCATATGATCTCGCTTATATGTGGAATCTAAAAACAAACACCTCTCCTCACTCAATTATAGATACAGAGAACAGATTGGTGTTTTCTAGGGAGGGTGTGTGGTGCAATAGAGAAATAGGTGAAGATAGTCAAAAGGCATAAACTTCCAGTTATAAAATAAATGAGTCCTGTGGATATGATATACAGCATGGTTACTATAGTCAATAATACTATATTGTATATTTGAAAATTGTTAAAAGAGTAGATCTTAAAAGTTGTCATCACAAGAAAAATGTAGTTATGTATGGTGATGGATGGTAAGTGAACTTACCTGGTGATTATTTCAAAATATATACATATATCGAATATTTATGTTGTATACCTGAAACTAATATAATAAAATGCTAATTATATCTCAATGAAAAATAATACTAAAAAGAAGTATTAATGTTAGGGAGAAAATGTTTGGGTGTGTGAGTTGAGGTGGTCAAGTGAGTATAAAATATTTCAGCAGGTAAGTCAAGGATCAAACTTGATTTTTCTGAAGTTCTTTGTATAACTCAGTAAAAAACAAATCTTTCTTGTCCTTTTCCTGATAACTATGACAAAGCAAAGATTTACAATGTTGGATTCATGGATGGTATAGCAAAATTTCCTCAGCAGAGTCCAGTCTAGAACTCCATAATTTAGACTGCTGTGATTCTGCTTAGACCATCACAGCTCTGTTGGAATCAGCAGTACCCATTAAACCTAGATCATAAATATGCAATCACTTAGCTCAAAGGAGGGACATCTACAGGGTAAGTTCTGGAAAGGAATTGGTTCAGAACCAGTGTTTCTGCTGAGCTGATCCATTGAAAAGACTCATTCAAAGGTGTACATTCTTCATGAATGCCAACATAGTCACTCCCTTGAACGTAAAAAGAGGCCTTAATGGTGAGTCTAGCTTTGAATTGAATGAAAGTAAATGTTTATTCTGGAAACTTCTTGAAAATGCTTGTTTTTCTAAATCTGAATCAGTGGGAGAATAAAGGTGAGGATTCATAAATTTTGACTTCCATATTTGCACTCTGTACATTAATGTACTTTCTGCCACCTATTTTTTTCTTTTCTCCATTCATTTTATTTTTTAAATTTATTAGGGGTGAGATTGATTAATAAAATTACATAGATTTAAAGTGTACAATTCTATAATATATCATCAGTATATCGCACTAAGTGTTCATCATCCAAAATCAAATCTCATTCTGTTACCATATATTTGACTCTATTTACCCTTTTCTACCACCTTGCTCCCCTCTTACCCTTTGGTAACCTCTAAGCTGTTGTCTGTGTCTGTTTTTGTTTGTTTGTCGCTTTCAGTTTTATATTTCACACATGAGTGAAGCAATATAATTCTCAACTTTTTCTGTCTGTCTTATTTCGCTTAGCATGATAATCTCAAGATTTATCCATGCTGTCGCAAATGGTAGTATTTCATCTTTTCTTATGGCTGAGTCATATTCCATTGTATATATGTACCACTTCTTCTTTATCCAATCATCTATTGAAGGCCACTGTGAATAATGCTGCTATGAACCTAGGGGTGCATATTTCTCCTCGTCGTCGTCGTTCTCCTCCTCCTCCTCCTCCTCCTCCTCCTCCTCCTCCTCCTCTTCCTCCTCCTTTCTTTTGGTTTAAA
Source organism: Pteropus vampyrus (assembly GCF_000151845.1). Lineage (NCBI taxonomy): Eukaryota > Metazoa > Chordata > Mammalia > Chiroptera > Pteropodidae > Pteropus > Pteropus vampyrus. The sequence goes on from NW_011889258.1 coordinate 210,844, forward strand.
CAACAGAAATTTATTTCTCATAGTTCCGAAGTCTGTAAGCTCAAGATCAGGCTGCCAGCATAGTTGGATTCTGGCGAGATCCCTTTTCTGGGCTGCAGACTACAGACTCCTTGTATCTCTGCATGGTAGAAAGAGAGGGCAAAGGGGCTCTCTAAGATCCCTTTTATAAAGGTAGCAATCTTATCCATAAGGGCTTCATCCTCATGACCTATAATCACCTCCCAAAGGTCCCACCTCCAAATACCATAACATTTGGGGTTACGATCTTAATATTTGAAATTTGGGGAGACACAAACATTCAGTGCACTGCAAAGATTTTAAGATAAAGGTGAAAAATTCATCCAAAGTGTCTTCTTCAGTGCAAGTAGTAGCTAGTTTAGTGGGTTCAAAAATCACTATAATTTCTATTATGTTAAAATACCTAAAGAAGCTACAAAGACATTTCTTCTTAGGTGAGAAGGAAGGAAGGAAGGAAGGAATGAAAGAAGGAAAGAAGGAAGAGAAGAGGGAAAAAGGACCTTAAGTCAAAAGTTTCTAGATCTGTTTTTTTTGATGGAACTGTTCTCATCAGAATTAAATGCCTCCTGCCACACAATACCTCAAAGATCTCAAATATTATCTCAAAGATCAAAGCATGTGTCTCTGGTCAAGAGCAGACAAGGATAAGCTGATTGTGAGGCTGAGTATAAATATCAATGGAGATTGAACTATGCCAGTATTTTTATAGAATTGTTATGTTATTTTTTTTTAGTAGTCTAGTTAGAAATTTATGTGGTTTTTTAAAATTAGTTTCAGGTATACAGTACATAGGTTATATTTAATAGTTTAAAATGATCCCCCCAATTATTTCACCACTCATCTAGTTCTACACATAGCCATTACAATACTATTGGGTATATACCCTATGCTGTCCTCTACATCCCCATGACTATTTTGTATCTATTAATTTGTACTTCTTTATCCCTTCACCTTTCTCCACCAGCATCCCAACTCCCCTCCTCTCTGTGTGTCACCAAATTGTCCACTATATTTCTGAGTCTGTTTTTGATTAGTTTGTTCTCTTTGTTCCTTAGATGCCGCATATAAGTGAAATTATATGATATTTATCTTTCTCTGTCTGACTTATTTCACTCAGCATAATAACCTCTAGGTCCATCTATGTCATTGAAAATGGTAGGATTTCATTTTTTTTAATGGCTGAGTAATATTCCATTGTATATATGAACCATAACCTCTTTATCCAATTGTCTATTGATGGGCATTTATATTGCTTCCATATCTTGGCTATTGTAAATTGTGCTGCCATCAATATTGGGGTGCGTAGATCTTTACAAATTATTGTTTTGGTTTTCTTTGGATAAATACCTAGAAATGCAATTGCAGAGTCAAAAGATATATCCATTTTTATTTTTTTGAGAAACTTCCAGACTGTTTTTAATAGTGGCTATATCAATTTGCAATCCCACCAACAGTGTATGAGGGTTTCCTTTTCTCCACATCCTCACTAACACTTGTTGTTTTTTGATTTATTGATGATAGCCATCTCAACAAGTGTGAGGTGATATCTCCTTGAGGTTTTAATTTGCATTTCTATGATGATTAGTGTTTTAAGCATCTTTTCCTGTGTCTATTGCCTATCTATGTACTCTCTTTGGAGAAATATCTATTCAGGTCTTCTACTCATTTTTAAATGGGATTGTTATTGTTTTGGGTTTGAATTGTATAAGGGCTTTATAAATTTTGGATATTAACCCCTTATCAGATGTATCACAGGTGACTCTCTTCTCCCATTCAGTCGGTTATCTTTTTGTTTTGTTGATGGTTTCCTTTGCTCTGCAAAAGCTCTTTAGTTTGATGTAGTTCCATTTGTTTATTTTTTCTTTTGTTTCCTTTGTTCAAAGCAATATATCAGAAAAGAAATTACTAATTGCAGTATCAAAGAGTTTACTGTCTATGCTTTCTCCTAGAAATTTTATGGCTTTTGGTCTTACATTTAAGTCTGTAAGCTATTTTGAGTTTATTCTTCTATATGGTGTAAGAAGGCTGTCCAGTTTCATTGTTTTGCATATATCTGTCCAGTATTCCCAACAACATTTGTCGAAGAGACTGTCATTACCCCATTGTATATTCTTGCCTCTTTTATCAAAGATTAAATGATCGTATAGGCATAGATTTATTTCTGGGCTCTCTATTCTGTCCCATCAATCTGCATTTCTCTTTTTGTGCCAGTACCATGCAGTTTTAATTACCAAAGCTTTGTAGTATAGTTTGATATCAGGTAGATTAATACCCTCTACTTTGTTCTTCTTTCTTAAGATTGCCATGGCTATTCAGGGTCTTTTATAATTCCCTATAAATTTTTGGATTATTTGTTCTTGTTCTCTGAAAAATGCCATTGGTATTTTGATAGGGATTGCATTGAATCTATAGATTGCTTTGGGTAGTATGGCCATTTTAATGATGTTGATTCTTCCAACCCATAAGCACAATATATGTGTCCATTTGTTTATATCTTCATCAACTTTTTTTTTCAATGACTTATAATTTTCTGAGAATAGGTCTTTTACCACCTTGGTTAATTTGATTCCTAGGCATTTTGTTGTTTTTGATGCAGTTATAAATGGGATTGTTTTCTTAATTTCTTTTTCCTAAAGTTCATCATTGGTGTTTAAAAGTGAAACCAGTTTCTGAATATTAATTTTGTATCTTGCTACTTTATTGAATTAATTTATCAATTTTAACAGTATTTGGTGGAATCTTTGGGGTTACTATATATAGTACCATGTCATCTGCAAATAATGACAGTTTAACTTCTTTCTTTCCAATTTGGATGCTTTTTATTTCTTTCTTGTCTGATTGCTGTAGTTCGGACTTCCAATATAATGTTGAATAGAAGTGGTGAAAGTGGGCCTCCTTGTCTTGTTCCCGATTTTAAGGAAAATGCTTTTTAGCCTTTCCCTATTGAGTGTGATGTTAGCTGTAGGTTTGTCATATATGGCCTTTATTATATTAAGGTATGTTTCCTCTATTCCCACTTAGCTGAGAGTTTTTATCATAAATGGGTGCTGGATTTTTCAAACACTTTTTCTACATCTATGAATTTGATCATATGATTTTTGTCTTTCAATTCGTTAATGTGGTGTATCACATTAATTTATTGGCAGATATTAAACCAAACACACATCTCAAGGGTAAATCCAACTTGATCATGGCGTATGATATTTTGAATGTATTGCTGAATTTGGTTTGCTGATATTTTGTTGAAAATTTTGGCTTTCTTTCTTTCTTTCTTTCTTTCTTTCTTTCTTTCTTTCTTTCTTTCTTTCTTTCTTTCTTTCTTTCTTTCTTTCTT
>NW_011889258.1:214245-338451 GCF_000151845.1 Pteropus vampyrus
CTTCCTTCCTTCCTTCCTTCCTTCCTTCCTTCCTTTTCTTTCTTTCTTTTTCTTTTTGTAATGTCTTTGTCTGGTTTTGAAATCAGGGTAATGGTGGCCTCATAAAAAGAATTAGACAGCTTTCCCTCCTCTTGAATTTTTTTTGGGATAGTTTGAGAAGAATAGGTGTTAATTCATCTTTGGATGTTTGGCAAAATACACCTATGAAGCCATCTAATCCAGCACTTTTGTTTTTTGGGAGTTTTTTAATTGCTGACTCAATTTTGTTGGTGGCAATTGGTCAGTTCAGATTTTCTGTTTCTTCTTGACTCATTCTTGAGAGAGTGTATGTTTCTAGAAATGTACCCATTTCTTCCACATTGCTCAATTTGTTGGCATATAATTGCTCATTGTATTTTATTATAATCCTTTATATTTCTGTGAGTTTGTAGTTACTTCTCTTCCACTTCTGATTTTACTTATTTGGGTTCTCTCTCTCTGGCGTGTGCTCTCTCTTTCTCTCTCTCTCTCTCTCTCTCTCTCTCTCTCTCTCTCTCGTGAGTCTGGTTAAAGGTTTGTCAATTTTATTTATCCTTTCAAAGAACCAGCTCTTAGGATGCATATATCTTTATGGATAAATGTTTTCAAGATTTTTTGGGTAGATAATAGAAGAGGAATTGCTGCATTATATGATAATTCTATTCTTATTTTCTTTGAGAAATCTCCACTGTTTTCCACAGTGGCTGCACCAGTGTATGAATGCTTCTTTTTCTCCACATCCTCTCTAACACGACTATATGTTGCCTTTAAGAGACATCTCAGCTGCAAAGGCAAATATAGTCTCAAAGTAAAGGATGGAAAATGATACTCCAAGCAAATAGTATCCAGAGAAAAGTGGGTGTAGCCGTTCTTATATCTGATGAAATAGACTTTAAGATAAAAAAAGTAACAAGAACTAAAGATGAACATTTCATAATGATAAAAGGGACAATACATCAAGAAGACATAACACTTGTTAATATATATGGTTCCAAATGGGAAGCTCCAAAATCTATAAAGTAACTACTAACAGAACTAAAGGAAGGAACTGACAGAAACAATTATAGTAGGGACCTAAATACTCCACTGATAGCTATGGATAGATCATTTAAACAAAAAAAAAATATTAAAGAAATAGCCTTCAATGACACATTAGACCAAATGAACATAATCAACATCTACAGAACATTTTTTTAAAAAAATAATCCTTTGCACTTCCTAAGGGAAATAGATAACACAAATTCAGCGTTTCAGAGTATCTTGACTTATAGCAATTCTGTGTATAGTATGTGGCAAGTGGACAATAACCTTAGGCTAAGTGGTCAGGAATAAACTACAGAGGGAGGATTCCCTGGAGGTGGATATGAAAGCTGCTGTCTTATGGCATTAGGAACCTCTGAAACGGACATGAGTTGCTTTACTCAGCCAATTGCCACCTCAAGCTCAACCCCCTATTTTTTATATCTTACATATTTTTGTGTTGAACTAGTAATATTTTTACTACTTTACACTAAGCTAAGCTTTCCTATTATCTCCATCTGATTCCTTGATCCACTTCTGTCCATGGGTATCCGTGGAGATACAGCCTAGTCTAGTAGAATACATTCTAGATAAGAGATCGGAAGACCCAAGTTATAGTACTAGTTCTGTCACTAGTTATGTGATCTTGGGCAAGTGGTAGAATTGCAGAATTATATTTCTCAGTGGCTCCTAAAGTGTAGAATGTGTACCACTGGTAGGTAAATGAGTTGATTATAGGTAGTACATACATGAATATTTTAAATTTGAATATTAATTTGAGTATGTATTTAATTCAATTAATGCTAACTAGAACATTAAGTTTGTGAATGCAAAGATACTGTTGCCTAGGATAGGCTAATATAGGCACTGAAGTAAAAAAAAGGAATGTGTTGACAAAGAAAAATATTAAGTAAACAATTATGTAGATGATATGCCAATATGAAAAATATGCTAAGAAATGACTGAGTTTTGGTAAATTTTTCTATACTAAAAGGGAAACTTCAATAGCATCTAATTAACTATTTGCTTATCCATTAAATACATATTTACTAGGCAGATGCTTTGCGTCAGTTATTGTATTAGGTACAGTTGTCAGAGGTAATGGGTTCAAATAATAACACAAATTGTCTTAGCCCTTATTATCCTACATTTAGTATGTCATGGACATGTATACAAATATTTATAATACGGTATAGTAAATTCTGCCACAGAACAAAGAACAAATTGTCCTGAATAACATGAAAGGAAGAAAGACTAACAGTACTTGTGGGAATGGAGAAGACTTCATAGAATAGTTGCTATTTGAATTGAACTTTGAAACATGAGGATATTTTGATAGACAAAAGAGAAAGCAGAAGGAGCAGTATGAGAAAAGGCACATAGTTTGGGAAAACGTGGTTTTATGGATAATAACCTGTAGTTTGAGGTTTTTGAACATATAATGTTGGAGTGGGGGAAAGAAGCAAAGATTAAGCTTAAAAAAGAGGCAGGGGGCTAGGTTGGGAAAAAGTTTGTTTGCTGTGTTAAGGAGATGCAAGTCATGGTGAGGAAACCATGAGGAGAAGAGAATTAAGAGGTTTAGTAAGGAATATAGACAATAATAGTGTAATAACTATATATAGAGTCAGGTGAGTACTAGATTTGTTGGGGTGATCACTTTGTAAGTTATATAAATGTCTAATCACTATGTTGTACACCTAAAACTAATATAACATTATATATCAACTGTAATTGAGAAATTAAAAAATTATTTAAAATGACTTAATGAGGCACATACCATGATCAGATTTACATATTTAAAAAGTCATTCTGGTATAAAGATTGAATTAGAGAAGGACAAGACTGGAGCCAAGGAAACCTTGTCAGGAAGCTGTTATGTAAGCCCACCTAGGAAATAATGTTAGCAAGGGGATAGACCTTCATTTCTAATCAAGATGGAGTAACGAGGACTGGATTTACCCACATGTATGAAACTAACCAAAACAACAGCTAAAGGGCATTTATGAAAAACCTACAGTTAACATAAAATGGAGAAGATTAAATGCTTTTCCTTTGAGATCAGGAATAAGATAGGGATATATACCCTTATGACTTCTATTCAAAATTGTACTGGAGGTTCTATCTAGTTCAATAAGGCAAGATAAAGAAATAAAAGCCACCCAGATCTAGAAGGAAGAAATAAAACACTCTTTATTCACAGTTATAATGAAATACCACTGCACACCTATTAGAATGGTCAAAATTAGAAAGCATGAACATACTGAGTTGGCAATGATATGGAAGAATTGAAATTCTCATACGCTTTTGGTGGGAATATAAAATGGTACTTTGCAAAATATTTTAGAAAACAATTTGGCAATTTTGTAAAAAATTGTATGATCCAGTCATTCCACTCCTTTAGTACTTATCTAAGGAATGGCATGTGTTGATAAAAATACTTGGACAGAAATTCTCATGGCATCTTTATTTTAATAATACTAAACTGGAAACAACTCATAAGTCGGTCAGCAGGTGAATGGATAATCAAATTGTGGTATATCTATACAATAAAACATTATTCAACAATAAAACAAAATGAACTATTGATATCCTAAAACATGGCTTATGCTCAATATAATTATGCTATAAAAGAAACTAGAATAAAAGAGTATATACTGTGTAATTCCACTTATGTAAAAGTCTAGAAAATGCAAACCAATTGTAATAGTTTGTTAAGACTTTCATAACAACATACCATAAACTAAAGGTTTAAACAACAAATTTATTGTCTCAGATCTGGAGTCTGGAAATCCAAGATCAAAATGTCTGCAAGATTAGTTCCTTCTGAAGCCATGAGGAAGAATTTGTGGTTTGGTGACAATCTGTATTGCTACTTGGCATGCAGAAGCATCATCCTGACTTCTGCCTTAATCTTCACAGGACATTCTCTGCATGTATGTCTGTCTAAATTTCCCCCTTTTAGAAGGACACCATTTATAGTGGATTAGGGCCCACCCTCATCTTAACTTGATTATATCAGTGAAAATTCTATCTCCAAACAGGGTCACATTTTGAGGTACTAGAGGTTAGGAGTTCAATATATGAGGGGGTACAGTTTAGCTGATAATACCCATATACAGTGACAGAAAGCAAATTAGTAGTGGTGATGTAAGCATGTAAGGAGGGATGGGAAGAAAGAATTTCAAAGTGCATAATTAAAACTTTTGGGGTAGCAGATATGTTTATTTTGATTATGGCAGTGGTTTCATAACTTTATTAGATGTAAAAATACATTGATTGTAAAATTTAAATATGTACAGTTTTTTGTATGTCAATCATAGCTCAAAAAGATGTTATAACAGTCTATACTAAACTAAAAACAAAAAAAGAATTTATTGAATGATTGGAAAGAATAAAAAATTATACACTGCTTTAGTTTAGGAATGGCTACATGATACAAAAAAAAAGCATGAAAGAGGATTAATTTGAGATGGAAGTGAGAGATGATTAATTCGATTTTCAGCTTGGTGATCTGACTTGGATATTTTTCGCAGGACCAACAATTGGAGATGTCAAGTTGATAGTAGTTTAATGTGTCAGGAATTCAAGAGTGAGCTTTTGGCGGGGAATAGGATTTACTTGTATGTTGGACTTAAAGCCATAGCATAAATTAGATCATCTACAGCAAGAGCACAGTATAAAAAATGAGGGCCAAGTATAAAACCCTTAAGAACAGGAATATTTAAGAAATATGCATGGAAGGAAGAGCCATCACAGGAAACAGAGGATTTTTCAGAGTATGAGGTGAAGAATGATGTCATGGAAATCAAAGTAAAAAATTGACAGGAGGAGGGTGTGATTACCTGTTTTAATTACTATAGAGAGATCCTGTGTGAAGTTGAGAAATGTGCAGTGATTAGTTCAAATACTAAAACTAGTCAGGTAAAGTGGGATACGATGATTCTTGCCTTCTTAGATTTTATAAGTGAATTAAGAAAAGACAAAACATTCACAGAACATTGTATAAATCCACAGTGGACTGCACAAATTATGATAAGAAATTTTGACAACAAATGAGGCATTTGCAAACTTTTGGCTTTACTGTGAATGTATTTTGAATACACACACGCTCACACACATACTTACTAAAATATTATTAGATCTAGAAGGAGCTATAAAAGATCACTTAGTCTCTGTCTCTTCTTCCAGGTTATTTCCAAAAACTTGCAGGAATTTATTTTTGTCCTGTCCTATCTCAGATACATGTGAGCTAAATTTTTAACCAGCTGCCAAGTTGGGGGTGTCAAAGCAAAAAAAATAGAAGCAAGTTTAGGTGGAATTCTGGGAAAGCATGGACAGAATGTTGAAACTCAGGATGCGGAGCCAAAATGGAGTTGAGGGCTAGCCAGGCTTAGCAACAGGTTAACACAAAAAGAGATGGCAGATTGGAGTGTGGTAAGTGTAAGAGTCACTCTGCGGGCAAGTTTAAGCCAAGCCAACAAGAGTTTTTGGGGAAGCTTGACAAGGGAACTTGGAGCAGTTGGTGATCAGTCTAGACAAGTGTCTGTGTATAATATCCTGCTGTGGTGGTGGTGAGGGAGGTGAGATTCTTCTGCCAATCTTAAAGATACGGTTTTCTGAACTTTGCTCATCTCGTAGACTATGTGTGTCTCCACTGGGTCAGGGCCTGGGCTCTATGAAGATTGCAACAGTAGAAGACTGCTATGATGCCTTGGAGCTGCAGAGAATGTTCTTCCCCATTAATACATACTGTTATTCTGTCCTAGTGGCAGCTGGCAATCCTTGTATCTCCACAGTGACAGAAACAGTACACAGTGGTGCCCGCTGTTTATTGGGATCTTGTTTATTCTGGCAGATGAAGTTCCTTCTAGTAATAGAAAATGCCAAAAGTGCCCAAATAGATGACATCTAGATTAATAAAGTCAGCTGTGGGTAGGTATCCCAAGAAGTAAATTTTCTTGATAAGCAGAAAAAATACAAGAGACATAAAGTACCCAGAATCTTTGGGATAGAAAATAGGTTGCTATTATCCATCCCTCCCTACACCAAGAATCTGTACTCAATTATTTTCCAGAATATTGCTCACTGGATAGTGTACTTGGGAAGCTTTCTAAATGCTTGTACTTTGGCGTTGGAAAAAAAATCAAACCCTTTTGGCAAAGATCTATACCCAGGGAGTCAGAGCGATGATGCAATTAAAATCATGTTCCCACTCGCTGAAAACATCACTAAACAGTGCATATTTGTAGAGCAGCCCAGAACAAGGGGATCCTGGATGGCTTTCCTCACAGTTGTCCCAATTTAAGCAGTATGTAGTCAATAGAGTTGCATTAGTTGGATGAAAACATCACAGCTCAAGTATTCCACATATGTTTCCAGCCAAAATCCTGAGCAAGAGAGTAAACAGAGGAACAGTAAAGAGTAAAACTGGAGTGTTTCAACAGTGTCTTGTATCCTGACTCCCAGTGTTTGAGAATTGGAGGTATGGTCTTTATCAGTGATGGATCCAAGTGACAGTGTTTAATATTATAGAAACAGGAACACAGTTAACTCTGGAGGGTATGTGTTTTAAAAGACCAAAACACTGAGTGAAAATTTCAGAACTCTCCAAGTCCATGGAGGCACAGATAAAGGTATACAAAGAAAATAGATTGCGAGTTGCAATCTAGGGATGTGATTTGACAGTGGTGGTTGAGAAGTGGGGTAGGTCCCGTGTCCACTATCTAGCAAACTGGGATATTTAATCTGGGTAGGAGTGTCTTAGTTTCCTGACTGAGAAGTTCTTATGTTGTGGGACATTTTGTTCACAGTGAAGGTATATGCACTTCATCCAATTGTTTCACCAGCCTTTTATGATGTGAGATCAAATCAGGATGAGACAGACCTTTAAATACAATGAGTACCATATATCAGACATTGTTCTAAACTCTACATGGATTATCTCACTCAATTCTCACAATTCTTTGAAATAGGTATTATTATTTTATCCCCCATTATATAAGAGAATGAAAACCTTGTCTCAGGTCACATTGCTAGGGAGTCTGAGACCAAGGATTTGAGCTTAAGCAGTTGGATGTCAGATCTCATGTTATTAATCATTATCTACATAAGTTCTCAATACTAAATTTAATATCTGGGTAGACCTTGAGTGGCCGATGTTGGCTGGGTTGGGAGGAAAGTTGCACAAGTTCGCATTTGGGTTATTAGGTTTCTGGTTAGAGTAGCTCTCATTAGGTACTGAGCCACTATTCCAGCTGCATATACAAGTACCAATGACTAGAAGATGATTGACTGTTCTTACTAAGCCAGTCCACCTGAGTGGTCTTCTTGAAATTGGCCACAGAAGGCAGCTATGCTCTATTCTGAATCTGAACAATACTATGGAGTATGTGCAGGTAGAGTTACTATAAAGCATCATAAAGAAGAATGAGTTTTCTATTAGTTCTCACTTCCTTACTGGGCTCCTTAGAAGGCTATTACAGTTTAAATCTGTATAAAGCTGCCTACCTCTCCTGATTTTCTGAGAGACTTTTTGTTCAAAAGGACACTTTAAAGGAGGCAGACTATTGAGACACTTTTAAATGGTTTGATAAGTTTCATGAACCCCAAGTCAGATGCTAGGTGGCACAGTGGGTGTGCCTGCTAGCCTAGTGACCTTGGCCTGTAGTGTTTTCATCTGTTTAGTTCTGCACCTGGGGCAGGGAGCCCTGTTCTTCGCTTGGAGGGTGAGGTTTTCTTCCTATAGTATGAAGAAGCTTTGTCATCTCCCTAGTTTTCCCTGGATGCAGGTGTGATCCAGAAGAATAGATTCTTATCTGGCCTTGTAGCTGGGTGGGACTCTGACAAGTTGTCAACTCTGAGATGGAAATATGCAATGCCTCAAACAGGCAGATTGAGGTGGAGTGGATTGAGAGTTTGGATAGGATACAAAAATCAAGTGTGTAGAGTTGGGTGTAAGCTCTGTTTAGCTTTCAAGCAAGCCCAATGAGGGATGACAAAGTTACTCTGACTGCTCCTTTGTTTAGAGCTCCTTGATGTAGTGCAAGTGCTGAGGACCTGGAGCTGAAATGAGGAACAACTGATTTGTATCAGCCATTTTCAAAATATGTAGTAATGTTCATGTTTTGAAGCCAAAATATGTGTCTAGTGTTTCTTCAGATATCCTTCATTCAAGCATAGTCATCCACATCAATTGCTGAAAACAACTGTTCTACATGGACAGATTTTTCAATGTAAACTTTCAGATGGTGGTACTTATACCAATCTGTTGATATTGATATCTGAGGTAGCAACTGGGGCTCTTGGACCAATTAAAACCCTTTTTTGATTTAACCAGAAGTATATAAGGATATATAAGGCACATACAGTGAAAGGGAATAAGTCAGTTGATCAATATCCCTTTCTCAAATTGGTGGAAATCCTATTTAGAAAATTTAGCTTTTATGCTACTAGGTCTGAAATGAAGATTGATAAAATACGCTGGAATTTTGTGGGCTTCTGAAGAATATCTAAAATCTAGCTCTATTGGCACATGTTTTTTATTACAATTTGTCATATGAATTATTTGTAATATATAAGTTCTAAGTCACAATATTTAATACTATTCTGTTAGACATTTTATTTGAAATTAGTAATGGTGTACTAGTACTCCAAGGGCTGTCAAATTTTGTAGGTCATAGTTTGACTTCTTAATATAGTTATGAAGTCTTTGTGTCAATGGATTGAAACTAGCAAGAACAAGAGCAACAAAATTAATGTTATGAAAAGGTAGCTATATACAATATTTGCCCCATTTTTTTTAACAAAACTTTTCTTTCAACTGTTCTTAGTGGAGAAAACAAATTTATATAAAATAATATTTCTTATTTTACCCAAGTAATGCAAATTGCTGTATAAAACATGTTTAGTTATGCTTATCTTTTAAGATATCCTGGAGTATATTTTGCTGTTTAAAGACCATTGGAAAATGTTTTATTTACAGAAATTATGAACTAATCTTTAAAAATGCTCAATTACAAGCTTGCTTAAAATGGACAAATTTCTATAATTTTGGTAATATTTTAATGTTTTGCTGGAAAAAAAAGTCACCTCTGCAAAATCGTTTCACATAAAAAGCTACTTTATATGTAGTAGTTTCTGATATTTTCTTTTATTCTGAAGTCTGCTGTCTTTTAACTCTTGGCTTTCAGTTAAAAATAGGAATGGATGGAAAAAAAGAGGACTAGTTCTTCTCTATAGACTGAGTTGAAAAGTGAATAGGAAGAGAGAGAAGAGTTTAATAGTTATGGGCAGAAAAATAATATAATGTGATATAGAAACAAAGGATAATTATATTTATTTTGTTAGAGACCCACTATAATCAGAAATGGCATAAAAATAAATATAACCCAACATTTTGCTTTGTATTCCGAAGTCCAATTTGCTTTCAATACTGTCCAATTGGATATTGTATGCTAAATGAAGTTATTCAAATGATGTTTTGTGACAGAAAAATAGTAGTTTTAATGTCTACTTGATGTTTTCCAAAATAAAAATGATTAAGTTAGGAAATAATAAATTGAATAAATGTTGTTATTTTTAAAATTCAGATAGTACAGAAGGATACAGGAAAAATAAAATATCAAACATAATCTAACCCTATTAACATTTTGGATTCTTTAAAAATTCTATCTCTGTCTATCTCTATCTTTATCTCTATCATCTCTATCATCTCTATCTCTATCTCTATCATCTCTATCTCTATTTCTATCTCTATCTCTACCTTTAACTATTCTTTTTAAAAATACTACCATACTATATCTACTAATTTATAATTTGATTTTTAATTTAAGAATATGCTATACATAACTTTACTTGTCAATAAACAATTTTACATTATCCAACTAAAACAACAAAATGTTTCTTGATGATTTAGTTAGAGGCTTTAGTTTCTTATCATGGCTTACTTAAGTCCTTGCTTACCTCCCTTTCTTCATTTAGTGTGAGCAATTGCTTTTTAGAAAGACTTGTAGGTTTTATGCCTTTGATCTTTTGTGTCTGCTAGTGTTTTTATCTGGAAATCTTTTTTCCTATTTCTGGTCTATTTGTCAATAATTGAGTTTTATATGTCTTTGCATCCCCACTGCATGCCTATAGTGCCTATTAAATTCTTATTACATGAATAAGTGCATAATAAAATTTGAGCATAAGAAAATGAGGGTAAGATTTGCAATCTGTTGATGGGAGGATCACTTCATAAATTATATAAATATCTAACCACTATGCTGTACACCTGAAACAAACATAAGATAATATTGAATGCCAATTATAATTGAAAAATAAAAATTAAAAATAAATAAATAAACATAAATTTTTAAAAATTGGCAATCTCTGGGTAAATTGGAGATAAAAGCAAGCAGAAATTTATAAGCAAGGGAAGATAGAGGATACAGAATATGTGGCTGGTCCAGAGAGCTAAGTGAACATAGTCTCTTTGTAGCTGTGACTCTTTTTAAAGCTTTTATCCATTCCTATAGTTCACTCTGAAGTGCTTTTAAAGAATCCAACATGGAATGTTTATCAAAAGAAAATATTTCACACAATGATTTCCTCAGATAGATAATCAGAATGTGACTCTCAATTTAAAAATTGCTTTTCAGAAGTAGCTTGAGTCGTCAGTAAGATGACATCTACTTTCATACAACATATCCTATTCTAAAATATAAAACTAATTGGTAATTAGTTTTCACACTACTATACTGTCAGATTTGCAGACATTGAAAGATTGACTTTTTTGCCTTTTGACTTAATAGTTGTATTCTAACTAACCAATAAATCTTTGTGCAGCATTTTTAGTTTGACTCATTATATAATTTAATATTTACAGACTCATGAGAGGGAGAACTAGTATTTAATGTGCACAAATTTTATGACAGAAAAATGTACTAGAATTGATAGCTGCAATTTATTGAGAGATTAATATGGGTTAAGTCCATTAGTTACACGATCTTGTTTTTTCATCTTGGCAACTCTGCAAAACAATTACTACTCTCCCTCTCAATTTTTGAGATAAGTAGATTGAGAATCAGAAGATTAAGTAAATTTTCCCAAATCTTAAACAAATAAGTGTCAGGCCAAAACTGAACTCCATGGCTTCTGAGTCTAATTCCCAGGATCTTTCCATTATACCAGACTGTTTTTCTGTTATTCACCAGTAGTATAGGATGTAATTTGTGGCAATAAAAAGGTTTACTTGCCCCAAAGTATCTCCCACTCCAGCTTTGTGTGGTTTTTGAAATCTTCATTACCATCTAATTTCTTTGGGTTTTTGGGTAAGGATATCTTCTAGGTTATTTTAAGCTATTAGGTTCTGAGGGGTTTGTTGGTTTCTTAACGAAAAACAGAGTCCTGAATTTTGAAACAGAAGAGAGGTGTTTTTTGTTGTTGTTGTTGTTGTTTTTGTTTTTGTTTCAGAAAACAAAGAGAACAAGGAGAAATAAGAAAGAAAAAAAATTCAGCTCTTTGAGGATACCAGAATAAGGGAATCTGGGCAAAAAAGGGGCACATGATGAGGGAGAATATGAAAAAAATGTTTGAGAATCTATTCACTTAAAAAATAATAATTGAGTACCTATTTTGTGCCAAGCATTGTTCTAGACCATTAAGTGACCAAAACAGATAAAAAATGTGTTCTGCCTTATGGAGCTATTATTTCTAGTAGGGGGAGACAGATAATAAATGATAAATATAATAAACAGCTAAATTAGATGGTATTTAAAAAGATAAATTTTATGGAGGAAAAAATTACACCTTAATAAGAGGAATAAAAAATGCTGGGAATGGGTGGTGTAATTGTAAATAAGTTGGTCAAGATGAGATTCATTTGAGAAGGTGACACTAGAGCAGACTTGAATGGAGTAAGGAGTTAACCATAAGTATATTTGGGCAAAAAGCATTCCAAGTGAGGGAACAACTAGGGCATTGGTCTTAGGGCTAGATCTTACCTAAGGTTTTCAAGAAATAGCAAAAAGTGAATATGGCTAGAATACAAAGAACAAAAGATTGAGTAGCAGGAAATGAAGTCAGAGAGATTGAGTAAACCCCATAAAATAGGGCATTACAGGCTGTTGTAAGGACTTTGAAATGATTGGAGAGTAAGCTCCAGGAAGGCAAGAGCCATGTCTACTTTGTTCATCATGGATGCCTAGTTGCCATCCCCAGTGCCTGGTACAAAAAGACATTTAATGATTATTTTATGAGTGAATGACAGTTATGTACTCTCAGGAGCTCTTATTTTCCTGGTGAGAGGTAGGCTAGTACAGGATACAATGTAATGAACTATTTTAAGTTGGGTAGTAAATGTTATTATTATCTCAATTTTTAACAACAACAGAAAAAGACTGATGATCAGAGAAGTTTTACTAGTCTAGTGGTTTTCAACTTTTAAAAGTATTATCCTTTCTTCAAACAAAATTTACATAAAACTTAAAGTAGAAAATAAGTCAAATGGGGATGTTTTGGTCAAAAGGTTATGGAATTGACACTTGGTCTTGCTTTTGTCCTGTGAGACCATCCTTGAAGAATCGCTTTAGGTTTTAGGTAGTCTTATATCATGGTGTTATATCACTTGGTATGAAGAGTCACAGAATGATCTCTTGGCAAAGAGTTGTGATTAGAATATGGGTTGCTCCCGAGAGGTGCATTTATTTACATGTCTGTATATTCGTGAAGATGGATTGAAGACCTGGAGAATAACAACAAAGAGTTGTTGGTAACCATGTTAATGGGAATCAAAGGAATTTCTAAGTTTTCACATGGAATTTGCTGGGTGTCTAAGGCTTTCAAGTCTATCTCTTCTATGACAGTGCCCAAGATGGATTAAATATATCTCATAGTAGCTCAAGTTTCTCTGCTATATCTGTTCCTGCCATCTCTGTTCTGTTGCCTGGTGGCTTTTCTTGACTCTGATACTTCTAACTGAAGGTTAAATCTTGACACTGTCACTGGGGTTTAACGTCATTACTTCTGTTCATGTTGATGGTCCTGTCCATGTTTTCTTATGTCTCTGGCTGTGAAACCATAGATGCTACTTTATCACAGGGGGAGTAGAAGTGTCTTTCTACTAGAATTAGAAAACTTTTTAGGCTCTCTAAAGGGGTAAGCAGAGATTTTCCCTCAAGTCATTACATCATCCAAGCAGGCAAACTGTTTTAATGGGTTCTTCTAAAGAATGTTTTTGCTGTTTTTATTTCTTATTGAACTGTCTCTTGAGGAAGTTAGGACAAGAACCCCTGGGCCTGGACATTTCAGTGATATAACATGATAGCAACTCAAATTTTCCTCTTAGACAACAATCACCTCCTGAGGTGTTAAGGGTATCTTATTCTCCTTTTGGTTTTACATTTAAAATCCCAGTGTACTATGGTCTAACTTTTAGTGTCACAGGTCTCCTTATCACTTTCTTTTCTTAGTAACCCCAGTCAAATCTTCCTACAGAAAAGAGCTCTGATAATTTGATGTGTCATTGTTCCTGGGATGGGTATTCTGATTATACCCAGACCTGAGTTTCTCATCTAATGAAATAACGAAATGGATTTCATATAAACTCAAATGATATATACAAGTTATGCAAAACTTAATGTTGACATCTGTGACTATTCATAAAATTTCCTTTTGAAATCAGGTAATACTGGTTTTTGTTTTTGGTTTTGGTTTTCCATTTTATTTCACCAAGATTAAATAATTACAATCAGAATTTTGAAAGACATTCTTTGCTAATTCAGAGCTAATAGTTTGAAACATGAGCATAATTAAATGTATTTCTTAATCTCTGACAAAATTCTTTATCTGAAAATTCTTGCCAGTTTTACTTTTATTCTTATATATTTTTTATCAAATTATTTAATAAAATTGTGAACAGCTAACAGACTACATTGAATATATGTAATTCTCTCTCTCTCTCTCTCTCTCTCTCTCTCTTAATCAAAAGCACATGCCCCCAATCCTACTGTTCTCAGGACAAGGAACATGTATTTATTAGGAACCCAGTTTACCCACTTGTATAGTTCTCTGGGGCTCTTAGTTCTGCTTCCTTTTCTTTTTTAAAATTTATTTATTTTAATTATTTTCAAGTATACAGTACATTAGTTAGACATTTATATAGTTTATAAAATGATCCTCCTAATTGCTCCTTCTCTCCTCTTGGGATGACATTGGTTAATAAAATTATATAGGTTTCAAGTGTATGATTCAATAATACGTCATATGTATAGTGCATTGTGTGTTCTCGACTCAAAATTACATTTCCTTCTGTCACCATATATTTGACCCCCTTTACTGTTATCTACTTCCCCCTCCCTCTTTTTCCCTCTGGTAACCACTTAACTGTTGTCTGTGTCATGAGTCTCTGTTTGTTTTGTTCATTTGTTGCTTTCAGTTTTATATCCCACATATGAGTGAAATCATATGGTTCTCATTTTTTTCTGCCTGACTTATGTCACTTAGCATGATAATCTTATTTTTAAATGTTTCTCCTTTACAATGTGTTGGCAAATCCCACAGAGAATGTATAAATGTATTGGGACTGTATCTAAGGAAGGAGGATGACAATTTCCAGTAGGAAGCAAGAACTGTCTCCCTTCATATGAGTAGGAATAAAATCCTCCCAATTAGTTTTTTATTTGATTCCCAGGAAGGCACTGAGTTTAAACAAATCACCCCAAATGTGATTGTATCATTGCATACCCAGCCAAAGCCACAGCTATTATGTTGTCATAGAAACACAATGCTGCTAAGTGATATAATCATGTCTTTTTTAAAAAAGGAAATAGCCAAGATAGACTGGACAGCAGGTGTCCCAGTGTTTAAATTTTGTTAGTGGTCACCATGACTGCAAGTAACCAGCTCATCAAAGAAACATAACTTTAATTCTTTTCTGATACAATACTCATTGAGGAAAAAAGAAGTAGTGGACTGGCAGGCTAAGGTTAGGTGTACAATGCAGAATGTACAACTTCTGAGAGAGAGCTATGGAATAGTGATTCTAGAAACAAAGCCTAATGGGGTGGTCTGCCCAATGTTAGTTTGTCTGGGACTCCACTCCTTCTCAGGCGTAACAGGTCTAAAACACCAAACAGTACCAGAGACTGGATAAACTTTATGGGACAAACTTTTGAGTTTAATATTTTCCTTATTACCAGTAGTTTGTTGATTATGGCTGGTTTCCTGCAAAGTTGCACATGTGGCTTTATTTTCTCATGTTTGTAGAATTTCCGTTCAATCTTTGGGTAATTTAAAGCAAGTTCTGGATTTTTTTTTAAGAAAGACTTTACCAGCTTTGTGACTTTAGCACCTCATTTAGCCAATTTAGCCAATTAGTCCCGTTATTCATCTGTAATATGTACTCACATCAATAAAAGGTAGTATAAATGAGGCTTTCTGGACTCCCCTGGAAAGAAATAACATGATTTATGCACACACCCCCAGGAAGGAACTCAAAACTGTTTTCTGTCATACTTCAGTGTTCAGAGACCCTGGGAGAAAGGAAGAGAGAAGTAGGTATTTTCCAATGCTAAACCACTGACCTAGTTAGCTATCTTATGAGTAAAAAAATGTATTTGTGCAGCTTATGTCTCGAGTTGAATCAGATAGAAATCTTGTATGCTGTGCATTCTAAATCACATTCAAAGAAGTTACAAGGACAGAGTAGGTCAAATGCTTATGTCCAGCAATCAGAGATATAAATGTAAATGATTTACTCTGGAGGTGATGATTGTATCACTACCTTCCTCTACCTTGACATTCACCACTAAATATCACTCTTGGACTATGGTTTTATAATAGTACTTAATTCGTGTATCCTCAGAGCATAGGAATAAAGCCAATGGGTCTTAATTTCAGAAACAGACTGTTGATCTAAATAATCAAACAAGCAAATTAATAAATACAAAAAACTTTCTAACCATTAGAGTTATAGAAAGTACTAAGTGGCCATTCCCAAAGTTATTCAAACAAAGTTTGGCATTCATTTATGATAGAACTTGTATATATGATAGGAGTTAAGCTTCTCATACTTCTTTCTACTTCATCTTCACAAAAGGCATAATATATTAATCTGAACTTTAAAATAGATTTATTTATCTTTGGAGAGCTCTTACAGAGAAAAAAGGACCACTTGTGTGATTTGGAAGCCTACTTCAATCATTGACTTCTTGCAAACACTGCAAAGTTTAGTTCAGTTCAGAAAGCCCTCATTGAGTACATGCTTTATACCAATTCCCGAAGAAATCAACGCAGGGGAGACAGACAAATAAGAAATAGCTATCTCTAGCCACCAAAATTTTTCAATTTAGTAAGAAGTTTACAGGTTAGCACAAGCCCAGTGTGAGTCACGGAGACTAAATATAGAAAGAGATAAAGAGAAATTAAGTGAATTTATTTATCAGGTATTCTTGCTAATTATGCCTGTGTCCATTGCCATTGTTCTTTTTTCCCGCTCACTCTTTTTTACCTATTCAGATCAAGACCCCAAGTTCTACTTCTTCCAAAAAGCTTTTAATAATTATTTCAGTCTTCAGTTATCACCCTCACTTCTAATTCTTAACTGTATGTGTTGACTTGTGTCCCCCAAAATGATACGTTGAAGCCCTAACTCCAGGAACCTGTGAATATAACTTTATTTGGAAACAGGATCTTTGTAGATGTAATAAAGTTAAGATGAGGTCGTATTGGAGTAGAGTGGGCCCTAAACCTAATATGACTGCTGTCCATATAAGAAGAGGGAGATATGAGCACAAGAACTGAGATACACAGGGAGTATGCCATATGAAGAAAAAGGAAAATATTGAAATGATGAGTCACAAGCCAAGGAATACCAAGGATTGCCAGTAATCACTGGATGCTAAAAGGGAAAAATGAAACAGATTCTCCCTCAGAGTGCTCAGGAGGAATCAATCTTGCCAACACCTCGATTTCAGACTTGTAGCCTCCAGAATTGCTAGAGAATAGGTTTCTGTTTTAAGTCACCAACTTCATGATACTTTATTATGGTATCACTGAGAGACTAATACATTAACATACCTTTTATCTGTATTACATGGTTTAGTACTTAAGTAGCATATCATAAGAATATCAACAATAGAAAAAAATAGATAGTGTTACTGAGTACTTACTCTGTTCCAGGTACTATACTAATAACTTTGCATGCTCACTTAATTTTTATAACAATCTTATGATATAGGTACTATTACTATCGCTATTTTATGAAATGAGGAAACTGAGATTAAATAACTGACACAAAGGCTAGTGAAGGATAAAGCTAGTACTTCAACTCACTGTAAATCATAGTGCTAAAATGCTTTCAATAATGCCTAGAAAGCAGGGAATCTCTATTGGTCTATTTTGCTGTCAGTTCCATATTCTAGCAATTTTCAGAAAATGGCAGGTGCTCAAAACATTTTTATAATAACACTGTTGAATAATTGGGAAATAAAGAAAAATAAAATACCTCAAGTTATAGCTCTCATAAAAACTATTTTTTGGGGGGAGAGGGGTACTGCTTTTAATTTGATAAAATAAAATGTTCTAGACATCCCAGTGTCAGCTCACTGGAAGTCGTATGGACCAGGGAGCAATGTCTACAAGGCCATGGTATATATGGGGTAATGCAAGGCCTATGGATATATATGTACATTCTTTAATTGCAATTTTATTGAGATGCACATGGAATTTTAAGAAATAATACAGAAAAAAATTCCTTGTATACTTTGCCCAGTTTTCCCCAATGGCAGCATATTGCAAAACTATAGTATAATATCACAACCAGGAATTTGACATTGATATAACTCATCAAACTTTTTCAGAGTTCCCCAGTTTTACTTGTACTCATTTGTGTATGTATATACATGTGCATTATAAGTTCCCTACAATTTTATACCTGTGTGTGTTTCTGTATGAACCACAAAAAAATCAAAATACAGAACATTTTGAATTTGAATATCCAGCAATATTCTCTCATGTTACCTCTTATAGCAACATGAGCTTGAATCCCTAAGTCCTGACAACTGCTAATCTGTTCTTGTCTATATTTTTGTTATTTGAATAATTATATATAATTTTAATCATACATTACGTGACCTTTTGAGATTATAATTTCTTTCACTCAGCATAATTCCCTAGAGTTTCATTTAAATTGTTGCATCTATCAATAGCTCGTTCTTTATTTCTGAGTATTATTCCATGGTATGGCTATATTATATACCTAGTGCCTGCTTTGTTTAACCATTCAAGGACAGCTGGAATGTTCCCAGTTTTTTAATATTATGAGCAAACCTGCTACCAACATTTATTTACAGACTTTTTCTGTGAACATGTCATGATTTATCTAGCATAAGTACCCCAGAGTGCAATTGTTGAGTAGTATAGTAAATGCATGTTTACTTTGGTAAAAGACTGCAAAACTGTTTTCCAGAGTGACTGTATAACTTTACATTCTCACCAGCAATGTATGAATGATCCAGTTTCTCTGCATCCTTGCCACCATTCAATGTAGTCATTATTTTTTAAATTTTAGCCATTCTGGTAAGTGTGTGGTAACATTTCATTGTGGTTTTAATTTTAATTTCCCCAATTCTTAATGATTTTGAACAATATTTTTGTGTTATGTATACATTTCGAATGCTCCTAGAGGAGAAAAATGTCAGTGAAAAGGTGAGTTTTGAGCTAAGTGAGTTTTGATTCAGAACAAAAATGTACAGGATTTGGAACTCTGGGTGCAGAGAGTGGGGAGGATGTCAAAACTGGCTGTAGTTACAATATATGAGTCAAATAAAACCAAAAAAAAAATAGGTAAACCAAAATATAAAAAAAGTACCTATACACCTACTCCGTGAAAATCAGTAAAGTAGCTCATTTAATTTTGGCAACCATTTTTGCTATCATATAACAAAAATGTTACATTGTTCTGATTGTGAAAATATGTTCATTGTCGTGATATGTTTTGCAATTACTTTCCAGAAAAACGGTGCCAATTTACATTCTATCAGTATACAATGATGCTCATTTCACCGCACCCTTGCCA
The DNA here is from genome assembly GCF_000151845.1 of Pteropus vampyrus. Taxonomy (NCBI): domain Eukaryota; kingdom Metazoa; phylum Chordata; class Mammalia; order Chiroptera; family Pteropodidae; genus Pteropus; species Pteropus vampyrus. The sequence continues at coordinate 233,339 of NW_011889258.1, forward strand.
AAACTGCATTATTATTTTTGGAATATCTGTTAATTTGAAAAGAGAAAAAAGACAAAAACATATTAAAAGGCTTCAAATAATTCATAACCCATAATCTTGAGACAGGAATTGCCCTTCTACAAAGTTGATCAAAGAGAGTAGTTAGAATAAAAACAAACATTAATTTAGAAAGGCACTCATTGTAGTATTATTTTAATAGCAATGTTGCAAACCTAAAGGAACAACACTAAGAAAAAGCTCAAATAAATCATGATTTATTGCTTGAATGGGATGTTCTGTATCCTTCCTACCCATAGGTTCCAGTTCCATCACATTTAGTGTCTACTTTTTTTATTATTAGTGAGGATGGAACTTTCCATTTATTTATTTTTTATTTATTTAATCTTTTAAAATTTTATTTATTTAATGGTAACATTGGTTAACAACATCCAATAAGATTTAGCTGTACACTTTAACAATAGGGCATATATATAAATATATACACACACACACACACACTGTGTGTTCACCTCCCACAGTTAGATTTCTTTCTGTCACCACATATTTGACCCCCATTACCCCATCTACTGCTCCCATCCCCCCAACCCCTACTCTCTGGTAATCACTAGTCTATAGTCCATGTCCATGAGTCTCTGTTTATTTGTCCTGCTCATATGTTGCTTTTAGGTTTATATCACACATATAAGTGATACCATGTGATTTTCAACTTTTTCTGTCTGGCTTATTTAGCTTAGTATGATTATCTCAAGGTCCATCCACATTGTCACAAATGGCAGTATTTCATCTCTTCTTATGGCCGAGTAATATACCACTGTATATATGTACCACAGCTTCTTTAGCCAATCATCTATCATAGGACACATTGATTGCTTCCATATCGTGGACATTGTAAATAATGCTGCTATGAACCTCGGTGTGCAAATATCTTTTCGGATATGGGTTTTCAAAGCTTTGAGGTAAATACTCAGTAGAGGGATTGCTGGATCATATCGTAGATTAATTCTTAGTTTTTTGAGGAACCTCCGTACTGTTTTCCATAGTGGCTGTACCAATTTACAGTCCCACCAGCAGTGTATCAGGGTTCCTTTTTTCTGTATCCTCTCTAACATTTGTTATTACTTGTCCTGTTGACTATAGCCATTCTAACAGGTGTGAGATGGTATCTCATTCTGGTTTTGATTTGCATTTCTCTAATAGCTAGCAATGTAGAGCATCTTTTCAAATATTTGTTGGCCATTTGTATGTCATCTAGGGAGAAGTGCCTGTTCAGGTCCTCTGCCCATTTATTGATTGGATCGTTTGTTTTTGTTGTTGTTGTTGTTGTTGTTGTTGTTGAGTTGTATGAGTTTTTTGTATATTTTGGATATTAGGCCTTTATCAGAGTCGTTGCTTGCAAATATATTTTCCCATTGGGGTGGTTGTCTCTTTACCTTGACGATTTCTTTTGTTGTGCAGAAGCTTTTTAGTTCGATTTAGTCCCTTTCATTAATTTTAACTTTTATTTCCCTTGCTTTTGAAGTCAAATTCATAAAATCCTCTTTAAGACCAAGATGCTTGAGTTTAGTTCCTTTGTTTTTGCCTATGCATTTTATTGTTTTATGTCTCATAGTCAGGTCCTTAATCCATTTTGAGTTAATTTTGGTGTATGGTGATAGACAACAGTTTAGGTTCATTCTTTTGCAAGTGGCTTTTCTGTTTTCCCAGCACCATTTATTGAAGAGGCTTTCCTTTCTCCACTGTATGTTTTTAGCTTTTTTATTGAAAATTATTTGCCCATAAAAATATGGGTTTCCTTCAGGACTCTCAATTCTGTTCCACTGGTCTGTGTGTCTGTTTTTCTGCCAATACCATGCCGTTTTGATTACTGACACTTTGTCGTATAATATGAAGGTGGCCAGAGTGATTCCTCCAGCCTCCTTTTTTCTCAGGATAGCTTTGGCAACTCAGGGTCTTTTGTGTTTTTTTTTTTTTTTTCCATACTAACCTGATGATTTATTAATTCTATTTCTTTAAAAAAAATGCCGATGGGATTTTGATGGAAATTACATGAAATCTGTATAATGTTTTAGGTAATATGGTCATTTTCACTATGTCAATTCTTCTAATCCAAGAACACGGAATATCTTTCCATTTCTTTGTATCTTCTTCGATTTCTTTTAATAGGATCTTATAGTTTTCATTATATAGGCCCTTCACATGTTTCATTACATTTATTCCCAGGTATTTTATTCTTTTTGTTGCAATTGCAAAAGGAATTTTTTTCCACTTCTTTTTCTGACACTTCATTATTAGAGTATATGAATGCTATGGATTTTCAAACATTGATTTTGTATCCAGAAACTTTACAATATTTGCTAATTGTTTGTAGTAGTGTTCTTGTGGAGTCTTTAGGGTTTTCTATATAGAGAATCATGTCATCCTCAAAGAGTGACAGCTTGACTTCTTAGTTTCCTATTTGGATGCCTTTTATATCTTTCTCTTGTCTGATTGCACTTGCTAGGACCTCCAATGTTATATTGAATAACAGTGGCTATAGTGGACAGCATTGCCTTGTTCCTGACCATAGAGGGAAGACTTTTAGTTTTTCACCATTGAGTATAATGTTGACTGAGGGTTTGCCATAGATGGCCTTTATTATGTTAAGGTATTTTCCTTCTATACCAATTTTATTAAGTGTTTTGATCCTAAATGGATACTGTATCTTGTCGAAGGCTTTCTCTGCATCTATTGATATGACCATATGATTCTTATTTTTTAATTTGTTTATGTGGTGTATCACATTAATTGATTCGCATATGTTGAACCAACCCTGTGTCCCTGGAATGAGGCCCACTTGATCTTGGTGTATCATCTTTTTAAGATATTGCTCTATTCAGTTCACTAGTAATTTATTTAGGACTTTTGCATCCGTGCTCACAAGAGATATTGGTCTGTAGTTTTTTTGTGTTGCCTTTACCAGGTTTTGGTATCAGGATAATATCAGCCTCATAAAATGAGTTGGGAAGTATTGCCTTCTCTCCAATTTTTTGAAAGAGTTTGAGGAGAATAGGTATTAATTCTTTGAATGTTTTGTAGAATTCACTGGTGGAGCCATCTTGTCCTGGACATTTACTTTTTGTTAGGTTTTTGATAATTGTTTCAATTTCCATTGTGCTGATTGATCTATTTATATTTTCTAGTTCTTCTTGATTCAGTGTAGGAAGGTCGTTTTTTTCTAAGTACTGGTCCATTTCTTCTAAGTTATTTAATTTGGTGTTATATACTTTTTCATAGTGTTCTTGTATGATCCTTTGTTATGTCTGTGGTGTCTGCCATAATTTCCCCTCTTTCATCCGTGATTTTGTTCGTGTCCTTTCTCTTTTTTCTTTAGTGAGGCTAGCCGGGGGGTTGTCAATTTTATTAACCTTCTCAAAGAACCACCTCTTTGTTGCATTTATTTTTCTATTTTTTTTTGTTTTCAATTTTATTTATTTCTGCTATAATTTTGATTTTTCCTTTCTTATGCTGAATTTAGGCTTTATGTGTTCTTTCTTTTCAAATGAAGCATTAGGTTGTTTATTTGGGCTCGTTGTTATTTTTGGACTTAGGCCTATAACTATATGAACTTTCCGCTTATGACCGCTTTTGCTGTGTTCCAGAAGTTTTGATATGTTGTACTATCATTATCATTCATTTCTATATATCTCTTGATCTTTTTTTAATTTCTTCTCTGACCCAGTTATTCTTCAGTACTATGATGTTTAATCTCCATGTATTTGTGGTTCTCTCCTCTTTCTTTTTGCAATTGATCTTTAATTTCAAAGCATTATGATCAGATAATATGGTTAGTATGATTTCAACCCTCTTATATTTGTTGAGGCTATCTCTGTGTCCCAGTATGTGGTCAATCCTTGAGAATGTTCCATGTGCACTAGAGAAGAACCTATAAGTAGCTGTTTTGGGATAGAAGGCTTTGTAAATATTAATTATGTCCAGTTGGTCTAATGTGTCATTTAGTGTTGTGATTTCCTTATTTATTTTCTGTTTGGATGATCTGTCCATATCAGACAGTGGGGTATTTAGGTCTCCTACTATGATAGTGTTTTGGTCTGTTTCTTTCTTTAGTTCTGTTAGTAATTGCTTTACATATTGGGAGCATAGATGTTAATAAATGTTATGTCTTCTTGGTGTATGATTCCCTTTATCATTCTGAAGTGTCCTTCAGTATCTTTCTGTACCTTTTTTTATTTTGAAGTCTATTTTGTCCGATATTAGTACCACTACTCCCACTTTTCTCTGAATGCCATTTGCTTGAAACATCATTTTCCATCTTTTCACTTTGAGTCTATATTTGTCTTTGGAATGGAGATGTGTCTTGGCAGGCAGCATATGTATTTTTTTTCTTTTCTTTTTCTTTTTTCTTTTTTGATCCATTCTGCAACTCTGTGACTTTCTATTGGTGAGTTCTGTCCATTTACATTTAAGGTGATTATTGAAATATGAGGTCTTCTTATAGCTATTTTATCTTTTGCTTTGTGGTAGCTCGGTGTTTCCTTTGCCTCCTTGTCCTTGTGTTTCTGTTTTCTTTATTCTGGATGTCTTTTGTGGGTTTTGCCTCTGGTTCTTCTTGTTTTATGTTATATACTTCAGTTCTGAATCTTCTGTGTATGGATACCATTATGAATATGTAAAGGATATATATATATATATATTCTGTGTGTGACTTATCTCCATTCTCCTTTGCGAATTTGGATCTTTGAATCCTCCTCTTTTTAGTCATTGCTTTTTAATTTGTCCCTATGTATGCTGTACATTCATTACTATCCTGTTAAAGCAATTCTCTTCTTATTATTTAAGCTTATAATGCCCAGTTCTTTGTAAGGGTTGAACTCTTCTGTTTCTATATGCCTGATAGTCACCTTCCTCCTAATTATGTTTTTTTTTGGTCATTTTTTTTAAGGTGAGCTGTCCCCTTTCAGTATTTCCTGTAGTGCAGGCATCGTAATGGAGAATTCGCTCAGTTTTAGTGTGTCTGGGAAGGTCTTTATTTCTCCTTCATATCTAAAGCAGAGCTTAGCCGGATACATTATTCTTGGCTATTCGTTCTTTTTACTTAATAGTTTGAATATTTGATTCCATTCCTTTCTGGCTTGTAAGGTTTTTCCTGAGATGTTCAAAGATAATCTAGTGGATTTTCCTTTATAAATTACCATTTTCTTCTCTCTGGCTGCCCTGAGAATTCTCTTTGCCATTGATTTTTAATGATTTAAATACAATATGTAGTGGTTAAGGCCTCTTTGGGTTGTGATAATTGAGTGTTTTGTTGACTTCTGAATTCCAAGCTCCAGTTCATTCCTTAGATTTGGGATATTCTTGTCAACTATTTGTCTGAAAATGCTTTCTAATCCCTACTGCTTTTCCTCACCTTTGATAATGCCCATTGTTCTTGTTTCTTCTCCTGATGGCATCAGCTAGTTCTTGTATTTCTCTTTCATTATTTTTCAGACTCTGGTTTCATCTTCCTTCTGATTTCTTTCTAGATTTTTGTCTTTGATATCACTGATTCTTTCCTCCGTTTGGTCGACTCTATTTCCCAATCTTGCTATTTCATTTTTCATCTCTTGCAGTGTTTTTTTTTTCTCCAGAAGATCTATTCTGATCTTTTTGAGGGTTTTAACCTCCTTGCTAAAGAACTCATTCTTTTCATCTAAGTGTTTTTTCAATTCCTGAAACTGTTGATATGATTCCTTTTGGAATTCACTGAGTTTTTTCAGAGGTACCATCCTTAATTCTCTGTTATTTAAGTTGCATATTTCTACATCTGTAAGCTTATTTTCTCGAGATTTTTCTCTTTCTTTCTGATATGTCTTGTCACCTTGGTTGTTCATGGTGTTTAATGGGCTATTTCTCTCTCTGGGCATTAATGGAAGTGTATTCTGTTTTTTTTTCCAGAAAGATTTATTGTATAAAGGTCTCTCTTTAGCCTGCTGCAAAGAAGATGCTTTTCTTTTGATTTCCAGTAGGTGGCGTCTAAGCTTCTTGGATCCCTGCTTTATATAAAGCCTTAATAATGCTTTTTTTTTTCTTTTCTTGTAGATGTTTAATCATGTTCGCTACCCTCAGTCTCAATCCCTGTCAGTGTTTGGGACAGTTTCGATGGCATTTGCTCACATTCCCCTGGTGCTCTGTGGTTTTCAGTCTCGGAAGATATGGGGGGGGAGGGACCCTCTGCATTGGGGGTTGGGGTTTATCGCGCAGCCTTGGTTTTGCAACCCCAGCCAGTAAAAATCAACTGTTGTTTTTCTGCTGGTCTGCTTTTCTGCTTTCTGCCCTGATGACTGGGCCCTGCCACCGGCCGTGTGGATTTCACAGCACCTCCACGCAGGGCTGTTTAGGGAACTTGCTGCTCCCTACAGGGAGCTCCAGTGGCTGCGAGAGACAGCTTCTTTCTTTTTCCCAGTCCGCCGCCCAACATCTGGGTTCTGACCTGTGGTAGTCTTATGCGCATATCCCATGCTCAGATGTGCTGGTGTGCAGTTTGGTTGTTTTTTGTTGAGTTTTAGATGTTCAGCTTATTGTTGTTTCAAGGGGAGAGATCCGAGGATGTCTCTCACTCTGCCATGTTTCTCCAAACTCCGCCCCCCCTTTTTTTGCAGTCGAGGAATATTTAGTCATATATCAGCCCAAAATGTCAGATCCAGATGCCCTATGCAACAGCATTTCTGGTGAGGGATTTATTCTTTTTTTCTTTTAAAAAATTATTAAAATACCTCTAACATACAATATTACATTAGTTTCAGGTGTACACCATAGTTATTCAACATTTGTATACCAAAAGATATGATCATCACGATAAGCCTATTACTCATCTGACACTGTACAACGTTATTACGATATTATTGACTAGATTCCTTATGCTGTACATTACATTCTCATCACATTTTATAACTGGGAATTTGAACCTCTATTCTCGTTCACCTCCTTACCCCCATTTTAAAACAATTTTTTAAAAATTACAGTCGATATTCAATATTATGTTAGTTTCAGGTGAATAGTGTAGTGGTTAGACATTTATATAATTTATGAAGTGATCACCATTATTAGTCTAGTACCCACCTGGCACTATACATATTTATTATCATATTATTGACTATATTCTCTATGCTGTACTTTACATCTCCGTGACTATTTTATCATTACAGGTTTGAAATTTTTCATACTTTCGGTCATTTATATTTTGCTCTAATATAATTTCTTTTGATCTTTGCTCAATTTCCTTTGAGGTTATTAATGCTTTTCTTATTAATTTAGTTAAAATAGGTTTGATTATTCCCATTTTGCAGATGAGGGAACTGAAATCTATAAAGATTATATAACACTCACAAATTCACGTGTATAATAAAGGTGATTCAAAGTCAATTCTACCTAACTCTAAAGGCCTGTTCTTTCTACCGTGCGATGTCTCCTTAAAAGAGATTTGTCTTTGTGATTGTGGAGTTGAAGGACAGATAAAGAGCTTCCCAGAAAAAACTAAGCTAAAGGAATTTATCAACGCCAAGCCAGTATTACAGGAAATGTTGGAGGGACTCCTTTAAGAAGAAAAAATATGCATCAAAAACCGTAGTAAAAATGGTAATAACTACATTCCTATCAATAAATACCTCAAGTGGAAAAGAATTAAGTGCTCCAACCAAAAGATAGAGTGGCTGAATGGATAAACAAACCAGACCCCTACATATGCTGCCTGCAAGAGACTAATTTCAGATTAAAAGACACACACAGATTAAAAGGAAGGGAATGGGAAAAGATATTGCCTTGATGGACCTAGAGGGCATTGCACTGAATGAAATAAGTCAGATAGAGAAAGACAAATACCGCATGATTTCTCATACATGTGGAATCTAATGAACAAAATAAACAACAACATAAATGGAAATAAACTCATAGGTACAGAGAATATTTTGAGGGCTATTACGTGAGAGGGAGATTGGGGGGATGGCAAAAAAGTGCAAAAAGATTAAGAAGTACAAATGGATAGTTACAAAATAGATGTAGAGATATAAATTGTAGCATAAGGAAAATAATAATGTAATAAACATTATTATATTATGTAAGAGGGAAGACCGATACTAGATTTAGTAGGGTAATCACTTGAGCTCTAATCACTACGGTGTACAACTGAAACTAATATATTATTGTATGCCTATTATAATTGAAAAAATCTCATTGAATTGTACGATGTAAATAAGAGCAACAAATTGTCTATTATATTTCAATAAAGCCGGGGGAGTGGGGGAAAAGATATTTGTCTTTGCCAATGAGGGAAAACTGGGTTGTCCAACTCAGTTGGCTTCTTGCTTAGCAGATACTTCCACAATTCATCATCTATATACATGTCCAAGCCACACAGTTGTTCTTGTGAACTTAAACAAGACAGTCCCTATTATTTCTAGCCTCATCTAAGGCCCAAACACTGAAAAGAATGGGACTTGAATCCAATGCTGGCATAGATTAACTTTCTGGTTAGTCCTCCAGGACTTTTCCTCAACACAGTTTTTTTTTTTTTTAATTCAGATTTTACATTCTCTTACTGACCAGAGCACTTGAGTTCAGTTATAAAAATAACTCTGAATCCAGGCAGTTTGAAATGGATTTTTTTTTGTTCTATTTGATACCTAATCACTAGTTTGTCTGAATTTTTGTGTTTCAATCAGTGTTTTCTGGCATTTCTGAAGCATCTGGAGTTAGAACTTGTGGTTTGAACAATGAGCAAATTTGAATCTAAACAAAGGTTATAGGTTAAGATAGCGGGTTTGATAGAGTAATGATATGCTCTAAAGAGTGACAATTCTCCAAATTCAACAAACCTGTCAATCAACTTGATGTATAGTAAGCTTATAAAATAAAAGATAGACCCCAAAGTGAAAATAAAGAAACTACCATAAACTTAATTCTTCCCATTGTATGTTTCTGGGTCTACCGCATATGGAACAAATACGTACACATAAACAAACAAAATTGCCACTGCATGGAAACCAAAATTCTCTATCAAATATCCTGCTAAGGGGCTACAATAAATACAGTATTTGGCCATCTATTATCACATTGAAAGTCTGCTGTCTGGTTCTCAGTAACTGAGATTTAATTAGTATCTAAGGAAACGAGAAATTCCTGTTGAAAAAAAAAATAAAACAGAAAAATCAAATTGCGATTGGTGTGCACATTTTTTCTTGGCATTGTGGCCTCTGAATAAATGTGGTGCTATGACCCAGACCTCTTTTCTCCTTGTCTGTGTCTGTCTCTCTTTCCTTCCTTTCACTGAGTACAGTTTAAATAAATATCTGCTGGAATCCTGAAATGGGTAGCCCTGCTTTCTACAGACAAAGGAAAAAATTAAGTACTTGTACAGATGTGTGCAGTACAGCATGTAGGATCTTTGCCAAACAGAGCCTATAGACTGGAAGTTGGACATCTTTAAAAGGAAGTTACTTATTTTTTCCCACAAGAATAGAGAAAGTACTCTAAAAATTACTTAGTAGTCAGAGGATTGACCTCTAACATAGAAGGGAATGGGTTGTAGAAGAAAGATGCTAATGAATAAATGTTTGATAGATAGATAGATAGATAGATAGATAATGTACCACCGACTAAGCACTGACCGGACATTGTGCTAAACATAATATAAAAATTATCTCATTTAATTCTGAGACAATTTTAAAAGGGAGATATTAGTAGGCTCATTTTAAACTTAGAAAAGTTGAGCTAAAAGAATATAAGTCATTTGTTCAATATTACCCCAGTAAGAAAGGATAGAGCTAAAAATCAAACTCAGGATTACAAAGCTCTGCTTATTCTATTACACCGTTTTATTGCAGGAATAACTAATTTTACTTAAATAGAAACAAAATAAATACCATTATTAATTCTACCACTCAGTCTGTAGTATGTTTTTTAAAATCATTTTTCTTATTAAGAATAAATATGGACACTTCCTGCCAAGACAAGATGATATAGAGCCATTTTCCCTCCTTCCTCAATAAACAAAATTATAAATCCTGAAGTGTCCAAGAGACAACAAAAGGAGAATTCTGAAAATGTGATTAAAGGAAAATGAACTACATCTGGTGTTCACCATGAGAGAAAAGTGACTTAAACTGGTATTTACCTTCTCATGACCAGGTGACAGATGGCAGCCCAGGTAGATTTGTTCCTTTTCTGGATCAAACTGGAGTCTGATAATATCAGGTAAGCCTGACACTTTCAGAAAAAGATATCAAATAGGAGCCCAGCCCAAAATAAAGAACCAAGGAGGCAGGATTGCTAGGCCTGAGATTGTCATTACAACCTGCCATAAGGAAATGTTGAGACTGGTGGACAGAGAAGGCAGGAGAGATCCAGCTACAGCCAGCAACATGGTCCAAAAAGCCTTTTTGTTTCTCTAACCCCGAGTCTCTCCTGAACCCAGACACCAGGGCTTCCCAGGAAGTCTTTTTGTCCTCTCAGGCCAAGAGTCTTCTCCTCTCGGCTGGAGAGCCTGGGGCATCTCGTGAGGGTTCAGACTATAGAAGGATCCCACTACACCCCACTCCTATGAAAAGATGATCTACCCAGAGGTTCAGCCTGGGTAATCACCTTTCGTCTCCTCAGACAGTACCAACAGAAACCAGCGTGAGTCCCAGCAACACCAGCTAAATCAAGCGGACAAAAATAACTCAGCAAAAACTATGAAAATTAAACAACCATCCAAATTACAACCCACAAAAGTATGCAAGGTCCTGCATATTAAACCTACACAGAGTGAACTCCTGCTAAAGTAAAAAAGTTCAGTAAGACCCAGAGTATTCTAAAATAATAGACAACATGTCCATAATACACTCAAAAATCACGTATCATACCAAGAATCAGGAAAAGCACAAACTGAATGAGAAAAGACCATCAACTTACACCAATGCCAAGATTAATCATATATTAAATCTGGTTTACAATGATTTTAAAGAAGCTGTGATAAAACACTTTCAAAAAGCAATTACAACAAATAAAAAATAGAAAATCTCAGGAAAAAATTAATGCTACTAGTTGTTAAATATGTACTACTGTAAAGAATCACTTGCTTTACCTTCATAACTTCATTTGATCCTTAAGAACACCTCTAAGATTAATTTTATAATCTCATTTTAAATACATGAAAACTGAAGTTTACCATAACCCCTAACTTTCTCTGTTTTATTACATCTGATCAGCCTCGCTCATTTACATTACCTGCCTGATCTTTGCAGGCATTCGAATTTGCCATCTCTAATGGGAATAAGTGGAGAAGGCGCTATAAGTAGGATAAAGAGTGTGAGCAAAGACACAGGAGTGGAAACAATTATAGGACATTTAAAGGCAGTGAAGAGACCAGCCTGTCTAAAGCAAAGAGCATGTGTTGAGGACTAACTGGAGAAAATGGTGAAGAAGTAAAGAAGGATCAGATTATTAAGGACCTTAATAAACAATTGAAAAATAGGCAAAGGAAGGTATTGTGGATTCTTGAGGTAATATGATGAAAAGGATTTTTAGCAAACAGCAGGAAAGAAAGGGAAAAGATGAAGGGAGGGTGAGAGGGAGGGAGGAAGAAAGAGAAGAACAAAAAGGAGGAGGAGGAGGAAGAGGAGGGGGAAGAGGAGAGAAATTAGAATATTAAATGCCTGCTATAGATTCATTTTTTGTCTTTATTGAAATATAATACTATTAGAGGCTTGTTTTTACATTGCACGATTCAATGAGTTTTTTTTCAATTATAGTTGGCATACAATATTATACCAGTTTCAGTTGTATAGCATAGTGATCAGAGATCCAAATAACTTGCAAAGTGCTCACCCTACTAAATCTAGTACTCTTCTTCCCTCTTACTTATTTATTACAACATTATTACCCATCTTCCCCATGCTATACTCTACATTTCCACGTCTATTCTGCAACTATCCATTTGTGCCTCTTAATCCCTTTGGCTTTTTTTGTCCCCCCAATCTCCCTCCCATATAGTATCCCTCTAAATATTCTCTGAATCTATGAGTTTATTTCCATTTTTGTTGTTGTTGCTGTTGGTTTTGTTCTTTAGATTCCACATGTATATGAAATCACATGATATTTGTCTTTCTCTATCTGACTCATTAATTCAGCTCAATACCCTCTAGGTCCATCAAGGCAATATTTCTTCCAACCTCTTCTTTTTAGTTTTGTGTGTCTTTTAATCTGAAGTAAGTCTTGTAGGCAGCATATGTAGGGGTCTGGTTTGCTTATCCATTCAGCCACTCTATCTTTGGTTGGAGCACTTAATTCTTTTCTACTTGAAGTACTTGTTGATAGGAATATAGTTATTACCATTTTTATTACTGTCTTTGATGTGTCTTGGTATGGGCCTTTTTGAGTTCCTGGTTTTTGGGACTCTCTGAGTTTCCTGAGATTTTATTTCTATTTCCTTCATCAGATTAGGGAAGTTTCCCATTATTATTTCTTCAAATAGCTCTTCATTGAGCATCTTTATAACTAGTGTTTTGAAATTTGCATCTGTTAGATTGCTTGACTCCATTAGTTCTGGATCTATGTTCTGTTCTCTCATATGGTTTCTGCTTCTTTGTCTTCCTTTTATGGCTGCCTTTCTGGGTCTGTTTCTGTGTGCTAAGTCTCCTGATCTAATTAGTGTGGATTTGTGTAGTAAGTGTCCTTTGGCAGTCCTGGGAAGCGTTTGGCTGCAGGCCAAATTTAGCCCAAGACTGTGCCCCTTTGGGGCTACCTGTTAAGATTCAGCAAGCAATCTACAAATACTGTGATTATAGTTGCCTCATAAGGCCACACCAGAAACTGAGGCCAGCTGCTACTAGTGTGAGTCTAGACTCTGCTCAGCTAGGAGCACTTAACTCACCGAGGATACACCTGGATGTGGCTTGGGTGGGGTCATAAGTTGGGAGAGGCAGAGTTTTAGGGAATCCTCTGGGTGAAGCGACCTCTGTTATCCAGTTTGATGACATCTCAGCTATGGTGGCACTGAGTCCACACATTGGCAGGGGAAGGGCTCAACAGAGGAACAATGGATACCGTGGCATTTCTGTACAGAGTGAGTTTTGCCTTGGCCCTCACTCCGACAAGTTCGTGTCCCCCTGTAATTCCCTGGTGCCCTCTGTGCAGTCACACCAGCAGGTCCATCACTGCGAAAGTCCACTCACAGACACGGCCCCTTTAAGAGGCATATGCAGCTGCCATGACCTCTTTCCCACCCGGCCACTCGGACTGGTCAGCCTTGCATCCTCGCCCCATCCTACCTTCTGCCATTGCAGGGTGATTTCTTAGATTTCTCCCCAGTTCTTCTAGATCTCAGGCAATTTTTCCTTGCTGTTTGCTCCTTGTTTCTGTCACAACTTTTATTTGGTCGCCAGAGGGATGAACAGAGCTCTATCGTTTACGCCATTTTTTTTCCCCATCTTATGGATTCTTAATTCTCTTTTATCACCAATTTCCTACATGCACACCATATTTGAGCCAGTTTCTTAAAGTACTATGACCTCTCTCATCTTTGGGCCTCTGCACATGCTATCTCCATTGCTTAGAATCCTTGTCCATATGTAACCAACTTCACAACTTATAATTTCTTTTTTCTGGCTACCTCCTATTCACCTTTCGAGAGTCAACTCAGGAATAATGTCAACTCTTCCAGGAAGCCGTTCCTGAAACCCTCTCACACCAGCCAGTTTCTATCTTCATTGATCCCTCTTGTGTTAAGTACTCTCTCTATGTTCCCATGCTCCATTATGCATACCTCTTTGTCAGCACTTACCTTGTATTTATTCACGTGTCAGTTTCTTTTCAAGGATTCTGAGCTCTTTGAAAGCAGGGATCAGATTGTATTAATTTGTGTAGCCTAAGCATCTAGCACAATGTCAATACCTTTTTGTTAAATGAATGAATAAATGAGTTAAATGAATGATAGAAGGCCAAGTATTTCAACTGATGCTTAACATGTTATCTTATTTAACTTTCATCCCCAAACACTTTACTAGTGAAACCTAAGTTAACAGAGGCAACAATCTTGAGAGATAAGAACATTCTAGGCAATAAAGCAAAACCAGGGATGGTGTTATAGAACATGCTGCATTTGAGGAACTTCCAGAAATTTAGTATGATTAAAGTATGAGCTGAGGAGTAATAAGACATAAGGCTGGAGGAATAGGGCTTAGATCATAAAGGAACTTGCATACCTTTTAAAGAAATTTTTCTTGAGGGAAATGGGTTTTAAGCAAAAGAATGACAGGGTACATCGGGTATGACCAAAAGCACATAGTGTCTACCCACATAGGGGTATATAATTGCTTCTTGAAGGTAAGGAACCAAGGGTGAAAAGGGGAGTAGTACTCAAAGAAAAGTTCAGGGGAAAATAGCAGCTCCTCCTTACTTAGGTGACACAGAAGACACAGAGAGAACAAGTAGTTTCGATTCTATAAAATTCAGAACAGAGTCTAAGCATTGCTCTAGGTTGAGCAATTTGGGGCCCCTCTTATCATATTCTGTAGGTTTACCTCTTGTCCTTATGTGATAGCTGATGCTAGGCAATGCTGATAGGCAGTGACCTTTCATGTACACTTGGGAGAGAATGAGCCATTGAGGGGAGATAATGAATTTGAGATTCAGTACATGGAAAGTTCATATTCAGTGCTCAGTCCTATACAGTAGTATTAATTTCTGCTAGTGTGAATTGTTTTGTCATATATTAGATAGAGTAAATGAACTAATCAGTGAAAAAGAAATGCTAAGGGTTTCATTAACAATAGGAGTTTTGAACTAATTAATTTTGAGACTAGCTTGACACTGAAACCAAACTGGGTGATTGGTAATCTCTCTATCTATCATCTATCTATCTATCTATCTATCTATCTATCTATCTATCTATCTATCTATCTATCTATCTATCTATCCATCCATCCATCCATCCATCTATCTATCTATCTATCTATCTATCTATCTATCTATCTATCTATCTATCATCTATCTATCTATGCATACATATATATACACGTATATATATATATATGTGTGTGTGATTTTGATCAGGGGAAAGATTTGAAAACACTGGCATTGTCTATTATATTGACGTGGTTTTTCTAGTAAATTGAGTTTAGGCTGTGTGGTGAATGAATGAGAATTAAAGAAGAAATAATTCTCCCCTCTGGCATGTTGGAGAGACAAGTCCTAAACAATTGACTGGGTCCATAAATAAAAACAATGATGAAAAAGATAATGATAACAAAACGACAACAATAATGACTATCACTAATCAAGACACCGCTATATAGCATATAATAAGCTATATGTATATGTAGTGTCTCCATGTTTCCTCAATGCTGACCTGTAACAAAATTAGAAAAAAAGAGGATAATATTTAGTTTTCATGAATTGAATTTTGACTGCTTCTACTCAGGAT
The DNA here is from genome assembly GCF_000151845.1 of Pteropus vampyrus. Taxonomy (NCBI): domain Eukaryota; kingdom Metazoa; phylum Chordata; class Mammalia; order Chiroptera; family Pteropodidae; genus Pteropus; species Pteropus vampyrus. Next base: position 248,772 of record NW_011889258.1, read on the forward strand.
ATAGAAAGCTGCAAGGGAACATCACCCCCATTTAAACAATTTGAAGAATCTGGATAATCTACAAATCATAATAGTTTTATTTAAATATAATTTGCATATAACATTATATTAGTTTCAGGCATACAACATAATGATTAGATATTTGCATATATTGCAAGATGATCACCAAAATAAATTTAGTTGACATCCATCAACACCCACAGTTACCAATTTTCTTTTCTTATGATGAGAACTTTTAAGTTCTCATCGTTTAGCAACTTTCAAATATACAATACTGTATTATTAGCTATGTCACTATGTTATACTTTACACGCCATGCCTTATATTTTGACTCCCTTTACCCATTTTGCCCACTCTCACCCTTTACCTCTGGCGACTACCAATCTGTTCTTTGTACCTATGAGTTTATTATTATTATTATTTATCACATAAGTGAAATTGTATGGTATGTTCTTTTCCTTATTTCACTTCACATAATGCTTTTGCAAATGGCAAGATTTTCATTTTTATATTTCATTGTGTATATATACGACATTTTCTTTATCCATTCATCCATCGATGGAATTTAAGTTGTTTCCATATCTTGGATGTTGTAAATAATGCTGCAATGAAAAAAATCTATTCCTCTAGCTACTTTCAAATATGGTATATAATTTAACTATAGTCACCATGCTGTACCTTACATCTTCATGACTTATTTATTTTATAACTGGAAATATGTACCTTCTGAACCTCTTCATCCATTTTGGCCATCCCTAACACCCACCTCTGGCAAACACCAACATATTCTCTTTATCCATGAGCTCAGTTTTGATTTCGTTTTTTGTTTTCTGTTTTATTTATTTATTTTTTAGATTCCACATATAAGTGAAATCATGTGGTATTTATTTTTTCTATCTGACTTGTTTCATTTAGCATAATGCCTTCAATAACACACCACATTTTCCTTATCCATTTATCCATCGATGGGCACAAAAGTTGCTTCCATGTGTTGACTAGTCTAAATTATGCTGTTGTGAACATATGGGGGTTCAGATATTTTTTGAGTTAGTGTTTTAATTTCCGTTAGCCATATATCCAAATGCAGAAATGTTGTACCATAAAGTCGTTCTATTTTTAAAATTTTGAGGAGTCTCCATATTGTTTTCCATAATGGCTATGCCAATTTACATTCCCACCAACAGTGCACAAGAGTTTCCTTTTATACACATCCTCAGCAACACTTGTTATTTCTTGTCTTTTTGATTATATTCATTCTAACATTTGTGAGGTAATATGGTTTTGATTTACATTTCCCTAATTATAAGTAATGTTGAGAACCTGTTCATTTACTTGTTAGCCATCTGTATATCCTCTATGGAAAAAAAAATGTCTATTCAGAATCTCGGCCCATTTTTTAAATCATATTGTAATTTTCTATTGAATTGTATAAGTTATTTACATATTTTGGTATTAACTTCTTATCAGATATATAATTTCCATTCGGTAGCTTGATTTTTCAATGTGTTGTTTCATTTGTTGTGCAGAGCTTTTTTGTTTGATGTAGTTCCAAATGTTTATTTTGCTTTTGTTATTTTTGATTTTGGTATTAAAAAAAACATTTGTAGAAACTATATTAAGGAATTACCACCTATACTTTCTTCAAAGAGTTTTATTGTTTTAGGATTGTGATCGAATCTTTAATCTTTTTGAGTTGATTTTTGTGTATGCTATAAGATAGTGGTCCAGTTTCATTTTTGAATGTGGCTGTCCAATATTTGCTACAGATTTATTGACTAGATGGTACTTTTCCTATTGTACACTCTTGGTTCCTTGGTTATAAATTAATTGACCATATACATGTATAGTTTTATTTCTGGGCTCTCTATTCTCTCCCATTGATGTATATGTCACTTTTGATGCAAATACCATACTGTTTTGATTACTGTAGCTTTATAATATAGTTTGAAATCAGGAAGTGTGATGCCTCCAACTTTGTTTATCTTTCTCAAGATTGCTTTATCTATTCAGGATCTTTTGTAGTTCTATGCAAATTTTAGGATCACTCATTCTATTTCTGTGAAAAATGCCCCTGGAAATTTGATAGGGATTGCATTGAATTTGTAGATTGCTTTGGGTAATGTAGTCATTTTAAAATTATTAATTCTTCCAATCCATGAACATGGAATATCTTTTCATTTATTTTGTCTCTTTCAATTTCTTTCATCAGTGTCTTACAGTTTCCAGTATACAGGTTTTTCACCTTCTTATTTTTATTCTTTGGTAAATTAATTCTTAAGAATTTTATTCTTTTTCATGTAATTGTAAATGGAATTGTTCTCTTAAATTTCTGTTTCTGATAGTTTATTATTATTGTGTAGAAACACAACTGATTTCTATATTGATTTCGTATTCTGCAACTTTACTGAATTTGTTTATTAATTTTAGGGGTTTTTGGTAGGATTTTCTATGTGCAATATTATGTCATCTGCAAATAAAGACAGTTTTACTTCTTTTCCAATATGCATGCCTTTTATTTATTTGTTTTTATTGTCTAACTGCTCTGGTTAGTACTTCCAATACAATGTTGGATAAAAGTGGTGAGAGTGGGCATCCTTTTCTTATTCCTGATCTTAGAGAAAAAGCTTTCAGCTTTTCTGCATTGAGTGGGATGATAGGTATGGGCTTGCCGTATATGACTTTTATTATCTTGAGGTAGGTTCCCTCTTCATGGACTTTTTTGAGAGTTTTTATCATAAATAGTTGTTGAATTTTGTCTAATGTTCTTTCTGCATCTATTGAGATAATTATATTATTTTAGCCTTCATTTTGTTAATTTGTTGTATCACAAGGATTGATTTGTGGATATTGAACCATACTTCCATCCTTGGAATAAATCCCACTTGGTAATGGTGTATGATGCTTTTAATGTATTGTCGAATTTGGATTGTTAATATTTCTTTGAGGAGTTTTGCACCTATGTTCATCAGGAATAGTGGCCTTTAATTTAAAAAAATATATATATATATTTATTTATTTTTCAATTACACTTGACATTTAATACCATATTAGTTTCAAGTGTACAACATAGTGATTATACATTTATGAAACTTGTGAAGTAATCACTCTAGTAAGTCTAGTTCCCATCTGACACCATACATAGTTGTTACAATAATATTGAGTATATCCCCTATTCTGTATCTTACATTCCTGTGATTATTTTTATTTTCCCATGGAATTTTTGTCTGGTTTTGGTATCAGGGTAATGTTAGCACTATAAGTAAGTTCGGAAGTGTTCCCTCTTCTTCTATTTCTTGGAAGAGTTTGAGAAGAATTGGTATTAATATTTCTTTAAACGTTTAGTAGAATTCACCAATAAAGCCATCTGGTTCTGGACATTCTTTTATTTTTATTTTTTTGGGAGGGGGTGTTGATTACTAATTCAATATTTTTATTAGTAATCTATCTGCTCGGATTCTTTATTTCTTCATGATTAGGTCTTGGTGATTTGTGTATTACTAAGAATTTATCTATTTCATCTGGGATGTTCAGTTCGTTGGCATATAATTGTTCATAGTAGTTTCTTGGTATCCTTTGTATTTCTGTGGATCACCTGTAATGTCTCCTTTTTCATTTCTGATTTTATTTATTTGAGTTCCTTTTTTCTTGGTGAGTCTAGTGAATGGTTTGCCAATTCTATTCATTCTTATTTTTTAAACAACTCTTAATTTTATTAATCTTTTCTATTTTCTTTGTAGTCCTATTTCGTTAATTTCCATTCTAATTTTTATTTCATTCTATTAATTTGAACTCTGTTCTTCTTTTTCAATTCCTTAAGGTGTAAAGTTAGTTGTTTATTTGAGATTTTTCTTGTTTGTTGATATAGGCATTTGCCACTAAAGACTTCATTCTTAGAACTTCTTTTGCTGCATTCCATAAGTTTTGATGTGTTGTATTTCCATTTTCATTTGTCTCAAGATATAATTTTTAAATTTCTTCTTTGAGCCATTGTTTGCTCAGTAGCATGTGGTTTAATCTTGACATATTCATGAATTTTCTAGTTTTCTTCTTGTAAATTATTTTTAGATTTATACCATTGTGGTCATGGAAGATACTTGATATGGTTTCAGTATTTTTAGATTTCTAAATACTTTTGTCATGGCCTAATATGGTCTATTCTGAAGAACTTTTTATGTGAACTTGAGAAGAATGTATATTCTGTTTTACTCAGATAAAATGCTATGTATATGAATGTCAAGTTTATTTGTTCTAACATCATTTATGGGTGATTTTTTAATTGATTTTTTATTTTAGTGATCAATTCATTGATGAAAGTGAAATATTTAAGTCCTCTACTTATAATGATATTGCTGTCTATGTCTCCCTTTATATCTGTGAATATTTGCTTCATATATTTAGGTGCTCCTATATTAGGTGCATAAATATTTAAAAATGTTATATCCTCTTGTTGGATTGACTCTTTCATCATTATGTAATGACTTTCTTTTTCTCATTACATTCTTTATTTTAAAGTCTATTTTGTCCGATATAAGTATAGATACTTCAGCTTTCTGTTGGTTTCCATTTGCATGGATTTTTTTTTCCATCCTTTTACTTTCAGTCTCTGTTTTTTCTTACATCTGAAGTGTCTTTTATAAACAACATATAAATGGGTCTGTTTTTTTTTTAAATCTATTCAGCCATTCTATGTCTTTTGATTGGATAATTTAGTCCATTTAAATTTAAAGCAATTATTGATAGGTATGTACTTATTGCTATTTTTGTTCACTGTTTTCTGGGTCTTTTGTTATTCATTCATTCCTTTCTTCTCTTGCTCTCTTTTGTGGTTTAATAATTTTCTGTAGTGGTATGCTTATATTCATTTCTCTTTTTCTTTTCTGTGTATACTATATGTTTTTGCTTTGTGATTACCATCAGACTTACATAAAACACATTATATTGATAACAATATATTTTAAGATGATAACAACTTAAGTTTGCATGTATTCAAAGTCTCTACATTTTTACTCTCTCCCTCACATTATGTTTTGATGTCATAATTTATGTCTTTTTATCTTACGTATTTCTTAAAAGATTATTGTAGTTATGGTTATTTTGCCACTTTTGTCCTTTAACCTTCATAAGCTTTATAAGTGATTAACCCACTACCTTTTAAACATCAGATTTTTTTGACTTTTACTACATATTTATTTTTACCAGTGAGATTTATACTTTCATATGTTTTTGTTATTAACTAGCACCTTATTATCAGCTTAAAGAAGTCCCTGTAACATTTCTTACAAGGACAACATAATGATGATAAACTATTTTAGCTTTAGCTTCTCTGAAACTCTATCTCTCCTTCAATCATGAAGGACAACTTACCAGGTAGAGTATTATCAGAAGGCAGGTTTTTAATTTCAGCACTTTGAATATATCATGCCACAGACTTCTAGCTGTCAAAGTGTTTGCTGAAAAGTCTGCTTAATATCTTATGAGAGTTTCCTGTATGAAAGAAATTATTTTTCTTTTGCTACTTTTAAGATTCTCTCTTTGTCTTTAACTTAAGATATTTTAATTATAATATTACTTGATATGGGCTCTTTGGTTCATTCTTTCGGAAATCTCTGGGCTTCCTGGATCTGGATGTCTGTTTCCTTTCTCAGGTTAGGGATGTTCTCAAGAATTATTTCTTCAAGTAAGTTTTCTGTCACTTTCTTTCTATATTCTCTTCTTAAGATCTCTATACAATGAATGACCATCCACTTGATGCTATCACACAATTCCTTTGAGCTATCTTCACACTTATTTCTTTTTATTTCTTTTTATTTTTTAAGTTTATTGGGGTAACATTGGTTAATACAATTATATAATTTTCGGGTGTACATTATAACTTGACATCTATATATTCTATTGCGTGATTACCACCCAGAGTCCAGTTTCCTTCAGCTATCATATATTTGATCTCCTTTACCCACTTCACCCTCCCCAAACTCCTCTATATTTTACCCCCTTTACCCCGTCTATGTCTTCCCTCCTCACTCACTCCCTATCCTCTGGTAACCACTAGTCCATTGTCCATGTCCCTGAGTCTCTGTTTGTTCTGTTCATTTGTTGCTTTTAGGTTTATATCCCCCATATAAGTGATATCGTGTGATTTTCAACCTTTTCAGTCTGGCTATTTCACTTAGCATGATTATCTGCAAGTCCATCCAGGTTTTCGCAAATGGCAGTATTTCATCTCTTCTTATGGCTGAGTAATATTCCATTGTATATGTGTACCACCACTTCTTTAGTCGTAGGACACTTTGGTTGCTTCCATGTCCTGGCCACTGTGAATAGTGCTGCTATGAACATTGGTGTGCAAATATCTTTTTAGATATGAGTTTTCAAGACTTTGGGGTATATACCCAGTAGAGGGATTGCTGGATCTTATGGTAAATCAATTCTTAGTTTTTGGGGGAAACTTCATACTGTTTTCCATAGTGGCTGTACCAATTTGCAGTCCTACCAGCAGTGTATGAAGGTTCATTTTTCTCCTCATCCTCTCCAACATTTGTTAGTACTTGTTCTGTTAATTATAGTCATTCTAACAGGTGTGAGATGTTATCTCATTGTGGTTTTTACTTACATTTCACTAATAGCTAGCAATGTTGAGCATCTTTTCATATATTTGTTGGCCATTTGTATGTGTGCTATGGAGAAGTGTCTGTTCAGGTCCTCTGCCTATTTTTTGATTGGATCATTTGTTTTTCTGTTGTTATTGAGTCATATAACTTCTTCGTGTATTTTGGATATTGGGCCCTTATCAGAGGCATTGCTTGCAAGTATATTTTCCCATTCAGATGGCTGTCTCTTTACATTGTTGCTGATTTCTTTTGGTGAGCATAAGCGTTTTAGTTTGATGTAGTCCCATTCATTTATTTTAGCTTTTACTTCTCTTGCCTTTGAGGTCAAATTCATAAAATCCTCTTTAAGTCCGAGTTTATTTTCTATGTTTTCTTCTATGCATTTTATTGATTCTGGCCTTACATTCAGGCCCTTCATCCATTTTGAGTTAATTTTGGTGTGTAGTGATAGACAAAATTCTACTTTCATTCTTTTGCAGGCGGCCTTCCAATTTTCCCAGCACCATTTATTGAAGAGGCTTTCCTTTCTCCACTGTATGTTCTTGACTTCTTTGTCAAAAATTATTTGCCCACATAAATATGAGTTTACTTCTGGACTCTCACTTCTATTCCACTGTTCTGTGTATCTCTTTTGCTGGCAATAGCATGTCGTTTTGATTACTGCCACTTTGTAGTATAATTTGAAGTCCGGCAGAATGATGCCTCCAGCCTCATTCTTATTTCTCAGTATGGCTTTTGCAATTCAAGATCTTTTGTGCTTCCATATAAATTTGATGATTTTTTTTGTTCTATTTCTTTAAAGAATATCAATGGGATTTTAATGGGGATTGCATTACATCCGTATAAAGCTTTAGGTAGTAAGATCATTTTAAATATGTTGATTCTTCCAATCCAAGAACATGGAATATCTTTCCATTTCTTTGTGTCTTCTTTGATTTCTTTTAACAGGGTCTTATAGTTTTCATTATATAGGTCCTTCACATGTTTCGTTACATTTATTCCTAGGTATTTTATTCTTTTTGTTACCATTGCACAAAGAATTATTTTTTCCACATCATTATTAGAGTATAGGAACGCTATGGATTTTTGAACATCGATTTTGTAGCCAGAAACTTTGCTGTATTTACTTATTATTTCTAGTACCATTATTCTGAGTCTTTAGAGTTTTCTATATAGAGAATCATGTCATCCAAAAATAGTGACAGTTTGACTTCTTTGTTTTTTATTTGGAAGCCTTTAATAGCTTTCTCTTGCATGATTGCACTCGCTAGGACCTCCAATGTTATATTAAATAACAATGGCAATAGTGGACAGCCTTACCTTTTTCCTGATCTTAGAGTGAAGGTTTCTAGGTTTTCACCATTAAGTATAATGTTGGCTGAGGGTTTGTCATATATGGCCTTTATTATGTTAAGGTACTCTCCTTCTATATCGATATTGTTAAGTGTTTTAATCATGAATGGATGCTGTATCTTGTCAAAGGCTTTTTCTGCATCTATGGATATGATAATATGATTCACACTTTTTAATTTATGTGGTGTATCACATTCATGTATTTACATATATTGAACCATCCCTGTGCCCCTGGGATGAAGCTCACTTGATCATGGTGTGTAATCTTTTTAATATGTTGCTGTATTCGGCTCACTAGTATCTTATTTAGGATTTCTGCGTCTGTGTTCATAAGAGATATTGGTCTGCAGTTTTCTTTTTTATTGTATTATCCTTACCAGGTTTTGCTATCAGAGTAATATTGACCTCATAAAATGTGTAGGGGAGTATTGCCTCCTCTTCGATTTTTTGGAAGAGTTTGAGGCAAATAGATATTAAATTTTCTTTGAATATTTGGTAGAATTTACTGGTGAAGCTATCTGGTCCTGGACTTTTACTTTTTGGTAGGTTTTTGATTAATTTTTCAATTTCCATACTGCTGATCGGTCTATTTAATATTTCCAGATCTTGATTCAGTCTAGGAAGAATGTATTTTTCTAAATACAGGTTCATTTCTTCTAAGTTATTAAATTTGTTATTATATACTTTTCATAGTATCTTCCATGATCTTTTGTATTTCTGCAGTGTCTGTTGTAATTTCTTCTCTTTCATCTCTGATTTTGTTTATTTGTGTCTTTTCTCTTTTTTCTTTAGAGAGTCTAGCCAGGGGTTTGTCAATTTTATCAAGTGTCTTGAAGAACCAGCTCTTTGTTTTATTTATTTTTTCTATTTTTTTGTTTTCAATTACATTTATTTCTGCTCTAATTTTAATGATTTCTCTTCTTCTGCTTACTTTAGGCCTCATTTGTTCTTTCTTTTCTAGTTTTTAAGATGAAACTTTAGGCTCTGTATTTGGGCTCGTTCTTGTTTTTGGAGATAGGTCTGTAATGATATGAACTTTCCTCTTATGACCACTTTTGCCATGTCCCCCAAATTTTGATATGTTGTACTATCATTATCATTTGTTTCTATGTATCTCTTTATCTCTCTCTCTTTTTTTTCTTCTCTGACCCAGTTGTTCTTCAGTAGCATGTTGTTAATCTCCATGTATTTGTGGTACTTCTTGATTTATTTTTGCAGTTGATCTCCAGTTTCAAAGCATTATGATCAGAGAATATGGTTGGTATTATTTCAACCCTCTTATATTTGTTGAGGCTATTTCCGTGTCCCAGTATGTGGTCGTTTCTTGAGAATGTTCCATACACACTAGAGAAGAATGTAAAATCAGCTGTTTTGGGATGGAAGGCTCTGTAAATGTCAATTGTGTCCAGTTGGTCTAATGTGCCATTTAAGGATGTTATTTCCTTATTGATTTTCTATTTGAGTGATCTGTCCATATATGACAGTGGGGTATTTCGGTCCCCTACTACGATAGTGTTTTGGTCTGTTTCTCAAACCTTTAGTTCTGTTAGTAATTGCTTTACATATTTTGGGGCTCCCTGATTGGGAGCATAGATATTAATAAGTGTTATGTCTTCTTGGTGCATGATTCCCTTTATTTTGAAGTCTATTTTGTCCGATATTAGTTTCACTACTCCCACTTTTCTCTAAATGCCATTTGCTTAAAATATCATTTTCCACTCTTTCACTTTAAGTCTATATTTGTTTTTGGAGCTGAGATGTGTCTCCTGGAGGCAGAATATGGTCTGGTTTTGATTTTTGATCCATTCTGCAACTCTGTGCCTTTTTATTGGCGAGATCAGACCATTTACATTTAGAGTGATTACTGACATATGAGGTCTTCTTACAGTCATTTTATCTCTTGAATTCTGGTAGCTTGGTGTTTCCATTGCTTCCCTGTCCTTGTGTTTCTGTTTTCTTTATTTTGGTTGGCTTTTGTGTGTTTTATCTCTAGTTCTTCTTATTTTATTTTAAATACTTCAGTTCTGAATCTTAGGTGTGTGGTTACCATTACGTAAATGAAAAGGATAGTTATACATACTCAGTGTTCCATTTTCTTCTGTGTATGCCTTATTTCCTTTCCCCTTTGTGAATTTGGATCTTTGAATCCTCCCCTTTTCAGTCATTGTTGTCTCAATTTGTCCCTGTGTATGCTGAACGTTTGTTACTATCTTGCTATAGCAATTCTCTTCTTATTATTTAAGCTTATATTGCCCTGTTCTTAGTAAGGTTGCACCCCTTTGCTTCTATTTGCCTGATAGTCACTTTACTCCTAATTATGTTTTTTTGTTTTGTTTTGTTTTGTTATTTTGTTTTAGATGAGCTGACACCTTTCAAATTTCCTGCAGTGTAAGCCTCATAGTGGAGAATGTCCTCAATTTTTGTATGTCTGGAAAGATGTATGCTGAACATTCATTACTGTCTTGCTATAGCGAATCTCTTCTTATTGTTTAAGCTTATAATGTTCTATTCTTAGTAAGGGTTGCACTCCTCTGCTTCTATCAGCCTGCTAGTCACCTTACTCCTAATTACATATTTTTTCTTTTTGTCATTTTGTTTTAGGTGAGCTGACCCCTTTCAGTATTTCCTGTAATGCAGGCCTCATAGTGGAGAATTCCCTCAATTTTTGTATATCTGGAAATGTCTTTATTTCTCCTTCATATCGAAAGGAGAGCTTAGCTGGATATATTATTCTAGGCTGGTAACTCCATTCACTTAATAGTTTAAATATTTGATTCCTTTCCTTTCTTGCTTGTAAGGTTTACGCTGAGAAGTCCGATGATAATCTAATGAGTTTTCCTTTATAAGTTACTGTCTTCTTTTCCCTGGCTGCCCTGAGAATTCTGTGTTTGTTGTTGATTTTTGATAACTTTAATAAAATGTGTCTTCAAGAAGGCCTTTTTGAGTTGAGGTAATTGGGTGTTCTAATGACTTCTGGAATTCCAAGCTCCAGCACATTCCTTAGATTTGGGAAATTCTCATCCACTATTTGTCTAAAAATGCTTTCTAGTCCCTGGTTCTTTTCCTCGCCTTCTGTAATGCCCATCATTCTTATATTTCCTCTCTTGATGGTATCAGCTAGTTCTTGTATTTCTCTTTCATTATTTTTTATTTTTCAGTTTCTCTCTTCTTCCTTCTGATTTATTTCTAGATTTCTGTCTTCACTATCACTGATCTTTTCCTCCAATTGTTCGACTCTATTTCCTAAGCTTATTATTTCATTTTTCAACTCTTGCGGTGTGTTTTTTATCTCCAGAAGTTTGGTTCCTTTTGAATGCTTTGGTTTCTTCTTGCTCTGCTCATTTAATTGTTTTTTTTTTAATTCCTGATATTGTTAATTTGAGTTGTTTTGGATCTCATTTAGTTTTTTCAGAAGTACCATCCTGAATTTTCTGTCATTTAAGTCTCCTATTTCTATGTTTGTAAGCTTACTTTATGGAGATTTTTCTCTTTCTTTCTGACATACCTTTTTATCTTGGTTGTTCATGGTGTTTAATGGACTATTTCTCCGCCTGAGCATTAATGGAAGTGCATTCTGTTGTTTTTCCAGAAAGAAGATTTATTATATAAAGGTGTCTCTTTAGCCTGCTGCAAAGAAGGCACTTTTCTTTTGGTTTCCAGTAGGTGGCCTCTAAGCCTCTAGGATTCCTGCTTTATATAAAGCCTAAATGTCTTTTTTATTTTCTTGTAGATATTTAATCACGCTTGCTATTCTCGGTTTCAGTCCCTGTCAGTGTTAGCAAGAGTTTCTGTAGAGTTTGCTCAAATTCCCCTGGGGCTCCATGGTGTCCGGTCTCGGAGGGTATGGAGAGAGGAGCCCTCTCGGTTGGGAGTTGGGGGCTGCAGCTCAGCCTCAGTTTTGCAAAAAGAGGACCGGCGAAACTCAACTGTTGTTTCTCTGCGGTCCTGTTTCGCTTCTCTGCTTTCTGCTCTGTTGACTGGGCCCTGCTCCCGGCTGCTAGAAGTTTCAGCATTTTCAGACAGGTTGATGAAGGAAGTCGCCGCACCTTCACCCCTTCCTCTCCTTTTGCAAGGAGCTCTGGCAGTTACGAGAGGCAGCTTCTTTATTTCTCTGAGTCCGCCACCCGACACCTGGGATTCTGATCTGTGGTATCTCTTATGCACAGATCCCACACTCAGACATGCTGGTGTGCAGTTTGGGTGTTTTTGTTGAGGTTTAGATGTTCAGCTCATTGTTGTTTTGGGGGGAGAGACCTGAGGACGTCTCTCACTCTACCGTGTTTCTTCACTGTCTCTTCTTTTTATTTTTTCAATGTTCTAGTTGTGTGGGTACCCTTGCCCTGTCTATGAGTTCATTGTTATTTTTTTCTGCTCTATCTAGTTTGATGTTGAACCTTTCTATTGTGTTTTTTAGTTCAATTGCTGTATTCTTCAAGTCTGTGATTTTTATATGATACTTTGTTATATTTGCTATCTCTTTATTGAAATTTTTATTTTGCTTATTCTTTCTTTTCTCAAACTTGGTGAGCATCTCTAAGACCATTATTTTGAAGTCTTTGTCAGATATATATATCACTTATCCACATTTCATTAAGTTCTTTTTCTGAGGTTTTTATCTTGTCTTTTTTTGGAACATATTCCTTTGTTTCTTCATTTTCTTTGACTGCCTGTGTTGGTTTATATGCATTAGATAAAATATCTACCTCTCCCAGTCTTGAAGTTGTGGCCTTGTGTAAGAGATAAATTTTATAGTTTAATTCTGCCTAAGTTCTTGTTTGTGTCTCAAACCTTTATGATTGTACAAACAGATTATTTTATTTATAGTGACTCCCAGTAGTTGAGGCTGTGCCAAAACCAGTCAGTATTCCAAAAGGGAAGATTTCAATCAGCACCTAGATGCAGGCTGATTGGAAGTCAGACCCTCATGAAGCAGCTTATAAAGTATGCTAATATATCTGTTTCAGGAAAAGAGTGAAAAACAAACAGGTGTTTCTGTCTGTTCTCTCTGTACTGAGCCCTGGGATAATAGCCCCTTAAGAACTGGCTTTCTTTGCTGGCATCCTGTTAAACTTATGAACATGAGCCTCACTTATGACCAGAACCAGGTTATCAAAGGATGTTTCTGGGTAACAGAGACAGAAACACACAAACTAGGACACCACACATGTACACAAGCTCCTTACTTGGAGACACTAACAATCTGCAGAGGTGCAGATGGAGAGCATAAAGGTGACACTTGCTGTCCTCCTCAGTCTCTGGAGATGATGGTATTTGACCTTTAGATATATGTTTAATTAGAAGCTTCTCCCTTCAGGTCTCAACTATAAAGATTAATAGGCCTCTTTCACAGATATTGGTGACCTGAAGCAAGGCAAAAGGAGAGCTCAAAGATGGTGCCCACTGGCCTCCATATCCAAAGAGCACCTAGTAAGCCTCAAGATATGATCCAAATCTAGACAAGCAAAAAGGCCCGTTTCCCAGAAAGACTAAAGGTGTTTTTCAGTTTGCTGTCTGCCTTGTGCTCTGGAGATGGTAGCAAGACAAGGACTGTCTCTCAATTTGTTAAAGTTTCATGGGACCCAAAAATATAAGCCCCATTGTCAAGCAAAGTCATGTGATCAAGGGGCATCCCTGGGCAATAGCTATAGAAATCAGAGCACCAGATGTAAAAAATGGGGTACCAAGTACATATATAAGCTCCGTAAAGAAGACACTGTTGCTCTGGTGTGCATGAGAGAGAGAGAGAGAGAGAGAGAGAGAGAGAGAGAGAGAGAGAGAGCACAAAGATATGGTCCACCTTCCAAGGTCTCTGGAGAAAATCACAATCAGCTCTTAAATGTGTTTTTGTTAGAAGCTTGGCCTTCAGCCACGACTATGAAGATAAGCTAAATAGGTCTCTTTCAAAGAGAGACTTGGCATCTCGATCTGTTGCATCTCTGCTATGCCTTGGGGGTAGCATCCAGTTAAGAACTCTATTTCTGTTTCTTACAATTCTATGAGACTTTGGAGCATAAGCCCTGCTAGTACCCAGAGCCAGGTAATCTAGAGGTGTGCCCTGGTTGGCAGCTGCAAAAATTGGGGTGCCTGACCACTGCAGAGTTTATTTTCTGGGGGATACTGTAGACCTTATGTGAGGAAGAGGAATAGCACAATGATGGCAATCACCAACCCCTGTATTTGCAGAGTGTTTTAGTGAACTCTAGATGTGTGTGTGATGCCTGCCATTCACTCATATGCTTTAAGATGAGCAAATGATTCATCTTAAAGAAAGTCTCAAAGCTTTTCAGTTGGCTGCCTCTGTGCTGGAACCTGGGGTAAATCTGCATCCATAGGCTCTCTCATAGAGAGAGAGCTTTCGAAGGCAGATGTTTTGGGGACTCATCTCTCAGGTTTAGCTCTTAAAAGTTGGGGTGCCAAATAGGGAGTTCAAGTTCTTTGTTCCTCAGAGAAAAGCTCAGGGTTTTGAGTTCTTTCCTGATTGCGCGTCACTGCTTCATGTGTAGGGTTTTTGGTGAGATTTTTGTTTCAGCTTCACTTTCCCATTTCAATGTGGGCTTTTTTTTCTCATTTGCCTTATGTGTAAGAGATGCTGAGTTAGATTTAGGTTCCTCCCCCCCAGAGGAAATTATTGTATTTGTAACAGTAGATTCAGTGTATCTGTGGAAGGAGGTGAGATCAGGATCATCCTTTGTCACCATCCTGACTGGGACTTTGAAATTGCAATTTTTTGAATGACATCAAAGAGCTGAAGTCACAAGTCAACCAAGGGAGCTGACTGCCAAGTGATGACAAGCCCTTTCAAGGAGAGATGGAAAATATGAAGTGTTCCACCTTTTATAGAGCATAAGAGGAAGAAGTAATTATCATAGAAGTGGGAAATAATCAGTTAAAAGTTTTCTAATTCTTAAAGACCTAATCTGAGTTTATTTATAAATTTAGAATAAATGAGAGCTCCTAGACACAAAGAAAGTTAAAAATCTTTCACAAACTCTTCTTCATGGTCATTCACAAAGAAATCATGAGAAAGTTTGGGGATTGGGCAAGAGGAGAGAAAGATAAAGAGATGCAGAAGGTTATTGACAGTCACTTATGATAGGAATAAATCGCATGTTTTCTTGGACCCTTTTCTCATACAAAGCATAAGCCTTAAACTTCTAGAGGAAGTGTAAAAGCAAAACTCACTTACTTTGGGGGGAGTGACTATAAACCCTTTTTTCCATCCCAGGAACTAAGCAAAGATCCATTGCTTCAGGGCAGGGGGGAGGAAGGGTAGAAGCAAAAGCCATTCTGAATCTTGAGGAAAGACAGAAAAACATATCAAGTTCAGAATAGAGGAAATACAGAAAAATATATCAAGTTCAGGGTACTGCACCAATTCAAAACAGATATCTGATACCACAGAGAGAGGCAGAAAATTCTTTCTTACCCAATACCTATCACAGACAGAAGGCATAATTGACTGTCATGGGGGGATAATATGGAATTCTGAGAAAGACTCAACCTGAAGTTCAGGAACATAAGCCTTGCTAAAGATAGACTAGACCAAGAGAATTAGGAACCCCTAGTTAGTCTACCATGAAGAGAGTTCCGAATAACCAGAAAACAAAGTCTGATACTTGGAGAGGAGCAAGAAAATGGAGAAAGACTTCCATCTTAGTACAGGCATGCGGGGAGTAAGAAAAGTGGGGATTGAGCAGAAAAAATGTGAAAAACTTTCCGGTACCAAAAGAGATACTAACTGCAAAATTATGATAGTCCATTGTTGGAGTAAGTTGAAATAATTTGAAGCTTATTGTGTATTGGAGGTAGCCATAAAACCCAAATCCAGATTTACTATTCATTCAATTGTCTCAAACTCCAAAATCAATGGTCTACCATAAGAAGTGGACCTATTTCTGGGTGCTAATGCTATTTATTTCAATATCTACTACAGGTATATCTCAGAGATATTGTGAGTTCAGGTTAGAACCACCACAGTAAAGATAATATTGCAATAAAGCAAATCACAGTTTTTTTTCTTTCTAAGTGCATATAAAATTTATGTTTACACTATACTATAGTCTATTAAGAGTGCAATAGCATTATATCTAAAAAGCAACATCTACTTTAATTAAAGTAATTTATTGCTAAAAATGCTAACCGTCATCTGAGTTTTCAGTGAGTCAGTCATAATATATTTACTGGTGGAGGGTCTTGTCTCGATATTGATAGCTGCTGACTTATCATAGTGGTGGTTGCTGCAGGTTTTGGTGGTTGTGGCAATTTCTTAAAATAAGACAACAATGAAATTTGTTGCATCAGTAGACTTTCTTTTATGAACAAACTCTGTATCATGTGATGCTGTTTAATAACATTTTACCCACAGCAGAACTTTTCAAAATTGAAGTCAATCCCCTCAAAACATGTCACTGCTTTATCAATTGAGTTTATGTAAGATTATAAATCCCTTGTTTTCATTTCAATAGTCTTCACAGCGCCTTCACTAGGAGTAGATTCTATCTCAAGAAACCCGTTCTTTTGCTTACCATAAGAAGCAATTACTCATCCATGAAGTTTTATTATGAGATTGCAGCAATTCAGTCATGTCTTCAGGCTCCATTTTTTAATTCTAGTTCTCTTTCTACTTCCTACACTGAAGGTTTGAACTCTTCAAAGTCACCTATGAAGGTTGTAGTCACCTTTTTCCAATTTACTGTTAATGTTGATATTTGGACCTCTTCTCATGAATTATGAATGTTCTTAATGAAATCTAGATCAAGTACCTTTCCAGAAGGTTTTCTACTGAGTTTTCCCAGATCCATCAGAGAAATCACTATTTATGGTAGTTATAATCTTACAAAATGTATTCCTTAATAAGACTTGAAAGTTGAATTACTTCTTGATTCATGAGCTGCAGACATGAAAACAATGCTAACCTTTCACATCCTCATTAGAGCTCTTGGGTGACCAGGTGCATTGTCAACGAGAAGTAATATTTTGAAAGAAGTCTTTTCTTTTTTTTCTGAGCAGTAGTTCTCAACAATGGGCTTAAAATGTTCAGTAAACTGTGTTTTAAACTGATATGCTCTCATTCAGGCATTGTTTTTCAATTCATAGAGCAAAGGCATAAAAGATTTAGCATAATTCTCAAGGGCCCTAGGCATTTTGAAATGGTAAATGAGCATTGGCTTCAACTCAAAGTCATCAACTGAATTAGCCTCTAACAAAAGAGTCAGCCTGTCTTTTGAAGTTTTGAAGCTAGGTGTTGACTTCTCTTTTCTAGCCATGAAAGTCCTAGACGGCATTTCCTTCCAATATAAGGCTGTTTAATCTACATTGAAAACCTGTTGTTTAGTGTAGCCACCTTCATTTGTTATTTTAGCTAGATCTTCTAGTTGGCTTGCTGTAGTCTACATTAGTATTTGCTGCTTCACTTCGCATTTTATGTTATGGAGATGGCTTCTTTCTTCAAACCTCATGAACCAACCTTCGCTAGTTTCAAACTTTTCTTCTGCAGCTTTCTCAACTCTCTCATATTTCATAGAATTGAAGAAAATTAGGACCAGCCTTGCTCTGGATTGAGTTTTGATTTAAGGGAATGTTGTGGCTGGTTTGATCTTCTACCCGGACCACAACAAATTTCTTTGCATCAACAATAAGGCTGTTTCACTTTCTTATCATTTGTGTGTTCACTAGAGTAGCAATTTTAATTTCCTTTAAGAATTTTTCTTCGCATTAATAACTTAGCTAATTATTTGGCACAAGAGGCCTAACTTTTGGCCTATCTAGGCTTTTGACATGCCTTCTTCTTTAAGATTAATCATTTTTAGCTTTTGATTTAAAGTGAAAAATGTGTAACTTTTTCTTTTACTTGGACATTTAGAGGCCCTTTTAAGATTATTTTGCCAAAATATTTTTGTGTCCCATGTAACAGAGAGACTCTAGGAAAGGGAGAGAGATGAGGGAAAAGGCAGTTGATGGAGCAGTGGAACACTCAAAATATTTATTAAGTTTACTATCTTACATGGGCATGGTTCATAGTATCCCAAGATAAATATCACTGATCACTATAACAAATATTATAACAATAGTGAAAAGTTTGAAATATTGAGAGAATTACCAAATTGTGACAGAGACATGAAGTGAGCAAAAGCTCTTGGAAAAATGGCAAATTGACATCAGAAGCGTGGCAGAGTGAGAGATGTCTCCAGAACTCTCCACTTGAAATAACAATAAGCCGAATATCTAAAACTCAACAAAAATCACACAACCTGCACACAAACACATCTGAGCGAGGGATCTGTGAATAAGAGCCACCACAGGTCAGAACCACATGAGTCCAGAGGTATACTGGGAGGAAAAAAAAGCTGTTTCTCACAGTTAGAGCTCCCTGTAGGAGGAGGGGTGAGGGGAAAAGGTGCGGTGGGTTACCTGAACCGTCCTACCTGAGAGAGCTGTGAGCTCCACGCAGTGGCATTGTCTAGGGACAAGGGCAGAAATCAGAGAAGTGGGAATGGCAAAAAAGCAACAGCTGATTATTACCAGCCATGGTTGAAAAACGCAGACTGAGCCACAGCCCCCATTCTCCAACCCAAAGGGCACCTCCCCTGATATCTTTCAAGACCAAATACCGCAGAGCCCTCAGGAATCTGAGCAAATGCTAGCGAAACTATTGCTAATACTGACAGGGACTGAGACTGAGGGTAGCGAGCATGATAGAATATGTATAAGACAAAAATACATTATTAAGGCTATATAAAGCAGGGATTCAAGAGGTTTAGACAATCTTTACTGAAAATCAAAAGAAAAACACCTTCTTTGCAATAGGATAAAGAGACACCTTTATGTAAAAAGTCTTATTTCTGGAAAAAAAAAGCAGAATACACTTCCATTAATGCTTAGGCAGAGAAATAGTCCATTAAACACCATGAACAACCAAGATGACAAGGCAGCTCAGAAATAAAAAGAAAAATCTCCAGAAAATAAGCTTACATATATAGAAATATGTGACTTAAATGACAGGCAATTTAGGATGGTCTTCTGAAAAAACTCAAAGAGAACTAAAACAATTCATATCAACAATTCCATAAATTAAAAAAACAACAACAACAACAACAGAAACTAGATCACCAGAATATCAGAATGAGTTTTTTTTTTTTTTTTTTTTTTTTTTAGCAAGGATACTGAAACCCTGGAAAAGAACCAAATAGAACTTCTGGAGAAGAAGGACACATGGAAGAGATGTAAAATGAAATAGCAGACTGGGGAAACAGAGTCAATCAAATGGAGGAAAGGATCAGTGATATCAAAGACAGAAATCTAGAAATAAATCAGAAGAGAGAAGAATAGAGAAACCGAATAATGAAAAATAATGAAAGAGAAATACAAGAACTAGCTGATACCATCAGGAGAGAAAACATAATAATAATGGGAATTACAGAAGGTGAAGAAAAGGACCAGGGACTGGAAAGCAGTTTTAGACAAATAGTGGATGAGAATTTCCCAAATCTAAGGAATGAGCTGGAGCTTGGAATTCCAGAAGTCAACAGAACACTCAATTACCTCAACTCAAAAAGGCCTTCTACAAGACACATTGTATGAAAATTATCAAAAATCAATGACAAAGAAAAATTCTCAGGGCAGCCAGGAAAAGAAGATGGTAACCTGTGAAGGAAAATCTATTAGATTATCATCGAACTTCTCAGCACAAACCTTATAAGCCAGAAAGGAGTGGAATCAAATATTCAAACTATTAAGTGAAAGGAACTATCAGCCTAGAAAATGTATCCAGCAAAAGTCTCCTTTAGATATGAAGGAGAAATACAGACCTTTCCAGACATAACAAAAATTGAGGGAATTTTCCACTACAAGGTCTACATTTCAGGAAATACTGAAAGGTGTCAGCTCACCTAAAACAAACAAACAAAAATATATAACTATAAATAAGGCGACTATCAGACATATAGATGCAGAGTAGTGCAACACTTATTAAGAACTGGGCATTATAAGTTCAAACAATAAGAAGAGATTTGCTATTGCAAGATAGTAATGACTGCTTAGCATACATAAGGACAAATTGAGACAACAGTGACAGAAAAGTGTAGGAATCAAAGATCCAAATTCACAAAGGGGAATGGAGATAAGGCACATGCAGAAGAAAATGGACTACTATACAAATATAACTATACTTTACATATATGTAATAGTAACCAAACACCAAAGATTCAGAATTGAAGTATATAACATAAAACAAGAAATACCAGAGGGAAAACTCACAAAATCCAACCAAAATAAAGAAAACAGAAACACAAGAACGAGGAAGCAATGGAAATACCGAGCTACCAGAAAGCAAAAGATAAAATGGCTATAAGAAGACCTCATATTTCAATAATCACCTTAAATGTAAATGAACTGAACTCACCAATAAAAAGGCAAAGAAATACAGATTATATCAAAAAAAAGAAAATGAAAAGAAAAGAAAAAAAAAAAAACATATGCTGCCTGCCAAGACACATCTCCATTCCAAAGACAAATATAGACTCAAAGTGAAAGGATGGAAAATGATGCTTCAAGCAAATGGCATTCAGAGAGAAAAAAGGCCACTATCACCTCTGTCATTCAATATAACATTGGAGGTCCTAGCAAGTGCAATCAGACAAGAGAAAGATGTAAAAGGCATTGAAATATGGAATGAAGAAGTCAAACTGTCACTATTTGCAGATGACATAATTCTCTATATAGAAAACTCTAAAGACTCCATAAGAACACTACCAGAAAAAATAAGTAAATACAGCAAAGTTTCTGGATACAAAATCAATGTTCAAAAATCCATAGCGTTTCTATACTCAAATAATAAAGTTCAGAAAAAGAAGCGGGAAAAATAATTCCTTGTGCAATTGCACTAAAAAGAATAAAATACCTAGGAATAAATCTAATGAAACATGTGAAGAACCTATATAATAAAAACTACAAAACTCTATTAAAAGAAATTGAAGAAGATACAAAGAAATGGAAATATAATCCATGTTTTTGTTTGGAAGACTGAACATAGTTAAAATGACCATATTACATAAAGCATTATACAGATTTAATGCAAGCGCCATTAAAATCCCATGGACATTTTTTAAAGAAATAGAACAAAAAATCATCAGAATTGTATGGAAGCACAAAGGACCCCAAATTGCCAAAGCCATCTGAGAAAAAAGAACGAGGCTGGAGGAATCACCCTGCCCGACTTCAAATTATACTACCCAGCGACAGTAATCAAAATGGCATGATATTGGCTGGAAAACAAACACAGGAACCAGCGAAACAGAAGCAGCCAAAAACTTGCAGTGGAAAAAGGAAAGCCTCTTCAATAAATGGTGCTGGGAAAACTGGAAAGCCACCTGCAAAATAATGAAACTAGATTGTTGTCTGTCACCACACACCAAAATTAACTCAAATAGAATAAGGGCCTGAATATGAGACCTGAAACAATAAAATGCATAGAAGAAAATATAGGAACTAAACTCAAGGACCTTGTTCTTAAAGAGGATTTTATGAACTTGACCTCAAAAGCAAGGGAAGTAAAAGCTAAAATAAATGAATGGGACTACATCAAACCAAAAAGCTTCAGTACAGCAAAAGTAATCATCAGCATGATAAAGAGACATCCATCCCAATGGGAAAATATATTTGCAAGCAATGCCTCCGATAAGGGCCTAATATCCAAAATATACAAAGAACTCATACAACTCAATAAAAACAAAAAAGTAAATGATCCAATCAAAAAATGGGCAGAGGACCTGAACAGATATATCTCCCTAGAGGACATACAAATGGCTTACAAATATTTGAAAAGATGCTCTATATCACTAGCTTTCAGGGAAATGCAAATCAAAACCACAATGAGATACCATCTCACGCCTGTTAGAATAGCTATAATGAACAGAACACATAATAACAATTGTTGGAGAGGATGTGGAGAAAAAAGAACCCTCATACACTGCTGGAGACTACAAATTGGTACAGCCACTATGGAAAACAGTATTGAGTTTCCTCAAAAATTGAGAATTGATCTACCATATGATCCAGCAATCCCTCTACGGGTTACTTACCCCAAAGGCTTTAAAACTCATATACAAAAAGATATTTGCACACCGATGTTCATAGCAGTATTATTCACAGTGGCCAGGTCATGGAAGCAACCGAAGTGTCCTATGATAGATGATTGACTAAAGAAGCTGTGGTACATATATACAATGGAATATTACTCAGCCATAAGAAGAGATAAAATACTGCCATTTGTGACAACATGAATGGACATAGATATAATCATCCTAAGCAAAATAAGCCAGACAGAAAAAGTTGAAAATCACATGATATCACTTATATGTGGGATATAAACCTAAAAGCAACAAATGAACAGGATAAACAAACAGAGACTCATAGACATGGACAATGGACTAGTGGTTACCAGAGGGTAGGGCATGAGGAAGGCGGATGGAGGTAGACAGGGTAAAGGGGGTCAAACATAGGGGGATAGGGAGAGGATGAAGTGAGTAATGGGGATCAAATATGTGGTAGCTGGAAGAAACTGGACTTTGGGGGGTAAACACATGATAGAATATACAGATGTCAAATTATAATATGTATCTGAAAATTATATAAATGTATTAACCAATGTAACTCCAACAAACTTAATTTTAAAAAGTACATAAATATGAGTAATGCAACTAGCAGGCAGATAAAAGCAGAAGAGTGCAACCCTCATTACGAACAGGCCATTATAAGCTTAAACAATAAGAAGAGATTTGCTAGAGTAAAATTGTAATGAACGTTAAGCATGCATAGGGGCAAATTGAGAGAACAATGACTGAAAAGAGGAGGATTCAAAGATCCAAATTCACAAAAGAGAGTGGAGATAAGATACACGCAGAAGAAAATGGACGGCTGTGTATATATATATATATAAAACTATACTTTACATATTTTTAATGATAACCACACACCAAAGATTCATACCTGAAGTATATAACATAAAACAAGAAGGACCAGAGGGAAACCCCACAAAAGCCAACCAAAATAAAGAAAACAGAAACACAAGGACAAGGAAGCAATGGAAACACTGAGATATCAGAAAGTAAAAGGTAAAATGGCTATAAGAAGACCTCATATTTCAATAATCACCCTAAATGTAAATGGATTGAACTCATTAATAAAAAGGCGCAGAGCTGCAGAATGGATCAAAAAACAAAACCCAAACATATGCAGCCTCCAGGAGACATATCTCAACTCCAAAGACAAATATAGACTCAAAGTGAAAGAGTGGAAAATGATATTTCAAGCAAATGTCATTCAGAGAAAAGTGGGAGTAGCAGCACTAATATCAGATGAAATAGACTTCACAATAAAAAAGGTAAAGAATGATAGTGAGGGGCACTTCATAATGATAAAGGGAATCATGCACCAAGAAGACACAACACTTATTAATATCTATGCTCCCAATTAGGGAGCCCCAAAATATGTAAAGCATTTATTAACAGAAATAAAGTTTCGAGAAACAGAGCAAAACACTATTGTAGTAGGGGACCTAAATACTCCACTGTTGGATATGGACTGATCATCCAAATAGAAAAGCAATAAGGAAACAACCTCTTTAAATAATACATTAGAACACCTGGACATAATTGACATTTGCAGAACCCTTCTCAAAGACTGAGCACATACTGGGAACAGAAAGAGCCTCAACAAATATGAGGGTTGAAATCATACCAACCATATTCTCTGATCATAATCTTCTTTGAAGCTAGAAATAAACTGTAGAAAGAAAGTGAGAAGAACCACAGATATTTGTAGATTAATCAATATGCTACTAAAGAATGACTAGGTCAGAGAAAAAATAAAAAGAGAGTTCAAGAGTTACATAGAAATGAATGATAATGATAATAGAATATATTGAAACTTTTAGGACATGGCAAAGTCGACATAAGAGGAAAGTTCATATCATTATAGGCTTATCTCAAAAACAAGAACGAGCCCAAATAAACAACCTAATGCTTCATCTTTAAAAAACTAGAAAAGGAAGAACAAATGAAGCCTAAAGTCAGCAGAAGGAATGAAATCATCAAAATTAGAGCAAAAATTAATGAAATTGAAAACAAAACAACAAAAATAGAAAAAAATGCAACAAAGAGCTGATTCTTTGAGAAGGTTAATAAAATTGACCAACCCCTGGCTAGACTTCCTAAAGAAAAAAGAGAAAGAACACAAATAAACAAAAGCAGAGTTGAAAGAGGGGAAATTAAAATGACACTGCAGAAATACAAAGATCGTACAAGAATACTATGAAAAAGGATATAACACCAAATTTATAACCTAGAAGAAATGGCCCAGTATTTAGAAAGGTACAACCTTCCTAGATGAAATCAAAAAGAACTGGAAAATATAAATAGACAAATCAGCAGTATGGAAATTGAAACCATCATCGAAAACCTACCAAAATTAAAAAAGTCTTGGACCAGATGTCTTCACTAGTGAATTTTACCAGACATTCAAAGAAGATTTAACAACTATTCTCAACCTTTTTCAAAATATTGAAGAGGAGGCAATACTTTCCAACTGATTTTATGAGGGCAATATCACTCCGATACCAAAACCTGGTAAAGATAACACAAAAAAAGGAAACTACAGACGAATATCTCTCACGAACACAGATGCAAAATCCCTAAATATAATACTAACGAACCGAATACAGCAACATATTAAAAACGATTATACACCATGATCAAGTAGGCTTCATCTCAGAAGTCTAGGAGTGGGACAAGATACACAAATCTATTAATGTGATACACCACATAAACAAATTAAAAAATGTGAATCATATGATCATATCAATAGATGCAGAAAAAACCTTTGACAAGATACAGCATCCATTTATGATTAAAACACTTAAGAAAGTTTGTATAGAAGGACAGTACCTTAACATAATAAAGGCCATATATGACAAACCCTCAGCCAACATTATACTTAATGGTGAAAAACTAGAAACCTTCACTCTAAGATCAGGAAAAAGGTAAGGCTGTCCAATAGTGCCACTGTTATTTAATATAACATTGGAGGACCTAGCGAATGCAATCAGGCAAGAGAAAGCTATTAAAGGGTTCCAAATAAAAAAACAAAGAAGTCAAACTGTCACTACTTTTGGATGACATGATCCTCTATATAAAAACTCTAAAGACAAAATAATGGTACTAGAAATAATAAGTAAATACAGCAAAGTTTCTGGCTACAAAATCAATGTTCAAAAATCCATAGCATTCCTGTATTCTAATAATGATGTGTCAGAAAAAAAGTGGAAAAAATAATTCCTTGTGCAATGGTAACAAAAAGAATAAAATACCTAGGAATAAAATCTAATGAAACATGTGAAGGACCTATATAATGAAAACTATAAGACCCTATTAAAAGAAATCGAAGAAGACACAAAGAAATGGAAAGATACACAAAATGGAAGACACAAAGAAATGGAAAGATATCCCATTGGAAGAATCATATTTAAAATGATCCTACTACCTAAAGCTTTATACGGATTTAATGCAATTCCCATTAAAATCCCATCGGTATTCTTTAAAGAAGTAGAACAAAAAATTTTCAGATTTGTATGGAAGCATAAAAGACCTCGAAATGCCAAACTATCCTGATAAAAAAGAACAAGGCTGGAGACATCACTGTGCCCATCTTCAAATGATACTTCAAAGCCACGATAAGCAAAACAGCATAGTATGACTGAAAAACAGACACACAGATGAGTGAACAGAATTGAGAGCCCAGAAATAAACCCATATTTATATGGTAAAATAATTTTCGATAAAAAAGCCAAAAAAATACAATGGAGAATGGATAGCCTCTTCAATAAATGGTGCCTAAAAAACTGGAAAGATAGCTGCAAAAGAATGAAACCAGAGTATTGTCTGTCACCACACAGCAAAACTAACTCAAAATGGATTAAGGACATGAATATAAGACCTGAAACAATAAATTGCATAGAAGAAAACATAGGAACGAAACTCGAGGACCTTGGATTTAAAGAGAATTTTATGAATTTGACCTCATAGGCAAGGGAAGTAAAAGCTAAAAAAAAAAGAATGGAACTACATCAAACTAAAAAGCTTCTGCACTGCAAAAGAAACCATCAACAGGTAAAGAGACAACCATACCAATGGGAAAATATATTTGCAAGCAATACCTCTGATAAAGGTCTAATATCCAAAATATTCAAAGAACTCATAAAACTCAATAACAACAAAAAAAGGAAAAGATCTAATCAAAAAATGGGCAGAGGACCTGAACAGACACTTCTACCTAGAGGACATACAAATGGTCAACAAATACATGAATAGATGCTCAACATTGCTAAGTATAGGAAAATGCAAATCAAATCCACAATGAGATACCATCTCACACCTGTTAGCATAGCTATAATCAACAGGACAAGTAATAACAATTGTTGGAGAGGATGCGGAGAGAAAGAAACACTCATACACTGCTGGTGGGACTGTAAATTGGTATAGCTGCTATGGAAAACAGTATGGAGATTCCTCGAAAATCTGAGAATTGATCTACCCGTACTGTCCAGCAATCTCTCTACTGGGTATTTACCCCAAAGGCTTTAAAACTCATATCTAAAAAGATATTTGCACACCGATGTTCATAGCAGTATTGTTCACAGTGGCCAGGACATGGAAGCAACCGAAGTGTCCTACGATAGATGATTGGCTAAAGAAGCTGTGGTATATGTATATAATGGAATATTACTCAATCGTAAGAAGAGGTGAAATACTGCCATTTGTGACAACACGGATAGATGTTGAGATAATCGCCCTAAGCGAAATAAGCCAAAAAGAAAAAGTTGAATATCACATATCACTTATATGTGGGATATAAACCTGAAATCAACAAACTAAGAGGACTAACAAACAGAGGCTCAGGGACATGGACAATAAACTAGTGGTTACCAGAGTGTAGTGAGGTGGGAAAGGTAAAAGGGGTCAAATGTGTGGTGACAGAAAGAAATCTAACTATGGGAGGTAAATACAGTGTAAATATATATATGCCTTACTGGTAAAATGTACTGCTGAAACTTATTGGATTTCGTTAACCCATGTCACCATAAAAAATAATTAATTAATTTAAAAATTGAATGAGAAAAGTAACTATGAATATTTATTATTTGCAATCTGTTAAATATATAAATTTGCAATCTAGTGGAAATTGTGAACAGTATGCATTAACAAGTTGCAAATTTTAGTAGAGATAAAGTATTTATTAAAAAAGTCAAATTGAAATGCTAAAAGCAAAACAAAAATCTTATGATATCAAAGTTTTATTCCTTCAATAGCCTTATTATTACATTGGACACATCCGAAGAAAGAATCTGTAAACCTGAAGACAGGAAAATGAAAATTATCTAAAATGAAATAGAAAAGAGAATAAATTTATTTAATATTTAAAATCTGATGTTATTTCCAAGTATTTTTATTGTCAACGTTTTTATAAAATGGTAACAATAATAGATGGTAGTTGTTTCATTTGACAAAAAAATATCGAAGTCTTAGAAATCTAAATAAGACTCTCTTTTTTAAAATCTGGATAATTTTACTGAATCTTCTCAACAACCCAGTCAGTTAGGTATAATTCCCTACATTTTATTAAAGAGAAATTTAAGGTTTAAAAAGATTATGCTGCTACCCACAAATGTAACACAGCTAATAAATGGTAGATGAGGGACATGAATCCAGGTAAATGCCAAAGCTTTTATTGGTACTTGAACAAAATACTATTCAGCCTCTTGGCTTTCTTTGGCCTACCGCTATCCTTTTAGGAGAAGGGAGTTACTTTCTGTTATTGTGTGGTGTGTCTCTGGCCACTAGGAGACAATTTGGGAACCTTTATATCCATTTCCACTCTTTACTCCTTACTTTCTAAAATATAAGTTCTATGAAGGCAGATTTCTTCTTCTTTTCTATTGAATTGTCAGCAACTAGAATGCAGCTTGAACATAAAAAAAATGCTCAATAAATATTTATGTTGGAAGAAGTCAATGAACACTCACCTGAGCACAACATGTAATTTTAATTATAATCAAAGGATATAGCTACCCAGCCAACCTTTATTTATAGTCAATAGTAATTGTGGCAGCCCCTTTGATTCTATGGTTCATACCTGGATGCTCCTCAAACTGCCTATTTTAATTTCCAGTTTAGAACTCCAGGCATGATTGCTCTTGAGAAATTAATTTTATGTTTTAGATGGAGAAAGATCACATGGGTGGAATTTGATAGGTGATTTCACATTGAAACAATATTTTATATTTTTTTTAATTAAAATTTAATGGAGCAAATATTTATTAGGCATATACTCTATCCTTCCAACTGTGGTGGGCCCTGAGGATGACTGGCAATTAAGAAAGTTTTTTCTCTCAAGGAAATCACCAACTCATGGGAGATGAAAACCAAAAAAAAAATGGTGAGAACTTCCATGTTCTGTGGTAGCACAAAGAATGATCAATCAACTCCGCTTTGAGGGTCAAGAAAATCAAGAAAGTTTTACAGAGGAGGTAATGTTAAAGCTGAGTCTGGAAGGGTGAGTAGGGATTTTACTGGCAAACGAGTGGAAAAGTGTATTAAAGACAGAGGAAACTGTATCTGCAAAGCATACATATGTGAAATGTATGTAAAAAACAATATGATATAATCAGAAAAATGAAGGAGCGTGAGGCTGTGGAGGTGGGCAGGAGTCAGCTCATGAATTACCTGGTATGCCATTTCAAGAAAAAGGAAATTTGTACTTTTATCAATAGGAAGTCTTTCAAGGTACCTGGATAGAGAAGTTCAGATCATTAGGGCAACAGAATAAAATGTTGAGGACCTCAACTAAATGAAGCTATGGTACAGGGGAGGGGAGGTGGAAAGGATACGCTACACAGATAGAAGCTACAAGATTTAGTGGTAACTTCTTAGACAGTAATGGTGAGAGAGAGAAAAAAATTCAGGTTGCCATTTATTGGACTGAGAAATACAGAAGGAACACAATTTTGGTGTCATTGGAAGAGAGTTGGAATAGAAAGAGAGTGGAAGTAGGGCAAGAAAGAATTCAGTATTGTACTTGCTAAGGCTGAGTTGCCTGTAGGTGGAGAACCACAGTAGCAGTTAGGAATATGGGTTTGAAGCTCAAGGAAGAGATCTGAGCTTGAGATAAATATTTGGTAATCATCAGCATATAGATGATGGCCGAAGCTATATATGTGATGAGATTACCTGGAGATAATATGTAGACATATTAAGGCAGTGGATTGAGGGGCTAGTTTAGGACCCTAATCGCCACTAAGATCGTTGTTTCTATAGAACAGTGTTCTCCAGAGTCCAAACAACCAGCTTACATACGGTTTCCCCTCTGACTCTGGGAATAAAAACAAGTAAAACAAAACCTCCAATGTTTGCAATAGAAATTTAGAGTTTATAAATACTTTCATACCCATTATCACATTTATTCCTTATAACATCCTTGTGGAAATAGTCAGGGCAGAGATGTTTCCACCTCCATTAGTAATGGATTTGTATATCTAAAACATAGTAACAAACTTTTGGAATGCAGCTATTTCAGAAGTTTAGGAGAACCTATAATAACCACACTTTATATTATAATACATACATTTTTTTTTGGAAATTATCTCCTTTGGCTATTCCAACTAACCTGAGAAGAAGATAAGATAGAAATTGTTACACTGACTTTTAAAGATGATGAACCTGAGATCCAGGGAGTTTAGACAACTTGCTGAAGATGGCAAGAAAAAAGGCTTTATTCAGTCCTCAATTCACTGTTTTTCCCCCACCAAATTACTTCAAACAGCATTCTACTATGAGAATACTTTATTGATGTTTGTTCAAGTACATTTTAAAAGCCTTTTTGGCAAACATATTAAGAAACTTAGAAAGTATCAAGTTTTAACATATCTTTTTATGTTAATATAAAAAATATTACAAATGCACTTTTTAGACAAGGAAAAGATAGAAATAAGTGATAGCTCTACAATAATTTAAAAACAAACACCAGATAAATGTAAACCTTAAAGAGTAGAGAAGTATACATCAAGTGCCTATTTCAGCTCATCCCGCTGCAGGGTGTGGGAAATAATGTTGGAGATTAGATTAGTTTAGGAGTTAAAAATGAAATGAAGGAAGAGGGGCCAGAGAGGCAGCCTCAAATAACACATGGACTGCATTTTTAAAGTTGATTTTATTTTTAAGTTAGATGCTCAAAACACAGAAAAAAATCTTTTAAAACAATGCTTTACACCCTTTTTAAAGATTTCAGGTTAGACAATGAAAGCCTGATTAGTCCCTTTCCTATTTTAGGATTAATATTGCCCATCTGGCCTTGGGCAGGAGTAAGGGCACACTTAAACAGACAAGGAAATATTCCTTTTCCCCGTTTGGGTAGAAGCGCCGGCCTTAGGCAAACTTTTGCATTGTGTAAATTTGCCCTTTGGTTCTCTCTCTCTCTCTCTCTCTCTCTCTCTCTCTCTCTCTCCCCCCCCACCCCTCTATCTGTCTGTCTCTCCCTTTTTAATTAAATTCATTGGGGTGACATTGGTTAACAAAATTATATAGGTTTCAAGTACAATTCAGTAAGACATCATCTTTATATTGCATTATGTGCTCACCATTTAAAGTTACCATATATTTGATTCTCTTTACTCTTTTCTACTCCCCTCCCCTCTTTCCCTCTGGTAACCACTACACTGTATCTATGAGTTTCTGTTTGTTTGTCTTGCTTGCTTGTTGCATTGTTTTATATACCACATATGAGTGGAATAATATGGTTCTCAACTTTTTCTGTCTGACTTATTTCACTTAGCACGATTATTTACATCCATCCATGTTGTCTCAAATGGCCATATTTCATCTTTTCTTATGGCTGAGTTGGGTGAAATTGAGAATAAAAAACAATAGAAAAAATTAATACAACAAATAGCTGGTTCTTTGAAAAGATCAATAAAATCTACAAACCCCTGGCTAGACTCACTAAAGAAAAAAGAGAAGAGACACAATGTCAGAAATGAAAGAGAGGTTATGATGGACACCACAAAAATATAAATGATCATGGAAGAATACTATGAAAAATTATATGCCACCAAATTTAATTACCTAGAAGAAATGAACAAATTCTTTGAAATATACAGCCTTCCTAGACTGAATCACAAAGACCTGGAAAGTCTACATAGAATGATCAACAGTAAGGAAATTGAAACAATCATCAAAAACCTTTCAAAAAGTAAAAGTCCAGGATTAAATGATTTCACTATTGCATTTTACCAAACATTAGAAGATGATTTAATATGTGTCCTTCTCAAACTTTTCCAAAAAATGGATGAAGAAGAGGCAATACTTCCTTTTTATGAGGCCAAAATTACCCTGATATCAAAACTTAGTAAAGATAACACACAAAAAGAACACTGTAGACTAATATCACTGATGTATTATAGATGCCAAAATCTTAAACAAAATGCTAGCAAATCAAATACCATACATTAAAAAGATTATACATCACAATTAAGTGGAGTGCATTCCAGGGGCACAGGGATGGTTCAAGATATGTAAATCAAATAATGTGATATACCACATAAACAAAATAAAGGATATAAAACATATAATCATATCAATAGATGCAGAAAAAGTATTTGACAAGATACAACATCCATTTATGATTAAAATACTTAATGAAACAGGTATAGAAGGAAAGTACCTCAACATAATAAAAGGCCATACACAGTATTCTCTCCTTTTGAAATTCTCTTTCATGATTATTTGCCTCATTCCTCAGGCATCCAGTATCTTTATGCTACTGTCCATAGGGTGGGGATGTGGGATATGGAGGAACAAATAAATCTCCTGTCCAGACTTAAAGTTTTTGTATTCCAAAATTCTACCTACCCCTTTCTTGAATTTTAAAATTTCGCCCACGCTTCACAAAGTTTTTCGCCCTCAGAGTGGCAGAACTCAGTGAAGAGTTTTGGAGGAAAGTAATGTGATTTAATTAATTCAGAAAAGTGAGTAAGTACGAATAGTTTCTGAACTTTCCCAGAAGTAACTGCAAGAGAATGCTTTGTTAAATCATATGGTTTTTCAATTGACAGTGTGACAAAAAGAAATTAAAAAAATAACAATAGAACAATCAGTGAAAAGTTGAAAGGATGAAGAAGTACAAATTAGTAGTTACAAAACAGTCATGGGGATGTAGATTTTTATTCTAAATTAAAAAAAAAATAATTTACAAAGTGATCTCCCCGATTAGTCGAGTACCCACCTGGCACTATACATCATTATTACAATATTATTGACTATATTCCCTATGCTGTGATTTATATCCCCATGACTATTTACATCTGAAACTAATATAATATTGAATGTTAACTGTAATTGAAAAAGGAAAAAAAAACCTAAATAATTGAAGAATGATGGCAGGGAGGGACTTTCCAGTGAGGTGACAAGAAGCTAGGTTGACTTCACTCAGGATTTAAAAAAAATATATTAATCTAAATCAGGGTCCTTTGTAAGCAGGATATGCAAATCAGGGACTACTATAGAGTCTTGGGGACAGTGGGCTTCCTAGTAACTGAATTGGAAGTTTAGGGCTTGTCAAATGTCATCGTAGGTTCTTTTAGAGGTGGGGGTATTCCTTTTGTTGAAGAGCTTATTTTATTCAAGAACAGCAGCTAGCTTCTTCTCCAAGGTGACCCTAGAATCTTTCACATTGGCAATGAAAGCTCTTCCCTAGTCTAGGAATTTCCATACTCTGAATATACTCAGAAGGAAAGAGATAGTGTGTGTGTGTGTGTGTGTGTGTGTGTGTGTGTGTGTGTGTGTGTGTGTGTTATTTTTACTTCCTAGCATGAATCTACAGAAAATGTAAAAGAATTTTGCATTTTAACAGGACTCCAGAAAAAGTATGTGACTTCTACACATAAAGAAATTAATCTGGAATGTCTATGCATATTGAGGGAGTTGAGGCAAGGGTTTCTTGGATAAGGAGAATGAATATTTCAGGGCAGACAGCCTACTTGGGGTTCCTCAAATCAAAATGTATAGCTACCTACTTTTTTTGTCCCTATACAAAGACCAACTCTGAATGACAGTATATATATATAAAAATTAAGAGTTTTATTAACATCTGAGAAATGGAATTATTGACTATTATAAGTTGTTAAGGTATCACCAACCTATAAGTCTATTTGCTTTACTGAAGGTACTCAAATCTAATAGACTGCTTTTAGCTCACTTGTTCTGAATGTCAATTAAATGCCCAGAAAAGAAAAAAATAAGTAAAGCCAAGATGGGAAAATAAATCATATAGTAGGATTCCTATTGTAATAAGCTTCATATTTTCCTAAATATAACTTTTTAAATGAATTTTATTTTTCAAATACAGTTGGCATACAATATTATATTAGTTTCAGCTGTACAACATGGTGTTTAGACATTTATATAACTTACAAAGTAATTACCCCAATCAATCTAGTACCCATCTGACACCATACATGGCTATTACATTACTTACTATATTCTTTTTGCTATACTCTACATCCATGACTATTTGTAACTACCAATTTGTACTTCATAATCCCTTTCTCTTTTTCATCCATCCCCATAATCTGGCAACCATAAAAATGTTCTCAATATCTATGACTTTGTTTCTGCTTTGTTTATTGTGTTCTTTAGATTCCACACGTAAGTGAAGTCATGTGGAATTTGTCTTTGTCTGACTTACCCCACTCAGCACAATACCCTCTAGGTCCATTCATGTTGTTGCAGATGGTAAGATTACATTCTTTTTTATGGCTGAGTAATAGTCCATGTATATATGTACCACCTACTCTTTATCCATTCATTCATTAATGGACATTCAGGTTGTCTCCTTATCATGGCTATTATAAATAATGCTGCAATGAACATATGGATTTATATATCCCTTCAAAGTAGTTTTTTGAGTATCTTTGGTTAAATACCAAGAAGAAGGGTTACTGGGTCCTCCTTTGTTTCTCATTATAGCCTTTGTTTTAAAGTCTATTTTGTCTGATATAAGTGTTCCTACCCCAGCTTTTTCTGTTTGTTTGTTTCCATTTCTATAAAATATCATTTTTTTATCTCTTTACTTTTGGTCTATGTGTCTTTCTATCTGAAGTGAGTATCTTTTAGGCAGCATATGTAAGGGTTTGTTTGTTCTTCCATTCAGTTACACTATCTTTTCTTTTCCCCAGCTTTATTAAAATATAATAGACAATTAGTTGCTCATATTTACATTTTACAATTCAATGAGTTTTTTTCCAATCATAGTTGGCATACAGTAATATACTAATTTCAGTAGTAGTGATGAGAGATCCATATAACTCACAGAGTGATCACTGCACTAAATCTAGTACCCCTCTACTCCCTTACATATTTATTACAATATTATTAACCATCTTCCCCATGCTACACTCTACATCTCCATGTCTATTCTGCAACTATCCATTTGCACTTCTTAATCTTTTTGTCTTTTTTTCTGTCCTCCCAACCCCTTCACATCTAGTAGCCCTCAAAATATTCTCTATAGCTATGAGTTTATTATGGCTTTTGTTGTTGTTGTTGCTTATTTTGTTCTTTAGATTCCACATGTACTTGGAATCAAGCAATATTTGTCTTGCTATCTAACCCATTTTATCCAGCACTATATCTTCTAGGACCATCAAGGCAATATCTATTTCCATTCCTTTCTTTTTAGTCTGTGTATGTCTTTTAATCTGAAGGGAGTCTCTTTTAGGCAGCATATGCTGGGATTTTGTATTCTTATCCATTCAGCCACTCTAAGTTTTGGTTGTAGCACTTAATTCTTTTCCATTTGAGGTACTTGTTGATAAAAATGTTATTACTATTCTTTATTCATGTTTTTGATACATGTATTTTTCTTCTTGAAGAAGTCTCTTCAACATTTCCTGTAATACTGGCTTGGTGTTGATAAATTCCTTTAGCTTTTTTTCTTTTTTTCCTTTTTTGTCTGGAAAGCTCTTTATCTGTCCTTCGATTCTAAACAACAGCTTTGCTGGATAAAGTATTCTTGGTTGTAGATCCTAGGTTTTCATTATGTTGAATATTTTGTGCCAAGTGCATTTGACCGGCATGGTTTCTAATGGGAAATCAGCTGCCAGAATTATAAGTGCTCCCTTATAGGTAACTAACTGCTTTTTCTCTTGCTGCTTTTAAGATTCTCTCTTTGTATTTCACCTTTGGCATTTTAATTATAATATGTTTTGGTGTGAACCTCTTTGAGTTCCTGTTTCTTGGGACTCTCTGAGCTTCCTGGGGTTGTATGTCTCTTTTCTTCACCAGGTGAGGGAAGTTTTCCATCATTATTTCTTCAAATAGCTCTTCAACTTCCTGTTTTCTTTCAGGGACCCCCATAACATGGATATTTTTACATTTAATTGTGTCCCATAGGCTCCTTAAATTATTAATATAATCTTGGCTTCTTTTTTCTTGCCATTCTGCTTGAGCGTCCTTGGATTCCTCATCCTCTATATAGGTGGTTCAATCCTCTTTATCCACTGTTGATTCCCTCTAATATGTTCTTCATCTTAGTTAATGTGTTCTTCATTTCTGACTGGTTTCCTTTTATAATTTTCATTTCCATTTTTATGTTTTTTAAAAAATCTCTTTTCTAAAGTTCTCATTGAATTCGTCTACATTTCCCCTAAGTTCATTGAGCACCTTTATAACTAGTGTTTTGAACTCTGTATCAGTTAGATTGCTTGACTCCATTATTCCTGGATCTCTGTTTTGTTCTCTCATTTGGTTTCTGCTTCTGTGTGTTCTCATTTTAACTGCCTTTCTGTGTCTGTTTCTATGTATTAAGCAAAGCTCCTAAGTCTCCTGGTCTTATTAGTATGGCTTTGTGTCGTAGGTAGGTGTCCAGTGGCACAGTCCTGAGAAGAGTTCAGCTGCAGGTCCTGTATAGCCCCAGCCTGTGCCCCTCCGGGGCCACTTGTTAGGATTCAGCAAGCAATCCACAGATGCTATGCTAATGGTTGCTTCAAGAAACCACACCAGAAAACAAGGCCAGCTGCCACTAGTGTGAGTCTTGGCTCTGCTCAGCAAGGAGCACCTAACTAGCCAAGGATACACCTGGATATGGCTTGGATAGGGCCATGAGTTGGGGAAGGTGGAGTTTCAGGGAATTCTCTGGGCAGAGTAACCTCTGTTATCCAGTTTGATGACGTCTCAACTATGGTGATGCTGCGTCATCACACTGGGAGGAGAGAGAGCTCAACACAGGAACAATGAATACTGCTGGCACTTCTGTCCAGGAGAGAACCTCACCTCTGGCCCTCACTCCAATAACTCATTGTCTCTCTGTAAATCCCTGGTGCCCTCCGTGCAGCCAACCCAGTGCTGGTGCTCAGAGCAAGCAGGTCCATCACCATGAAAGTCCACTCGTGGACACGGCCCCTTTAAGAGGTGTCTGCAGCTGCCGGCTGCTGCTGCCACCCCAGCCTCTGTCCCACTCAGCTGCTGAGTACCAGGTAGCCTTGCATTCTTTTCCCATCCTACCTCATCCCGTTGCAGAGTGATTTCTTAATTCTCTCTCTATTTGTAGTGCTTCTGTTCATCTAGATCCCAGGTAACTTTCCTTGTTGTTTGCTCTGTGTTTCTGTCACGATTTTGATTTGGTTGCAAGAGGGATGAACAAAGCCTCTATCATCTATGTATTTTTTTCTTCCCCCAGTTACCCTGACTTTTGATTGAAGCATTTAATTCATTTACATTTTAAAGGAATCATTGGTAGATATGCAGTTATTGCCATTTTATTATTTATGGTTTTGATCTTTTCTCTTTTTTCTTCTTCTCCTCCTCCCCCTCCTTCTTTTTCTTCTTCTTCAAGAAGTTCTAATATTTCTTGTATTACTGGTTTGCTGTTGACGAATTTCTTCAGCTTTTTGGGGAGGAAGGAAGCTCTTTACCTGCCTTTGATTCCAAATGATAGCTTTGCTGGATAGAGTAATCTTGGTTGTAGGTCCTTGCTTTTCATCATTTTGAATATTTCCCACCAATCTCTTCTGGCCTGTAAAGTTTCTTTTGAGAAATCAACTGACAGTCCTATGGGACCTCCCTTGTAGGTAAGGAATTGTTTTTCTCTTACTGCTTTTAAGATTCTCATTTTGTCTTTAACCTTGGCATTTTAATATTGATGTGTTCTGGCACGGGCCTCTTTGAGTTCATCTTGTTTGGGGCTCTTTGAACTTCCTAGGCTTGAATGTATATTTCTCTCACCAAGTTAGGGAAGTTTTCCATCATTTTTTCTTGAAATAGGATTTCGATTTCTTCCCCTCTCTCTCTTTTCTTCTGATATACCTATGCTGTGACTGTTGGTACATTTAATGTTGTTCCAGAGGCCCCTTGAATTATCCTCATTTTTTTTGAGGGGGGGGGGACAGATTCTTTTGTCTTTTTGCTGTTATGATTGGGTGTTTTCTGTTACCTTATCTTCTAAATCACTGATTCGATTTTCTCCTTCATTCAATCTATTGTTAATTCTTTATAAGGCATTCTTCATTTTAGTTATTGTAGTCTTCATGTCTGACTAGTTCTTTTTATGTTTTCTTTCTCTTTGTTAAAGTTCTCACTGATGCCATCTACTCTTCCTCTAAGTTCATTGAGCATCCTTAATCTCTGCCTCTGATAGATTGCTTGTCTCCATTTTGTTTAGATCTTTTTCTGGAACTTTTTTTCTGTTCTTTCATTGAGGACGTGATTCATTGTCTCCACATTTTGTCTGCCTCCCTGTGTTTGTTTCTATGTATTAAGTAGAGATACTATGTCTCCTGGTTTTAATAGAGTGACCTTATGTAGTAGGTGTGCTGTTGGACCCAGTGACACAGTTTCCCTGGTCACCTGAGTCAGATGTTCCAAGTATGTTTCTTGTATGAATTGTGTGTGCCCTCTTTGTAGTTGAGCCTTGGTTGCTATTTGCATGTCAACAGGAAAGATTGACCCTCGAGTTGATTGGTTGTGAGGATAGGCCATGGGAGGCTGACCCTACAAAGCAGGATTTTCTTTAGAACATCATTAATGCCTGCCCAGTCTGCCTTTTGTGTGTGTTGTCTTTGGATGCAGCCCTGGGTAGCGCTGCAGCTGGGTTTGAAGCTGACCATCTGAGTGTGCCGGTCCTGGGGGTTTCCTGGGTGGGTGTTGGTGGAGGCCTAGTTCAGTTGCAGACTGGGTTCTTCTTGGGCTCACTTGGCATGAGCCACGAAGCAATGTGCATATCACTGCCACCTACGGTGGCCTTAGATGTCCTTAGGCCAAGGCACAAACTGAGGACAGCTGCCAATAGTGCTTGGCTTGGGGCTGCTCAGTGAGAGTCCAAGGCATGCTGAGGCTAGATGCTGTTTGTTTGGGTTTTATGAACGTTTGAGAGATTTTAGGAAAGTCTGCAGCATGAGCCAAAACAGGGCTTTTGTATGGAAAAAATCACCAAGAATGGCTTTAGTGGGGCCACAATTTGGGTAGGATGCAGCCTCAGGGAATTGCTTGGGCAGGGTGACTAGTGTTAGCCAGGTTGATGGAGACTCAGATATGAAGGCTGCCTGCATTTGCACAGTGAGAGTGGGTATGGCTCAACAAAGAAACAATGGATTCTACCAGCACTTCTGTCTGGGATAAAGCCCTCACCCTGAAGCCAGACAACGTAATTTCTCCCCATATGTCCCTGGAGCATTTTGAACAGGTACCTCAACCCTGGAGCTCAGAGTGAGTGAATCCGTCAGTCAGTCTATGTGCAGGCCCTTTAAGAGGAATAACAGCCACTCTCCCTTTCACTCGGCCACAATCTTTGCTGGTTTCCATAGCCAGAAGTGGTGGGGTCTTCTCTTTCCAGCACTGGAAGCCTGGGCTTGGGTGCCTAGTATGGGGCTGGAATTTCTTCTTCCTCCTGGGGCAGCTGAGATAGCCCTTTCGATTTTTAATCACCACATGTAGATGTGGGACCACCATGTTCCTTGTCTCTGTTCCTCTCACCAGTCTCGGGGTAACTTCTTTTGTATATCTTTAGTAGTATATCTTTTGTATATGTTCAGCATATCTTTTGTA
Source organism: Pteropus vampyrus (assembly GCF_000151845.1). NCBI lineage: Eukaryota > Metazoa > Chordata > Mammalia > Chiroptera > Pteropodidae > Pteropus > Pteropus vampyrus. The sequence goes on from NW_011889258.1 coordinate 287,875, forward strand.
TATGTTCAGCTAGACTTCAGTTAATTCTATAAATGGTTTTACTGATATCTGTATATTCTGTTGGGTGTTTACCACCCAAAGACCAGTTTCTTTTACCTATCATATATTTGATCCCTCTTACCCACTTCACCTTCCCCTTACCTCTTTATATTTGACCCCCCTTACCCTGTCTACATCACCCCTTCTCCCTCACACCCTACCCTCTGGTAACCACTAGTCTTTAGTCCATGTCCATGAGTCTCTGTTTGTTTGTCCTGTTCATTTGTTGATTTTAGGTTTATATCCAAAATGTAAGTGATATCATGTGATCTTCGACTTTTTCTGTCTGGCTTATTTTGCTTAGCATGATTGTCTCGACATCCATCCATATTGTGGCAAATGGCAGTATTTCATCTCTTCTTATGGCTGAGTAACATTCCATTATATAAATGTACCACAGCTTCTTTAGTCAATCATCTATCATAGGACGCTTCGGTGCTTCCATGTCCTGGCCACTGTGAATAAAGTTGCTATGAACATCGGTGTGCAAATATCTTTTTGGATAGGGGTTTTCAAGATTTTGGGGTAAATACTCAGTAGAGGGATTGCTGGATCATATGGTAGATCAATTCTTAGTTTTTTGAGGAACCTCCGGACTGTTTTCCATAGTGGCTGTACCAATTTACAGTCCCACCAGCAATGTATGAGGGTTCTTTTTTCTCCTCATCCTCTCCAACATTTGTTATTACTTCTTCTGTTGAGTATAGCTATTCTAACAGGTGTGAAATGGTATCTCATTGTGGTTTTGATTTGCATTTCCCTAGTAGCTAGTGATGATGAGCATCTTTTCAAATATTTATTGGCAATATCTACTATGGAGAAGTGTCTGTTCAGGTTCTCTGCCCATTTTTTGATTGGATCATTTGATTTTTGTTGTTATCGAGTTGTATGAGTTCTTTGTATATTTCGGATATTAGGTCCTTATCGGAGGCATTGCTTGCAAATATATTTCTTATTTGAATGATTCTCTCTTTACCTTGTTGATATTTCTTTTGATGAGCAGAAGCTTTTTAGTTTCATGTAGTTCCATTCATTTATTTTAGCTTTTACTTCCCTTGCTTTTGAGGTCAAATTCATACAATCCTCTTTAAGTCCAAGGTCCTTGAATTTAGTTCCTATGTTTTCTTCTATGCATTTTATTGTTTCAGGCCTTATATTCAAGTCCTTATCCACTTTGAGTTAATTTTGGTGTGTAGTAATAGAAACAGTCTAATTTCATTCTTTGCAGGTGGCTTTCCAGTTTTCCCAGCATCAATGATTGAAGAGGCTTTCCTTTTTCCACTGTATGTTTTTGGCTTTTTTGTCGGAAATTATTTGCCCATATAAATATGGGTTGACTTTTGGACTCTCTATTCTATTGCACTGGTTCGTGTGCCTGTTAGGCTGCCAATACCATGCTGTTTTGATTATTGTTGCTTTGTAGTATAATTTGCAGTCAGGCAGTGTGATGCTTCCAGCCTCCTTCTTTTTTCTCAGGATGGCTTTGGCAATTTGGGCTCTTTTGTACTTCTGTACATATCTGATGATATTTTGATCTATGTTTTTAAAAAAATGCCAATGGGATTTTGATGGGGATTGCATTAAATTTGTATAAAGCTTTAGGTAGTAAGATCATTTTAAATATGTTGATTCTTCCAATCCAAGAACACGGAATATCTTTCCATTTCTTTGTATCTTCTTCGATTTTTTTTTAAATAGGGTCTTATAGTTTTAATTATATAGGTCCTTCACATGTTTCATTAGATTTTATTCCTTGGTATTTTATTCTTTTTGTTACCATTGCACATCTTAAAAAACTAGAAAAGGAATTATATTTTCCACTTTTTTTCTGACACATCATTATTAGAGTACAGGAACACTATGGATTTTTGAACATTGATATTGTAGCCAGAAACTTTGCTGTATTTACTTATTATTTCTAGAACCATTATTCTGAGTCTTTAGAGTTTTTATATAGAGGATCATGTCATCCAAAAATAGTGACAGTTTGACTTCTTCGTTTTTTATTTGGAAGCCTTTAACAGCTTTCTCTTGCCGGATTGCACTTGCTAGGATCTTCAATGTTATATTAAATAACAGTGGCAATATTGGACAGCCTTACCTTTATCCTGATCTTAGAGTGAAGGTTTCTAGTTTTTCACCATTAGGTATAATGTTGGCTGAGGGTTTGTCATATATGGCCTTTATTATGTTAAGGTACTGTCCTTCTATACAAACTTTCTTAAGTGTTTTAATCATAAATGGATGCTGTATCTTGTCAAAGGCTTTTTCTGCATCTATTGATATGATCATATGATTCACATTTTTTAATTTGTTTATGTGGTGTATCACATTAATAGATTTGTGTATCTTGTCCCATCCCTGGACCCCTGGGATGAAGCCTACTTGATCGTGGTGTATAATCGTTTTTAATATGTTGCTGTATTCGGTTCGCTAGTATTATATTTAGGGATTTTGCATCTGTGTTCGTGAGAGATATTGGTCTGTAATTTTCATTTATTGCATTATCATTCCCAGGTTTTGATATCATGGTAATATTGGCCTCATGAAATGAGTTAGGAAGTATTGCATCCTCTTCAATTTTTTGAAAGAGTTTGAGGAGAATAGGTATTAAATCTTTGAATGTTTGGTAAAATTCACTAGTGAAGACATCTGGTCCAGGACTTTTAATTTTGGTAGGTTTTTGATGATGGTTTCAATTTCCATACTGCCGATTTGTCTATTTACATTTTTCAGTTCCTTTTGATTTAGGCTAGGAAGGTTGTACCTTTGTAAGTACTGGACCATTTCTTCTAGGTTATAAATTTGGTATTATATACTTTTTCATAGTATTCTTGTACGATCCTTTGCATTCCTGCAATATCAGTTGTAATTTCCCCTCTTTCATCCCTAATTTTGTTTATTTGTGTCCTTTCTCTTTTTCCTTTAGGGAGTCTAGCCAGGGGTTGCTCAATTTTATTAACCCTCTCAAAGAACCAGCTCCTTGTTTTATTCATTTTTTCTTTTTCTTTTTTTGTTTTCAATTTCATTTATTTCTGCTCTAATTTTGATGATTTCTTTCCTTCTGCTGACTTTAGGCTTCATTTGTTCTTTCTTTTCTAGTTATTTAAGATGAAGCGTTTGGTTGTTTATTTGGGCTTGTTCTTGTTTTTGGAGATAGATATGTAATGATATGAACTTTACTCTTATGACCACTTTTGCCATGTCCTCAAGTTTTGATATGTTTTACTATCATTATCATTAATTTCCTTGTATCTCTTGATCTCTCTTTTTTTTCCTTCTCTGACCCAGTTCTTCTTCAGTAGCATGTTGTTTAATCTCGATGTATTTGTGGTACTTCCTGCTTTCCTTTTGCAACTGATCTCTAGTTTTAAAGCATTATGATCGGAGAATATGATTGATACGATTTCACCCCTCTTATATTGAGGCTTTCTCTGTCTCTCAGTATGTGGTTGATTCTTGAAAATATTTCATGTGCACTAGAGAAGAATGTATAAGCAGCTGTTTTGGAATGGAAAGCTTGGTTAATGTTAATTATGTCCAGGTGGTCTAATGTGTCATTTAAGGATATAATTTCCTTATTGATTTTCTGTTTGGATGATCTTTCCATATGTGACAGTGAGGTATTAGGTCCCCTACTATGATAGTGTTTTGGTCTGTTTCTCCCTTTAGTTCTGTTAGTAACTGTTTTATATATTTTGGTACTCCCTGATTGGGAGTATAGATATTAATAAGTGTTATGTCTTCTTTATCCATGATTCCCTTTATCATTATGAAGTGTCTCTTCTAATCTTTCTTTACCTTTTTAATTTTGAAGTCTGTTTCATCTGATATTAGTACCACTACTCCTGCTTTTTTCTGATGCTATTTGCTTGTACTATCATTTCTACCCTTTCACTTTGAGTCTATATTTGTCTTTGGAGCTGAGATGTGTCTCCTGGAGGCAACAACATATGGCTGGGTTTTGTTTTTTGATCCATTCGTAACTCTGTTTCTTTTTATTGGTGAGTTCAGTCCATTTACATTTAGGGTGATTATTGAAATATGAGGTCTTCTTATAGCCATTTTATCTTTTGCATTCTGGTAGCTCAGTGTTTCCATTGATTCCTTGTCCTTGTGTTTTTGTTTTCTTTATTTTGTTTGGCTTTTGTGAGTTTTCCCTCTGGTTCTTTTTGTTTTATGTTATATACTTTAGTTCTGAATCTTCTCTGTGTGGTTACCATTATGAATATGTAAAGATAGTCATATATATATACACATATATATATACACACACACACATACACACATATGTGTATATGCATACATACATACATACATATACAGTTGTCCATTATCTTTTACACGTTCCTTATATCCATTCTCCTTTGTGAATTTAGATCTTTGAATCCTCCCCTTTTCATTCATTGTTGTCTCAAGTTGTCCCTATGTATGCTGAATGTTCTTTACTATCTTGCTATAGCAATTCTCTTATTAATTAAGCTATAATGCCCTGTTCTTTGTAAGGGTTGCTCTTCTCTGCTTCTATTTGCCTGATAGTCACTTTACTCCTAATTATGTATTTTTTTTTTTTGTCATTTTGTTTTAGGTGAGCTGACACCTTTCAGTATTATCTGTAGTGTAGGGCTCGTAGAGGAGAATTTCCTCAATTTTTGTATGTCTGGAAAGATCTTAATTTCTCCTTCATATCTAAAGGAGAACTTAGCTGGATACATTATTTTAGACTGGTAGTTCCTTTCACTTAATTATTTAAATATTTGATTCCATTCCTTTCTGTCTTGTATAGTTTGCGCTGAGAAGTCGAAGATAATCTAATGATTTTACCTTTATAAGTTACCATTTTTTCTTCCTTGCTTCCCTGAGAATTCTGTCTTTGTCATTGATTTTTGATAATTTTAATAGAATGTGTCTTGGTGAAGGCCTTTTTGGGTTGAGATAATTGGGTCTTGCTGACTTCTTGAATTCCAAGCTCTAGCTTATTCCTTAGATTCGGATATTCTAACTATTTGTCTGAAAATGCTTTCTGGTCCTTGCTCCTTTTCCTCTCCTTTGATAATGCCCATTATTCTTATACTTCCCCTCTATTGGGTTCATCTAGTTCTCGTATTTCTCTTTCATTTTTTTTCATCCTGCCTTTTCTCTCTTATTTTTTTCTGATTTATTTGAAGATTTCTGTCTTCAAAATCACTGATCCTTTCCTCCATTTGATCGACTTTATTTCCCAAGCTTGCTATTTCATTTTTCAACTCTTGTAGTGTTTTTCCCCCCCCTATCTCCCGAAGTTCTATTTGGTTCTTTTTGAGGGTTTTAATCTCCTTGCTCTGCTCATCTAGTTTTTTTTTCAATTCCTAAAATTGTTGATATGACTCATTTCGGAATTCACTGAAATTTTTCGGAAGTCTCATCTTGTATTCTCTGTCATTTAAGTTTCATATTTCTATGTCTGTAAATTTATTTTCTGAAGATTTTTCTCTTTCTTTCTGGGATGCCTTGCCATCTTGGTTTTTCATGGTGTTTAATGGACTATTTCTTCACCTGGGCATTAATGGAAATGTATTCTGCTTTTTATCTTGAAAGATTTACTATATAAAGGTCTCTTTTTAGCCTGCTGCAAAGAAGGCACTTTTCTTTTGCTTTCCAGAAGTTGGCGTCTAAGGTTCTTGGATCCCGCCTTTATATGAAGCCTTAATGATGCCTTTTTATTTTCTTGTAGATATTTAATCACGCTTGCTATCCTCAGGTTCAGTCACTGGCAGTGTTAGCAACAGTGTCGGTAGCTTTTGCTCAGATTCCCTTGGAGCTCAGCGGCGATCAGTCTCAGAGGATATGGTGGTAAGGGTCCTCTGGGTTGGGGGTTGCGGGCTGCAGCTCAGCCTCGAATTTGCAGCCATAGCCGATACAAATTAACTGTTGTTTCTCTGCTGTTCATTTTTCTGCCTTCTACTCTGATGACTGTGCCCTGCTGCTGGCCGTGTGGAGCTCACAGCACTCTCGGCTAGGGATGTTCAGGGAACTCACCGCACCTTCTCCCCATGCGACACTCCTCCCCACCTCCGAAAAAAGGGAGCTCTGGTGGCTTGAGAGGCAGCTTCTTTATTTTCCCAGTCCACCTCCCCATACCCAGGGTTCTGATCTGTGGTAACTCTTATGCGCAAATCCCATACTCAGATGTGCTGGTGTGCAGTTTGGGTGTTTTTATTGAGTTTTAGATGTTCAGCTTATTGTTGTTTACAGGGGAGAAATCTGGGGATGTCTCTCACTCTACCATGTTTCCCCCAATTTTAGTTTAGTTATATTTTTAATTTGATCGTGAGAGGAAGCAAGCACAGCATTTACCTATGCTGCCATCTTGGCCAGAAACCTCTCTCTTAAATTTAACTTTATATGGACAAAAGCTGATCCAACATTCAAAACTGTAATGTAAATATTAGTTCTCAATTCCAGCACTTAGTAATATATGTGTATATATATTCATATTCTTTCTTAACTCAATAGTTGTGTGTGTTTTTTTTTTTAAATCATGTCTTTAAATAAGGGAGAAAGGATCCTAGTAATTCCTTTCATTTGTCTAGTTCTTTATAGTACCCAAAGCCCTTTCATATTTGTTATTGATGAGATTTTTATGACAGGCCTGTTGAGTTTAGTATGGCAGGGATTGTTATTGATATTTTATGAGAAGGAAAGTAACATTCAGAGAAATTATGTAACTTGTTCACAGTAAGTAAGTGACTTTGCCTATCTCCTAGGTTAACCAACCATCCTGGTTTACCTGTGACTGAGGGAATTTCCAGAACTCAGGAATTTCAGCTTTAAAACTAGAGCAATCTAGTCTGCATTGGTCACCCTAGTACCCCTCACCAAATAGACCTGAATTTAAATATGAGCTCTGATCTGCAACTCTTTAGGAATTTACTCTTAGGCATGTTGTTCAACATAAGAAAAACCTCTTGTTTTTATTATGTCAAGTAATAAAATTAGGGTAATACTACCTTCTCCACATTATTATAATTTATTGAGACGATGGCTGTGAAGGCAAATAACATAGAACTTGACCTAGAGTATATAGACACTCCATAAATATTGGTTTCCTTTCTCTTACCTCTGCACTGTTTCTCTTCACTCCATATTATGTCATCTCAAGCAAGCCTGCTCACCTTAAATTTTATTTCCTAGCACCTAGAAAAGCCATGGGGTTCTCTCCTGACTATGAGAGCCCATTGTGAGAAATATTTGAAATTGAGAAATTATTCATGCTTCGGTGCTGGGTGGACGACATATAGGCTGTTGGTGAGAGGTATGCTACTTTTCTTTGGCTTCAGAATACATTCATTGTCTCTACTCTGGTCTTTTTTTGTGGCTAGCAATATGTTTGTACAGTATACTAATGGATATTCCAAGCTTGTCCACTGCTGCTTTTCAGAGCCTCAGGGATAAATAAGGGGTCTGCAAACATAAGAAAAAAAGCTGAACCAAAGAGTGTGGGAACACAGTGAGCAATTATGCCCTTTCCCTACTATTTCCCAATATGAACCAGCTTGCAGTTCTAGCTTGCCTCATCTTTTTATCGTTCCTCTAGCCTGAGTTCTGGAGGTCTCTCTAAATTCTTTTCTTTCCCCCTCAAGTGCTCTCTCGTTCCTTGTATAATTTTCTTTCTTTAACTCAACCCAATCCAGGCTTCAATAATTAAGTCAGGTTCTGCCTTTCCAAGGAGGTTTAATATGTACTCTAGTTTTACTTGTTTCTATCTCTGCTCAATAATTCATTAAGCACATTATCAGAATTCTAGTGATGTTTACTGATAGTTTCCCTTTGTTAGTGCTATATTCTCAATGCAATTATTGCCACCAGGTATGATTTTTACCCTCTATGTCTTCCTCAGCACCTGACATTGGGCTAATTTCACAGTAGAGAGCTTTGAGTTGATTGACTGAAACTTATTTGTGTCATTTCATAAATCTCTTCTTTAGGCCTAGTCCCAAGGTATTATAATCGTGCCTTGTATATTTTACCTGTTGAGGAACCTTGTGCTGAGTTAATTAGTATCTTTTGCTTATACTCTTGCCCAGGTTTAGTCTTCCCAGTTATTAGGTTGCCTTCAGGGCAAGATCTATGCATATGCTATGTATGGCCTGAGTGGTTCTAAAAGATTTCCTGATCTTCTCAAACTTCCTTCTTATTCTATAAAGCCACTATGCCTTTCTTAGTGACAGAAAGGTTTAGAACAATCATATAACAATCACACAAGCACATTATTGCTGTGGGAAATTTGGTAACAATATTATGTGGGAGACATATATGAAGAACCATATAATGCAAACAAAAAATAATAACTGTTGTAAGAGAAATTCGTGGGGCAGGGGATAGGCGAGAAAGAGATAAAGAGAGTGCACTTCCAGTTTGTGGAGGATGAGTAGAAATAGAACTAGAGAAAACTTTATGTAGATGGGGAAAATAGAGCAGAATTTCAGCCTGCAGAAACAGGGCTGCAGGGGCGGGGGAGGGTAGGAGTGAGATTTGAGGCAGAAGAAACAGCCTAAGTAAAGTCATGTAGGATCAAAAGTTTGAAGAATGTATAGAAATTAATAAATACTTCAGTTCTAAATGGGTAGTTTATAGGATGAGAGGGAGCAGTGGGAGGGAAGATTGAAAATTGTTTTGGGACCACGTCGTGAAGGTCTCTGATTGCCAGGCTAAAGTCCATGGGCATAGAAGGCCACTGAATACTTTGAGCAGAGTAGTAGTTAGAAATATTACTTTCATTATGTCATATTAAACTATGGGAATGACGAGCCACTGAGTCTGACCTTTATAAAATAGAGATTAGTTTGTGCACAAATTATAATCTAATCCTATCATTCCATGTTGGTGTGGACTAATGAAAATCCTGCTCTGGAAGAAACATCGACAATGTATTCCCATACCTACTCAAGCATATCATAATATTTATTTCCATAAAATTATTGCCACATAAATGCATATTTATTGTGTCTTTTTGTCTAGAGTTGAGTGAAAGGAGGTGACTCGAGTAAAAATCTGACTTAGGAAATGAAGGAGAAGAGCAACAATCAACTAGCAATCAGGAAATTTAAGAAAACCCCATAAAAACATGTCGACTTCTTTTCAAAGAATGTGGTTTTGAAATGTCCTCTCAAGTATTCCTCCAGGAATTTTCCACACTGGTGCAGATCCGAGAAGGGTAATTAACACACCTGCATTTTACTTAGAAAATGTGCCAAGTATTTCTTACTGCCTGAGCCATATGGTTCTAATTGAGTCTTCGTGGACTGGCTTGGGATTCTCTTTGACATGTGCAATGAATTACTATACAGAGAAATATTCTAAAGAGTGTCCTTTTATATAATTTTATAGCAATTGGATAGCTCTTTTATTCTGGGCATGAGCAACCAGAGTTCCATTTGAGCCAAATATGAGTGGGTAGTCTTCTTTATTGTAAGTTTGGGGTACCAGTAAGGCCTTTTGCTTCTCTAGTATACACCTGCCTCACTGTGGCTATCTACTTGTCATAATATTCTGGGTGTCCAGGCTCAGCCTCTTCCTTTTGATAGTTGATTTTTTTTTCTGGAAAGACTGAGGCCATTTGTTATAAGCTTCTTCATAACCATTCAATAAAAACATCATTTAAAAATAGCCTCAGCATTTTGTCTTTTCTTTCTATCTCTATTCCTCCTCCTCTTCCAGAATAATCTATTGAGCTGCATCTTTTATCTCAATCTCTATTTGATTCCATCCATCTTCTTAACACATACTCCTTGGCCTCTGCCCTCTGAACATATTCAATTATCCCTCATCCTGAAAAGTTTTCACTTTTCTTGCTTCTCTCTCTTCTCTTGCTAGCTCCCTTTATTCTTTCATTACCAAATGTTCATTGTCTATTTGCACACTCCCCCAAATACTTATTGCCTCCATCCTCTTGCTGTCCACATAGTAATCATTGTTAATGTTTACTGAGCATTTACATGCTTTAACTCATTTAATTTTCATAACCGCTTAATAGGGTGGTTACTTATTATTATTATCCTCCAAGTTTTACAAATGAAGAAACATAGTCATGAAGAAGTCAAGAAAATTGTCCAAATCACATGGATAGTAAATGGTAGAGCCTGGATTCAAACCCAGGTTTTCTGGCTACAGAGTTGATGCTCTTTACCACTGTAACACTTTTGGAGATCAGTGACCTTTTAATACAATCAAATAGTGTTTTTGGAGATCAGTGACCTGTTAGTACAATTGAATAGTGTTATTCAGTGTTTTTGCACTTGTTCTTGAAGTTCTTGAAATCAATATGACTTGGTTCCTATGACTGAATACTATCTTGGGTTTCATTTTCCTTCTGTTGTTCTTTCTTGATCTTCTGTGTTGGTTCCTCTTCTATTTGTCTACATTCAGTTTGAAGCCCTGTTTCCCATTCTAATAATTCCATCTTATTAATGACACATTTACTTTCACAATTTGATTATCATCCATGTGGACAAATCTCAAATTACTTCCTCCTGACTTATTTAGACTCAGTAAGTCTCATTGCTTCAAAGAATGTTAAGGGTCATTTGTAACCAACTGCTGTGAACTAGAGAGATTCTATATCATATTGGATCAATATTTTAGAGTAGGGCTAATCAATTCCCCCACATCTCTGTTTTCCTCTTCATGACTTTTCTGGTTTTGGTAATGGTACCTCCACTAATCAAAGCCCCAAACGTTTGTGTTATTTTCTGACTTACTCTCTTTTTGGATCCCCCATACATTTAATTTTTCAGTAAATAAACACAAATATTTATTGAGCTTCTACTATGTTACTGGCTCTGTTCTAAGCACTGGGGATGTAACATGTAACTGTTAACAGATTTCTTATCTTTGTAAAGCATAAAATACATTTTACTTCTCTTGCTTCACTCCTTCCTAACACCCTTTTCCAAGCTTCAGTGACTTTAAGGCTATTTTATAGCTTCAAAGATGATGGCGATTGGTGCTGCCATTTATGTAGGTTCAAGGGAGTAGAAGTAAAGTCATTAAGTGTAAGTTACAGTGAAGACAGGTCTTTTGCCATGTAATGTAGATTGAGTTTTCAACAGATATCTATTTCAGGAGAATATTTTTTTAACTAGTTAGCATGTTATCATTGTAAGTATGTAAACACTGACTAGATTTGTTTGTTCATTCATTCGTTCGTTCGTTCATTCATTCATTCATTCATTCATGAAACGAGTATTTGTTGTGTGCCTACCATTTCCAAGCTCTGTGTTAGACTGTGGATATACAAAGGTGAAAAAGATAAAAAAAAGTCCTTGTGTTCACGAAGCTTATTTTCTACAAAAGATAACTCTGCTTTGATCAGAGTGGTGGTAAATATGATTCTAGCACTTATTGGGAGGCTGGACTAGATAATTCTGAACTCACTTCTAACTCTAAGAATTTATAATTCTGAAGTCTCCTTGCTCCTAGCTACTTCTTAGCATGCATCCCCTGAATTAACACCAGAAAATATTTCCTAAATAGAGACTTGATAATATTACTTCCTGGATCAACTGACTTCAATAGCTTCTTACTGACTAAAAGAAAAATATAACATTATGGCATAGCTATCAAGGCCCTCATTGATCTCATCCCACTTTTCTTCTACATCTTATTTCCTTATTTCCTCCTACAATCTCTTAGCTTTAGCAAGGTAGCCTATTTTTGCCTGTAAAACACACTTTGGCAGGACCACAACACATTTTTAGGTCCATTCCTTTTTAATCCATTCAATTCATTCATTCATTTAACAAATATAGTTGAGCATTTACTGCATGCCAGGTACTATTTTAATTCTGAAACAGTGAGCAAAATTGACAAAACTCATGTCTCTCAAAGAATTTATATTATAGAGGGTACATGTACATTGAATGGCTTCTTGCACTCACATTCTGTCTCATATGAAAGTCATCTCTTTGCAATGAGAGCCCCCAACCAGCTATAGGATAATTTGATAGTATTGGACAACTAAGTGGAGATACACCAAGAGGAAACAAAAATTGTTTAAAATCTGAAATAACTGAACGAAAATATATTTCTTCTATTGTCTGAACCTGTCTTAATATATAAAAATGAAGAGGGTCAATAGGCTGTTTTATCTGGTTTATTATCATCAGCCTTTGAAAATAGACCAGGAAAAGGTTATTTTTAATATATCAATAGGGCTACTCTTCTCCTTTGATGGCACCTGAAATAGATAACACATGCTTTTTACAGCTGCCTAGATCATGAGCAAACAATGATGCTGATGGCCTGGGCCATTCTTGGCGCAAGTTATAATATTAGTTATGTTCTATTTCAAGCAGCGCTTCTTCCTCCTTTCTTCTCTGGTTTGCTTGCTCTTGCTTGTAAAAGCAACCTCAGACTGTAGTTAGTCTGAAGCTTTTGACTTCAAGTACCATGTAACTCATTTTACATGAATTATAAGACAATGAAATACAAACTTCTCAGGATCCTTGTGGCAGCTGCCTATCCCAGGCTCCTCACTAGCCTTTGCAATACATTTTTCTCCTCCAGGGCATAGTTAGACTTAATGTATATTTCTAAGTCACTCTCTGTCTGCTGAGAATAAAGAATCATTGTACTGAAATGCAGTATAATATATGTACTAAACTATGAGCTAAGAGACTGGGGTTGTGTCCTAGTGCTGCCACTAACTAGATGTATAGTTTAGACAAGCTAAGTTCTCTATCTGTAAAGTAATGGGCTTGGATTAGATAATTCTTCAAATTCTGTTCCAACTTGACATTCCGGGATTCTATTGAAATAGATCAGTGATCGAGTCTTCCTTTTCTTGGTATCACTGTGTATCAGTTATCCATGGTGATAAAAACCCCACAAACTGTAAAAATTATCTGTTGTAATTTTTAGGAATTAAGAGTTTCTTTATTCTTTTTGAAGGTGTGCTGGCTCTTCTGGGTTAGAATTGAGAGTATGGGGTTAATGAAGCCAAGGTCATACGGGCCATTTACCATATTGGCCAATTAGTTTTGTTGGTTTCCTGACTTCAGCCTATATCTTAATAGCCTTCTCCCTCTCCTCTCCAGCAATTTCACCAACATAAGTCTATTTCCCAAGGTACATGCTCTGGCAGATGTTGGGGTAAACATTTAGTAAAGGGTAAAAAAGTGATATTAAACTCATGAAAATTGTCTTGAGAATTTTTATCTTAAGACATTGAGCTGTGAATATTTATTTATTTTTTTTGAGTCATGCATTCGTATGAGGATGTGATGGAAGCAGTGGACTCTTCCCCACAAATATACATACTCACATTCAACAAATAATTTTAGAAGTTTTACAGATATTCTGAGATCATCCAATCTATAAACTCTTAGAAAAAAAGATAAATTACCAGGACTACAGAGATGTGTTGTTCAACATACTTTCCTCACCCAGGAAGCTATCTCTGAGTCACCCTCTCTTCACTGATTTCCCTTTCCTCCCATCATATAAAAAATTAGCATTTTGTACTGTAGAGTTTAGCACTAATGGACCGTATTCTGTATTGTGTTGAATGTGCTCTCGGTTCTCATAATTCACAACATGTAGACATTTCTTAGCTCCATTATTTGATTATGAATGCTTCAAGGGTGAAGCATCCATCAAAGCCATATATGTATTCCCTGACATCACCCTATTGCAGCCTAGCTTAGCACAATATGCTTGTTGAGTGATACATGTATATATTTGGACTAGGCATACCTCTCAGATCTCTTTTAACAGGAAAACATAACTCCCTCTGTATAAAATTAGATCTCACTTTTCCTCAGCTTGACATACAAATTCTTACTTCTGTGTACAGAAGTAAGAAATGGCCTGACATGAATGGGCAACTAGCAATTAACTTTGTATTGCTGTAGTACAAAGTAGTAAAGAGAAAGCTTAATTTATAACACCCCTTCCCACAAAAAAGACTCTAAGGCTGAGGAGATTTTAAGAAAAAAATAAAATGAAAAAGGTCTTGTTAATTTCTGGTGGATTTCTCTACAAGAAGTAAAGTATTGGTTAGTAGTTGGATAATTGACCCTAAATCCTGCCCACTACATGCATATAATATTGATCTCTGAAGCTCAGTTTTGCAAATTGTAAAGCAAGAAACACATCTTACCTGAGGTGACGACTAGTCTAATAGTTCTCTAACTTTGAAAGAAGTTTCCCTTTTAAGAATAGAATAAGGTTACCAGAGGGTTGGGAGAGGGGAGGGGGAAGGTAGACTGGGGAAAATTTAAATAGTTTCTTCAATTAAAAAATAAATAAATAAATTTAAAAATAATTAAAAATAAAATAAATAAATATATATATATTTTTTTTTAGAAAAAGAATAGAATAAGCTACATTTGAGTCCAACCAGATGGTGTTATATTGGTAGAATTTATTAAAAAGATTAAGTTAACTTGGTTCTGAAATACAAGATGCATAGAGTTGACAAGACAGAGTTACTGACTTTATTTAGTGGGAAAGTTTGAGCATAACTGAAATTTTTAGCTTGGGTTACCAGCTGCATTTATTAAGATATGCCATACAGAAAGAGGGCCAGGCTTCTCAATAAATAACACTATTTTGGACTTTTTGAATTTGAAAATGCCTATGGGACAGTCAGATACACGATATATAGGCCTAGAACTCAAGGGGGAAAGTAATGCATATTTGGAAATGATCAGCAGAGAGAATTTAGCAGAGTCCATAACTATAAACAAGATAATAGTGATGATGATGGTGATGATAGCAATGACAAATAATATTCTTTGAGTACTTACTATATGTCATGTACTATGATAAGTACTTTACATTCATTATGTAATTTAATTCTCATAACACCCCTATGAGAGGAAGCAATTTGCCCAGGGTAACAAAGTCGGTTAATGATGAAACTTAGATTTAAATTCAGACTTCTTGATTCCAGAACCCAAGATCACAGAAAATGGGACACTAAAGAGTGCTGATGTTTTAGAGGTGAGTAGAAAAAAAAAAAAACCCTAAAGAAAACCCAGAGAAAGTAGACAGAGAGGTAGAAACAAAATTTGAAAAAAGAGTCTCATGGAAATTAAGAAAAAACAGAGCTTAACAATGACCTGACAGAACAATTTTGGTGGCGTAATGGGATAGTATCCCTAAATACAGTGTGCTACCAATGTAAGGGCAGTAGAAAAGTGGAGACAACGAAAATAAATTTGTATGTAAAAGGAGGAAAAAAGAACACTAGACATTGGAGGACATACATTAGCAGTAAGAGTAATTATTAATATAGACTATGGATCCTGACAGTGTAGATTTGAAACCCAGCTTTGCCATTTACTAGCCATGTGATCATGAGCAAGATACTTGACCTCTCTGTGCCTCCTTTTTCTCATCTGCAAAGTAATAATAGTAGTGAATTACCTTACAAGGCAGTTGTAAGGGTTAAATGAGTTAGGTTATTTAAATTACTTAAAAAGGTGCCTGGCACTCTGTAAGTACTCTATGTGTTTTACGGCTTGTTAACATTACACTAACAGAAAATTAATGGCCACAGAAACATGAGTATATTTATAGGCCAAATTGCAGGAGAGAGGAAAAAATAAAAGATTGAGAAGTGAGGCTGGATTTGGGATACCGATGGAGTACGGTCTAATTTTCAGTGGAGGATTGAAAAGAAGGACTAAAAAGCACAACTGGGAGATTAACTGTGAATAGGAAGAGAACTATTTGAGACTGAGGGAAAAGAAGTGAGGCGAGAATAGTCATAGATCAGCAAATGTATATATGGTGACAAGTTCTTTAATGATAGCTTAATTTTTTTTCTGTGAAGTATTAGGTCAGATTATCTGAAGAAAGCAAGGGCTTTGGAGCCTTGGAAGGTATTCATCAATTTTCATTTTGAAGAAGAAAAGTGGGAGCTGACAATAGATAATAAAGAGAAACCCACCTAGTAGTGCATGTACAGATAAAATTGGAGACTACACAGTTTTTAAAGGCAAAATTTGTTCTATAAGTCTGCAATCCCCAACCTTTTTGGCACAAGGGACTGGTGCTCCTATGAGAATCTAAAGCCCAATGATCTGGGGTGGAGTTGAGGAGGTGATCCTAGTACTGGTGAGTGGCTGCACATACAGATGAAGCTTTGCTTTCTCTGCCTGCCGCTCACCTCCTGCTGTGCGGGCCCGGTTCCTAACAGGCCATGGAACAGTACTGGGGGTTGGGGAACCCTGCTATAAGTGAATTTCTCCACCAGTGTTTTAGGTAGTCCCCATGTAGGTGATGAGAAGGGATGGTGGAGCAGAAGGGTAAGGGGATGAGGGTTCAGAGGGTGTAGGCAATAAAGGGGACTGGGTTAGCTGGAGAAGGAAGTGAAACCCTGAGAATGTAATGAGAGAAAGGAAGGGGCTGGCAGACTGGGGAGAAGCAGAGTTTGAAGAGCATGGATGAATGACTGACTGGGCTCTGCATTAAATAGCTTGTGACTTTGGACAGGTCATCTCCTTAATGGGGCCTTAGTTTCTTCCTTTTTTAAAGTGAAGATGCTCCAAGATGCCATCTCTAAGTCCTTTCACATTCTATTTTTTTCTTCTCTTGTCCTCGCACTGCCACCTAGTGTATATAAAGAATATAGAAGAGAGACTATAAGGAAGAAATATAAAGCAATCAGTTTAAGAAAATAAAAATTACAAGCAAGTGTGTTTATGGAAGGATGAGGACAGAGCTAGATTGATTATATCTCAGATTTTCCAATATCTCCTTGACTTTCTCCCCCAGGGATATTTTCCTTCTCATGAATCCTATGTCTTAATCTTTTCCAGGCAACAATTCTACTCAGAGAGAGCCTCAATTTCTGGCGGTAAGAGTAAAATAATTTCATATATTCCCTACAGCAGAGACTCCAAGAAAAATAAAAGCCTTTAAGGTCCAAAAGAATGACTGCCTAATGCTGACATTTCAGATGACATTAAAATTGGTGGTGGGGGGGGGACATATTTTTAACCTGTCAAACCTCTTCAAATCATCTTATTACCTAGTGGGTGGCATTTATTCTACCTATGCTGGAAAGGGAGGAGGGCAGATGTGAGGTAGAGAAAATGAAACAAGCAAATGAAATGAAAACATGGCATCAAAAATGGCATTTTAAACAAATGAAAAAATAAGTTTATGGAGTGAACACAATGTAGTACAGTAAGGAAACTCACAAGATGTCATATTTTGATCCAATGGTATGTTAAGGGAGAAGTTATTTAGCTTAATTGGTGTATTGGAGGATTGGTGAGGGGACTTCCAGTTCAAGAATGGTTTATTTTAGCGGTAATACAGGATTTTACAGTAAATCACACCTGTTCATAATAGAACACCAAAAGCTGTTTGGGTTTTGTTTTTAGCTTGCCATTCAAGTTTATCTGAAAGTATGTGAGATGGTATCTCAACATTCTAAAGGCCTTTGTTATCCTATTTCTTTCAGTGCACGCAAATATCTCTTATTTACAAGAATAAACAATTGCATAGGTCTGTTGCTTTTTCCTGTCAACATGCTTTTTCTCTACTACTGTCCAGATAGTGGAGTTTATTGCTATAGCTTTCATTACCACTCATACTATTCTTAACCCAGTATCATTTTTGCCCTAATCACTTCTCTGAAGTTTCCCTCATGGCTGTTAAGCTAAATCCAATTATTTTTTCTTCACACTCTTTGACCTTTGTGCTTCATTTTACAAATCTATTACAATTGCCTTTACAAAAATTCTTCTTTATATTTCTTATAAAGCATACGTTATTTTTAAATTTATTTCTTTTTTTCAATTACAGTTGACATTAAAATTTTTTTTTTATATTAGTTTTAGGTGTACAGCATAGTGGTTAGACATTTATATAATTTACAAAGTGATCCCTCTTGGTGAGTCTAGTACTCACCTGGCACTGTACATAGGTATTACACTATTATTGACTATATTCCCTAAGCTGTACTTTACCATCTCATTGACTATTTTGTAACCAGCAATGTGTACTTCTTAATCCTTTCATCTTTTTCACGCATCTTCTCAACCTCCCATCCCATCTAGCAACCATAAGTTTGTCCTCTATATCTGAGTCTGCTTCTGTTTTGTTTATTTTGTTTTTTAGATTCCACATATAAGTGAGATAATATATTTGTCTTTCTCTGTTTAACCTATTTCACTTAGCATAATACCTTCCAGGTCCACCCATGTTGTTGCAAATAGTAAAATTTCATTTTTTTTAATGGCTGAGTAATATTCCATTGTATATATGCACCATTTCTTTATACAATTGTCTATTAATGAGCACTTAATTTGCTTCCTTATCTTAGCTATTATAAATAATGCTGAAATGAACAGAAGGGGGGCATGTATCTTTTCAAGTTAGTATGGATAATACATTCTTGTTTCTCCTCTTTTTTTATGAACATAACTTCTAGTTTTTCTTTCCTAACTTATTCTCCCAACACTATATCTAGACTCTATCCTCATGCTGCTTTTCCACTACTCTTCTACACATGCCTTTATTCTCTTGGATTCTCATAATCCAATAAATAAAATAATCTAAAAAATAAACAACCCAATAAATAATATAGCTTCAAATAACACATTATTGTTAATTACTTCAAAATTTCCATATCTAGTCCTAAGCATTGGTCCATTAATAACAGCTCATATGTACTTGACTGTTTCTACTTGAATAGACTTAAAACCAAAGTTGTTAGCTTTTCCCTTAAATTAGCTTCTCTTTCTGAATTTACCAAAATATTTTCAAACTATATATGAGATAAGGGGCTAATATCCAAAATATATAAAAAGTCACAGAATTTAATAGCAAAGGTAAGTAAAATCCTGATATAAAAATATACAAAACCTGAATAGAAGTTTCTCAAAGAAGACATACAAACAACCAACAAACACATGAAAAGATCCTGAACATTATTAGTCATTAAATAAATGCAAATCGAAACCACAATGAGATACCATTCACATCCACTAGAATTGCTGTAATTGCAAATGCAGACCACAAGTGATGGTGAGAATGTGGATAAACTGGAGCCCTCTTACATTGCTGGTGGGAATGTGAAATGGTGCAGCCACTGTGAAAAATAGTTTGGCAATTCCTCAAAAAGATAAACATGGAGTTATCATATGACCTAGCAATTCCACTCCTAGGCACTTACCCCAAATAATTGAAAACATATTTCCACACAATAACTTGTATGTGACTACTCATAGTAGCATTATTCATAACAGCCAAAAAGTGGAAACCAAATGTCCACCAATGAATAAAAAGATAAACAAACAAACAAACAAACAAACAAAAAATATATATATACATATATATATATACACATATATATATATGTATATGTATATATATATATATAATCAGTCATAAAACGAAACCAAGTACTCCTACATGCTACAATATGGATAAACCTCAAAAACATTATATCCAGTGAAAGAAGCTAGTCCCCAAAGACCACATATTGTAAGATTCCATTGTTATGGAATGTTCAAAATAGGCAGATCCATAAAGACAGAAAGTAGATTGGTAGTTGTTAGGGGCTGGGAATAGGGAGAAATGGGAAGTGACTGTGAATGGATACAGGGTTGTTATTTTATTATTATTATTATCATTTTTTGGCAGTTATAAACATGTTTTAAAATTGGATAGTGGTGATGGTTATACAACTTTGTGAATAATATATACAAAAGAAAACCACTGAATTGTACAATTTAAAAGAGTGAATTTTATGGTATATTAATTATATCTCAATACATATGTTATTTAAAAATATTCATACAGAGATATTAAGCAGGTCACAGATGATGTAGGGCATTGCAGACAGTGGCAATTAATTCGGTTTTTCTTCCACATGCAAGGGATGCTTTTAGGCAGACCTGTGATATTATTTGAGTCTGTGTTTTTAAAAGATCACTGCATTGTATGAATTAACTGTAAAGAGGTAAGATGGAAACAGGGAGGCCAGAAGGAAACCACTTTGAGCAGAAAAGACAATGGACTAGAGTAGCAGCATGGGGGCTGGAGATAAAAGGATTTATCAAGTTGGGAAGACTGAGGTAGGAACAAGGATAGGAAGGAGAGGAAGAAGGGAAATCAAGAGTGTGGTGTTCGAGATGCCATTCACACCTTAGATAAAAACAGAACTAAATTAACAGATGAGCTACCCAAACTCTAAGGACCACTAAACAGGTCTGTCCAGGATTTCTAGTTTTTTCTTGATTCGGTATTAGTAGATTATATATTTCTAAGAGTTTACTCATTTATTCTAGGTTGTCCAATTTGTTGGGGGTATAATTGTTGATACTAATCCCTTGTGATAGTTTTTATTTCTGAGGCATCTATATAATGTCTCTTCTTTTTTTCCTTACTTCTTTTTTAAAAATTTTATTTTATTATTAGTTTCAAGTATATGGTACATTGGTTAGACATTTATATATTTTACAAAACAATCCCCCTAATTACTCTTTCTCTCCTCTGGCTCTCTTCCTAGCCATTACATTAATGCTAACTGCATTCCCTCTGCTGTTCTCCCCATCCCTGTGACCATCTATCAGCTACTGATTTGTACCTCTTTAACCCTTCACCTCATTCTCTCAGCCCTTCCAACTCTCCTCCCCTCTAGCTGTCACCAGGTTGTCCTCTAAATCTGTGAGTCTATTTTTTGATTAGTTTGTTCTTTTTTGTTTCTTAGGTTTCGCATATAAGTGAAACCATATGGCATTTCTCTTTCTCTGTCTGACTTATTTCACTCAGTATAATAACCTCTAGGTCCATTCATGTCATTGCAAATGGTAGGATTCATTTTTTAAAGGCTGAGCAATATTCCATTGTATATATGAACCACAACTTTATCTAATCATGTGTTGATGGGCATTCAGATTGCTTCCATGTCTTGGCTATTTTGTAAATTGTGTTGCCATGAACATAGGGGTGCATAGATCTTTACAAATTATTGTTTTGGTTTTCTTTGGATAAATACCCAGCAGTGAAATTGCTGGGTCGAAAGGTATGTCCATTTTTAGTTTTTTGAGAGAACTCCAGACTGTTTTCCATAGTTACTGTACCAATTTGCATTCCCACCAACAGTGTAGGACAGTTCTCTTTTCTTCGCATTCTCTCCAACACTTGTTTTTGATTTATTGATGATAGCCATTCTGACAGGTGTGAGGTGATATCTCATTGTGGTTTTAATTTGCATTTCTCTGAGATTAGTGACCTTGAGCATCTTTTCATATGTCTATTGGCCACCGGTATTTCCTCTTTGGAGAAGTATCTGTTCAGGTCTTCTTCCCTTTTTTAAATAGGATTTTTTTTTGAGTTGTGTGAGTTCTTTATATATTTGTGGATATTAACCTCTTATTAGATGTATCATAAGTGAATATCTTCTCCCCTTCAGTCACTCGTTTATTTGTTTTGTTGATGGTTTCTCTTGCTGGACAAAAACTTTTTAGTTTGATGTAGTCCTATTTCTTTATTTTTTCTTTTGTTTCACTTGCCCGAAGAGATATATCCGAAAAGAAATTACTGTTAGCAATAACAAAGAGTCTACTGCATATGTTTTCTTCTAGAAGTTTTATAGTTCTGGGTCTTACATTTAAGTCTTTAATCCATTTTGAGTTTCTTCTTGTATACAGTATAAGAAGGTGGTCCAGTTTCTTTTTCTTTCTTTGTTTTTCTCTTTCTTTCTTTCTTTCTTTCTTTCTTTCTTTCTTTCTTTCTTTCTTTCTTTCTTTCTTTCTTTCTTTCTTTCTTTCTTTCTTTCTTTCTTCTTTCTTTCTTTCTTCCTTCCTTCCTTCCTTCCTTCCTTCCTTCCTTCCTTCCTTCCTTCCTTCCTTCCTTCCTTCCTTCCTTCTTTTTCTTTTTACATGTATCTGTCCAATTTTCCCAGCTAATGTCTCTTCTTTTATTTCTCATTTTATTTATCTGAGGTAATTTCTTTTTTTCTTAGTCTAAGGGTTCATTGATTTTGTCTATCTTTTCAAAAATCCAACACTTAGTTTTATTTTTTTCTATTCTCTAATTTATTTCTGCTCTAATCTTTTTTATTTCCTTCCTTCTACGAATTTTGGTTTTAGTTTGTTAATTTTTTAATTCCTTGAATCATAAAGTCAAGTTTTTTATTTGTGATTTTTCTTTTTTGAAAATAATGTAGGGTATTATCATTATAAAGTTCTCTATTAGTCCTGCTTTTGCTACACCCCATAAGTTTTAGTATGTTGTATTTTTATTTTCATTTATCTTGAGACATTTTTAAAATTCCCTTTTGTATTTCCTGTTTGATCCAGTGGTTGTTCAAGAGTATGTTGTTTAATTTCTATGTATTTGTGAATTTTCCCATTTTCTTACTTTCATTGATTTTCAGTTTCATACCACTGTGGTCAGAAAAGATAGTTGAAACGATTTCAAACTCCTTAAAAATTTTTGTCTTGTTTTATAATGTAACATGTAATCTATCCTGAAAAATGTGTATAGTACACATATTTTTAATTTCGATGCAGTTTAATTTATCTGTTTTTCTTTTGCAATGTGTGCTTTGATGTCATTGCCTAACACAAGGTTGTGAACATATATATCTATGTGTTCTTTTAACTTTTATAGTTTTAGTCTTTCATTTAAGTATATGAACTATTTTGAGTTCATTATAGTTTAAGGTAGTAGTCCAACTTTATTCTTTTGCATGAGGCTATCAAGTTGTCCCACCGCCATTGGTTGAAAAGACTATATTTTCCCCC
This sequence comes from Pteropus vampyrus, assembly GCF_000151845.1. Taxonomy (NCBI): domain Eukaryota; kingdom Metazoa; phylum Chordata; class Mammalia; order Chiroptera; family Pteropodidae; genus Pteropus; species Pteropus vampyrus. The sequence continues at coordinate 310,668 of NW_011889258.1, forward strand.
ATTGATTGTCTTGGAAATTTGGTTAAAAATCAGTTTACTATAAATGTAAGCATTTGTTTCTTGATTTTCTCTTTTGTTTCATTGATACATATATATTTATTTTTTATGTACTATACTGTCTTAATTACTATAGAATTGTTGTTAAGTTTTCAAATTAGCAATGAGTCCTTCAACTTTTTAATTTTCTTTAATGACTGTTTTGGCTATACTTGGTCCCTTATATTTTTATATAAATATTAGAATCTGCTTGTCAATTTCTCCAAAAAAGCCATTTGGGATTTAGACAGGGATTCTGTTTATTCTGTAGATTAGTTTGGAGAGTAATGACATGTTAACAATTTTAAGTCTTCTAATCCATGACCATGAGATATATTTCCACTTATTTAGATCTTTTAACAATGTTTCATAATTTTCAGTGTATATGTCTTATTTTTATTTTGTTGAACTTTTTCCTAAACATTTTATTCTTTCGATGCTTGTAGTAATAAAATAAATTTTTCTTAATTTTATTTTTGGTCATTCTCTTCTAGTGTATCAGAATAAAACTAGTTTTTGTATAGTGAGCTTTTGTTCTACAGTCTTATTGTACTCATTTATTAATGAGTTTTTTAGTACATTTTTTAGGATTTTATGTGTTCTATATCATGTTTATAAAATAGATATATCATTTATCTGTGAACAGAGATAACTTATTTTTTTCAATCTAGATGAATTTTATTTCTTTTTCTAGCCTAATTTTATTTGATAGACCCTCCAGTACAGTGGTAAATATAAGTGGGAAAAGTGGGCATTTTTGTATTCTTCCTGATCTTGGGGGGAATACATTTATGCTTTCACTATGAATTATGTTGTTAGCTATAGATTATTCATAAATACCCTTTATCAGATTAAGTAAATTTTCTTCTATTAATATTGCATTGAGTATTTTTATCATGAAAAAGTGTTGGATTTTTCCATGTCTTTGCTGTGTCTATTGACATGATCGTATGGGTTTTGACAATTTTTTTGATATGATATATAAAATATTTCTCATATTTTTAACTTAAAAAAAATCTTTGTAGAGGTACAATTAATATATAATAAACCATACATATTTATATTGTGCAAATTGATTAATATGTTTTTAGCTTTATTGAGGTGTAATTGACATATAATATTGTTTAACTTTAAAGGGTAAAAGGTGTTGATTTGTCATGTTTATATATTACAATATGATTACCACCATGGTGTTAGTTAACTCTTTCATCATGTCACATAATAACCACTTTATTTTTGTGCTGAGAACATTTAAGATTTACTGTATTAGAAACTTTCAAATATATAGTACAGTATTGTAAACTATAACCACCATTCTGTATGTTAGATACCCACAACTTATACATCTTGTAACTGTATGTTTGTACTTTGATCAGAATCTCCCCATTTTCCCTTTTTCCAAGCCCCTGGTCATTACCACTCTAGTCTGTTTCTGTGAGTTTGTCTTTTTTAGATTCCACGTGTGATATTATACAATATTTCTCTTTCTCGGTCAAACTTATATCACTTAGCATAATGTGCTCAAGGTCCAGCCATGTTGTTGCAAATGGCAGAATTTCTTCTCTCATGGCTGGATAACAATAATATTACTGTATGTGTAATCTATCTATCTATCTATCTATCTATCTATCTATCTATCTATCTATCATAATCATCTATCTATCTATCGTCTATCTATCTATCTACCTATCATCTATCTTACTATCTATTTATCGATCAATCAATTTATAGATATAGATATAGAGATATGTAGATATGTAGATATATAGATATATAGATATATAGATATATAATCTTATTTACCAATTAATCTGTTGACAGATACTTAGGATATTTCCATATCTTGGCTATTGTGAATAATGCTGCAGTGAATATGGGAGTGTATACATCTCTTTAAACCCATGTTTTCATTATTTTGGAGGAGCTATATACCAAAAAGTGGGATTGCTGGATTATATGGTAGTTTTATTTTTAACTTTTGGATGAACATCTGTTCTGCTTTCCATAGTGACTGTACCAATCTACATTCTCACCTAAAGTACATAAGGGTTTCCTTTTCTCCCCATCCTTACCAAAACATGTCATTTCCTGTCTTTTTAATGATAGCAATTCTAATAAGCATGGAGTGATATTTCATTGGGGTTCTTATTTGTATTTTCCTGATGATTACTGATGATCACCTTTTCAATTATTTGTCACTATTTGTGTGTTCTCTTTGGAAAAATGTCGATTAGTTTCTCTGACAATTTTTTCCATTTTTCTTTTTTTATTTATTATGATGACATTGATTAACAAAATCCAATAAGTTTTAAGTGTACGATTTAACAGTAAGTCATATATATATATATATAATATATATACATATATATATGTATGTATATATATTATATATATATATATATATAGCATTGTGTGTTCACTGCCAATAGTTATACATATACATAATATACATATATATACATATATATATTATATATATACATATATATGTATGTATATATATAATATATATATATATATTGCATTGTGTGTTCACTGCCAATAGTTAGATATCTTTCTGTCACCACATATTTGACCCCTTTTAACCCAACTACCTCCCTCTTCCCCTCCCCACCCTCTGGTAACCACTAGTCCACTGTGTATGTCCATGAGTCTCTGTTTGTCATGTTTGTTTATTGCTTTTAGATTTATATCTCACATATAAGTGTATCATGTGGTTTTTAACTTTGTCTGGCTTATTTCGCTTAGCATGATTATCTCAAGATCCATCCATGTTGTCGCAAATGGCAGAAGTTAATCTCTTCTTATAGCTAAGTAATATTCCATTGTATATATGTGCCACAACTTCTTTATCAAATCATCTATTGTAGGACACTTAGGTTGCCTCCATGTCTTAGCCTCTGTGAATAATGCTGCTATGAACATTGGTGCACATATATGTGGAGTTAATTCAAATATCACCCTTCCACATACATAGGAGACAAAGAGGACTACTTGGTCGGCAGCCCTAAGGAGGACAGAGAACAAAGCCTTTCCTGGGCTGTGCTTACCCACCAACAACACTTCCTGCTACTCCCATGGGCACTATCTACTTCTTTGGCCATTCTCATGGACATTATCTGCCTTCTCTGCTTGAGAACATAGCTGGTTTGGTCCTCCTCAATGCTAGCGAGGCAGCACATCCAGTTATTATCCATGGGAGAAGACTCTTGTTCTGCTGGATGAGGTAATATCCCTCCCCTCTGCTTGCATATAAAACAATGCCTGCTTGAGTAGACAGGAAAAAATAGCATAGATGATAGAGGCTTTTTTCATCCTTCTTGTGTCTAAATCAAAGTTGTGACAAAAACACGGAGCAAACAACAAGGAAAGTCACCTGGAATCTAGCTGAACAAAAGTACTATAACTAGAGAGATAAATAATTAATAAACCTGCAACTGTAGAAGGTAGGAGGGGGTGAATATGCGAGGCTGTCCAGTCCCAAGAGGCTGAATGGGACAGAAGCTATGGCAGTGACAGTGGCAGCTGGCAGTTGCAGACACCTATTAAAGGAGCCATATCTGTGAGCAGACTTTCATGATGACAGACCTGCTCACTCTGAGCAGCAGCACTGGGTGTGTTGCATTGGGGTCACCAGGGACTTATAGGGGGACACTGAGTTGTCAAAGTGAGGTCCCAAGGTGAGGCTCCCTCCTGGGCAGAAGTGCCCATGGTATCCATTGTTCCTCTGTTGAGCTCTCCCCACTCCCAGAGTGCAGATTCATTGCCTCCATGCTGAGACATCATCAAATTGGATAACAGAAGTCGCTCAGCCTAGAGAATTCTCTGAAACTCTACCTCCTCCTACTTGGGGCCTTACCCAAGCCACATCCAGGTGTGTCCTTGTTAAGCAGCACCAAGACTTACACTGGTGGCAGCTGGCCTTGGTTTCTTGTGAGGTTTCTTGAGACAACTATAAGCACAGAATTTGTGGATTGCTTACAGAATCTTAACAGGTGGCCCCGAAGGGGCACAGACTGGAGCTAAAATTGGCTTTCAGATGAACCCCTCTCAGGAATGTGTCACTGGATACCAACTACACAAATCCACACTAATAAGACTGGGAGACTTAGGAGCTTTGCTTAGTACATAGAAACAGACGTTGAAAGGCAGCCAAAATGGGAAGAAAAAGGAGCAGAAACCATATGAGCGAACAGAACAGAGATCTAAGAAAAATGGAGTCAAGCAATTTAACAGATGCAGAGTTCAAAACACTGGTAATGAAGATGCTCAATGAACTTAGGGGAAGTGTAGATGAACTCAGTGAGAACTTTAACAAAGAGATTAAAAAAACCCATAAAAATGGAATTTATGAAAGGGAACCAGTCAGAAATGTAGAACACATTATCTAAGATGATGAATATATTAGAGTGGATAAAGAAGAGGATCAAACCACTGATACAGAAGATGGGGAAGCCTAAGGCATTCAATAAAAAATGCAAGGAAAAGGAAGCCAAGACTATAATAATAATTTAATAAGCCTATGAGACACAATTAAATGTAAAAATATGCATGTCATAGGAAAACAAAAAGTTGAAGAGCTATTTGAAGAAATAATGATGGAAAACTTCCCTCACTTGGTGAAGGAAATAGACATACAACCCCAGGAATCTCAGAGAGTACCCCAAAACAGGAACCCAAAGAGATCCACACCAAGACACGTCATAATTAAAATGCCAAAGGTGAAATACAAAGAGAGAATCTTAAAAGCAGCAAGAGAAAAGCAGTTAGTTACCTACAAGGGAGCACCCATAAGACCGGCAGCTGATTTCTCAAAGAAACTATGCAGGATAGAAGGGTTTGGCACAAAATATTCAATGTGATGAAAACCCAAGATCCACAACCAAGAATACTTTATCCAGCGAAGCTATCATTTAGAGTCAAAGGACAGATAAAGAACTTCCCAGACCAAAAAAAAAAAAAAAAGCTAAAGGAATTTATCAACACCAAGCCAGTATTACAGGAAATATTGGAGGGACTTCTTTAAAAAGAAAAAAAAAATATGTATCAAAAACAGAAATAAAGAATGGTCATAACATTCTATCAACAAGTACTTCAAATAGAAAATAATTAAATGCTCCAACCAAAAGATAGAGTGGCTGAATGGATAAGAAAACAAGACCCCTGCATATACTGCCTACAAGAGATTAAAAGACACAGACTAAAAGGAAAAGGATGGAAAAAGATATTGACTTGATGGACCCAGAGGGTATTGCGTTGAATGAAATAAGTCAGATAGAGAGAAACAAATATTGTATGACTTCACGTACATATGGAATCCAAAGAATAAAATAAACAACAGCAACATAAACAGAAATAACTCATAGATAGAGAATATTTTGAAGTCTACTTGATGGAAGGAGGTTTGGGGGAATGGTGAAAAAAGGCAATGAAATTTAGAATGGATAGTTAGAAAACAGACATGGAGATATAAAGTGTAGCATAAGGAAAATAGCAAATAATGTAATAAATATGTGAGGAGAAGTGGGGTGCTAGATTTAGTGGGGTGATCACTTTGTGAGTTATATAGATCTCTAATCACTATGCTGTACAAATGAAACTAATATATTATAGTATGCCAACTGTAATTGAAAAAAAAACTTATTGAATTGTACAATGTAAATACAAGCAACTAATTGTCTCATATATTTAAATAAAGCCTGAAAAGAAAAACACACACAAAAACAATACCTGCTCTTGGCCAGATGCCTTTTCATGTAGCTCCAACTGACCAAATGCTGAAGCCTGACTGTAATATAAGTAATAAATCATGGGGTGGGCCTCTGGGTCCATATTGTTTGAGATTGCAAGGCTTGTAGATTCTTTGGGACCACCCAGAGAATGAGAGATGCCCTAATGTGCTTATGGGCCTCTTACAGATTCTACTGAAAGTAGGGGAGTGTGGTTCCTTAAAAAAGAAGAAGGAGCTGTAGACATTGGCAGTTGCAATGGGATGGTCCCTCCTGTAGGCACTATGTGAAGATGAAGAAAGAGTGAAAATGCTAGAATAAGTAAAGTTAGACAGAGACATGTGAGTCACACAGGCTGACAATAAAAATATTCTGGGGTAATAGTTAGAACAGAGCAGTGAGCAGCTGCAGTACCTAGCTTGCCACTTTGCTCAAGTGTGGGGGTGCAAGCTAATGAAGGCTTGCATACACACAATGATTGCAGTCAGAATGAAACCCCAGTAAGTGGGGCCCCACAGCAAAACTGACTTCATCGGAGTCAGATGAAGACGTGGAAATGTCTCTCCAAGGGGAAGTCACAGGTGGATCTCAGGCTCTTCAAGTTATAGTCCAGAAATTAAAGAATCAACAGGAATACCCAGAGAGGCAGGACCCAAGGAATCTGCCTCTTCCCTTGAAATATCTACATATCTCTGCCCACCCATGTACATCGGTAGAGCTGGTAGAACTGGCTGCCAAGTTCCGCCAGAAAAGTTCAGAGTCAATCTCCAGGTGGCTACTCTGCTTATGGGACACTAGGGCATATGGAATAATACTGTCTGGGGATGAATTGATCCTGATGTCCTCTGTCACCACCCACCCTTCCTTGCACCAACACATACATGGGGCAATCCAATATTCAGAAAATGTGTCACTACTGAATTGGCTCATGGTGGGTTGCCGCGTGGGGTGGCCAAACGAGGGGATCTACTGATGGCCCAGCCATGTTGGACGTCTATGTTGGAGCTGCAAATGTTTCTCAGAGAGATGGGAATGCAGCATGCTATTTACATCGAGCTGTTTGGGGGACCCGATATGGTGCCTTTTATTGCCAGGATGCGGGACTGCATCATCGAAATGGTCCTGCCAGCCTATTATGGAACCTTGGTGCCTGTCCTGTGTACCCTAGTGGACAATCCAGGCAGCAGCACAGGCTGTTGCTGATTTTGGAGAAATCGAATTGGTTAGACAGAAATAAGGAGTCTGACAGGTTTAGGGAGAAGGAAAAGAATCCACTGTAAGTATGCGGGCAGAGGGTACAGGGGGCGGCCCAGCAAAGGTAACCAGAGAGCAATTGTGGACAGATCTGATAAGGATAATTGACCCTAAAAGAATTGATAAACAGCCTAATGCAATGTTGGTGGCCCTCTGGCAGCAGCTTAAACTGGAGAAAAGATTCCAGCCCCTGACCAACTGATGGGCAATGGTTTACACCTTGGATGGGGCCCCAATTGGAGGACCAATCTAGCCCTTGGCCCCATGATTAAAGGATTTGTTGCAGAACCAGGACTTTGAAGTAGAGTCATCACTGTCCTGTCCGGAGGACAACCCCTGGGGGCCGCTGTTTGAATGGGAGTGCGGCCAAAGTCTCTGGCAATCGGGATTCTGCAGGAGACCAGAGACCCCATATGGAGATCACCATCTACTGGTACCCCCACAATGTTCAACACACATTAGCCATGGTTGATACTGGGGCCGAATGTACCCTGCTCCACAGTAACCCTGAAAAGTTTAAGGGATCTCTTTCCACAATTTATGGGTATGAAGGACAGTCTATGTGGGTGAGACAAGTGGTCCTCTCCTTGGCCATTAGAAGACTCCTCCCGTGGCCATATACATTTTATATCTCCCCAGTGCCTGAATACATCCTGGGGATAGATATGCTTTCCGGGCTGCCCTGGCAGACAACTGTGGTCAAATTCTGGCTGAGGATACCTATGGTAAAAGCTGTTCTTCAAGGTCATGAATGCCATCCTCCTATGGTCCTCCCGGTGGCACTTTGAGTGGTAGCTGTGAACACAAGGAAACAGGAGAAAGCATCCAAGCTAAGGTGAAAATTTTCTATCCAGTACATAGTCCCTACAATGCCCCTGTGTGGCCGGTGTGTAAGCCGGATATCTCCTGGCCATTGACTATGGACTATAGGGAACTAAACAAAGTTGTCCCTCCTCTTTTCTCTGCTGTCCCTAATGTCACCACTATTACGGACACTCTGAGTGTGGAATTGGTAACTTACCACTTTGTGCTGGACTTGGCTAATGCATTTTTCTCCATACACATTCGTCGGGACAGACGGGATCAATTTGCCTTTACCTAAGAAAGACAATAATGGGTCTTCACCGTCTTACTGATGGGGTATCTCCATAGCCCCACTATCTGCCATGGCTTTGTGGCTAAGGACTTGACTTGGCTGATTGTACTAAACCCTCCACCATACAATTGTATCGTTATATTGATGATGACATGTTAACTTCGGATTCTCTTTCAGACCTACAGCAAGCTGCCCCAATGTTGGTAACCCACCTGCAGAGGAAAAGATGAGCCATTGACAAAAACAAGTTACAAGGCTCTGGCTTGTCTGTCAAGTTCTTGCGAGTTGTCTGGCAGGGTAAGACAAAAATGATGCCCTTGGCAATGATAAATAAGATTCAAGCTCTCCCTCTACCCATCATAGTTTAACAACTGCAGGAGTTCTTAGGTTTCCTGGGATATTGAAGGGTTCTTATCCCACTCCTAGCACAGCTGGTACACCACTTCTATCATCTTTTCATAAGGGTGCTACCTGGAACTGTAAGGAGAAATAACAGTCTTCATGGCTGCCAAACAAGCAGTAGGGATGGTATAAGTACTAGGCATCATTGATCACACACGTTCATGCGAATTAGATATACATGTCACCCCAGACGGATATGCCTAGGGGCTCTGGCAACAGCAGTAATGGACACATGTCCCAATTGGGTTTTGATACCAATTCTGGAAAGGTGCAGAGGGGAAGTATAGGCCCATTGAATAAGTCACTGCTGTGTATTAAGCCCTTTTGGCGAGGCCTCACATTATTGTGAGTAATAAGTGGCATGCTTCACTCTGTTGGTCCTCTTTGTGGTTTTTTCAGAATATCCAAGGCCCAGGTTCAGGTTCCTGGCCTGGAGCCCTGCATTACAGAATATCTTTTCCGATAAATGTTTTCAAGTCTTACTGTCCATGTCCATGAGTCTCTGTTATGTTTGTTTGTTGCTTTTAGATTTATATCTCACATATAAATTATTTTTATATGGTTTCAACGTTTTCTGTTTGGCTTATTTTACTTAGCATGATTATCTCAAGGTCTATCCTTGTCGTTCATTTCTTCTTATAGCTGAGTAATATTCCATTGTATGTATATACTACATTTTTATACAATCATCTATCATAGGACGTTTCGGTTGTTTTCATGTCCTAGCCTCCGTGAATAATGCCATTGTGAACATTAGTGTACAAATATTTTTTTGGATATATGTCTTCAAGTCTTTGGGATAAATACCCAGTAGTGGATTGCTGGATCATATGGTAGATCAATTCTTAGTTTTTGTGCAACCTCCATACTGTTTTCCATAGTGGCTGTAGCAATTTACAGTCCCACTAGCAGTGTATGAGGGTTCCTTTTTCTCTGCATCCTCTCTAATACTTGTAATAACTTGTCTTATTGATAGTAACCATTCTAACAGGTGTGAGATAGTATCTCATTGTGGTTTTAATTTGTATTTTCCTAATAGCTAGTGAAGTTGAACATCCTTTCATAAGTCTGTTGGCCATTTGTATGTCTTCTTGGGAGAAGTATCTGTTTAGGTCCTCTGCCCATTTTTTAATTGGATTGTTTGTTTGTTTGTTGTTAATGAGTTGTATGAGTTCTTTGCATATTTTGGATATTTAGCCTTTATTGTAAGCATTGCTTGCAAATATATTTTTCCCTTCGGATCGTTGTCTCTTTGCCTTGTTGATGGTTTCTTTTGCTATGCAGAAGCTTTTTAGTTTGATATAGTCTCATTCATTTATTTTGCTTTTACTTTTCATGCCTTAGAAGTCAAATTAATGAAATCCTCTTTGAATCTAAGGTCCATAAGTTTGATTCCTATGTTTCCTTCTATGCATTTTATTGTTTCAGGTCTTATATTCAGGTCCTTAATCCATTTTGAGTTTTTGGTGTGTGGTGATAGACAAAAGTTTAGTGTCATTCTTTTGCAGGTAGCTTTCCAGTTTTCCAAGCACAATTTATTGAAGAGGCTTTCCTTTCTCCACTATATGTTTTAGGCTCCTTTGTCAAAAATTATTTGCTCATATAAATAGGGGTTTATTTCTGGACTCTAGATTCTGTTCCACTGGTCCATGTGTCTGTTTTTCTGCCAATACCATGCCATTTTGATATTGTCACTTTGTAGCATAATTTGAAGTGGGGCAGAGTGATGCCTCTGGCAATGTTCTTTTTTTCTCAGGATGGCTTTGGTCATTCAGGGTCTTTCATGCTTCCATACAAATATGATGATTTTTTGTTCTATTTCCTTAAAAAGTGCCAATGAGATTTTCATGGGGATTGCATTAAATCTGTATAATGCTTTAGGTAATAAGGTCATTTTAACTATGTTGATTCTTCCAATTGAAGAACATGGGTATCTTTCCAACTCTATGTGGCTTCTTCAATTTCTTTTAATAGGATCTTATAGTTTTCATTATATAGGTCCTTCATATGTTTTATTAGGCTTTTTCCTTGGTATTTTATTTGTTTTGTCACAGTTGCAAAATAAATTGTTCTATTTTTTATATTTTTTCTGACAATTCACTATTAGCATGATTTTTTAAAATTTATTTTTTATTAGTTTCTAGTATACAGTACATTGATTAGACATTTATATAATTTATAAAACGATCTCCATAATTGCTCCTTCTCTCTGGTTTTCCACCTAGCCAATATATTAATGCTAACTACATTCCCTATACTCTGCTCTCCATCCCCATGACCATCTGTCAACTACTAATTTGTACTTCTTTAACCCTTCACCCCATTCTCCCAGCTCCCCCCAACCACCCATCTCCTCTGTTCATCACCAAATTGTCATTCATATTTGTGAGTCAGTTTTTGATTAGTTTGTTCTTTTTGAGGAACGCTGTTGATTTTTGAACATTGATTTTGTATCCAGAAACTTTAATGTATTTACTTATTATTTCTAGTAGTGTTCTTGTGGAGTGTTTAGGGTTTTCTATATAGAGAATCATGTCATCCACCAATAGTGACAGTTTGGCTTTTTCATTTCCTATTTAGATGCCTTTTATTTATTTTTCTTGCCTGATTACATGTGCTAGGACCTCCAATGTTATACTGGTGACAGTGGACAGACTTGTCTTGTTCCTAATCTTAGAGGAAAGGTTTTTAGTTTTTCATCATTAAGCATAATGTTGGCTGAGTGTTTGTCATATATGGCCTTTACTATGTTAAGTTACTTTTCTTCTACGCCAATTTTGTTAAGTGTTTTGATCATAAATGGATGCGGTATCTTGTCAAAGGCTTTTTCTGCATCTATTAATATGATGATATGATTCTTTCTTATTTTGTTTACGTGGTGTATCACATTAGTTGATTTGCATGTGTTAAATCATCCCTGTGCCTTTGGGATGAAGCCCACTTGATCATGGTGTATAATCTTTTCAATGTGTTGTTGTATTTGGTTCGCTAGGATCTTATTTAAGATTTTTGCATCTGTGTTCATGAGAGATATTGGTCTGTAGCTTGTGTGTGTGTGTGTGTGTGTGTGTGTGTGTGTGTGTGTGTGTGTGATCTATCCCAGGTTTTGGTGTCAGGGTAATATTTGGCTCATAAAATGAGTTAGGAAGACTTTGAGGAGAATAGGTATTAAATCTTCTTTGAATGTTTGGTAGAAATTACTGGTGATACAATCTGGTACTGGATTTTACTTTTTGATAGGTTTTTGATGATTGTTGCAATTTCCATACTGCTGATTGGTCTATTTAGATTTTTGAGTTCTTGATGTAGTCTAGGAAGATTGTATATTTCTATGAATGTGACCATTTCTTCTAGGTTATTAAATTTGGTGTTATATATCTTTTCAGATATTGTTGTATGATCCTTTGTATTTCTATTGTATCTGTTGTAACTTCTTTTTCATCCTCGATTTTCTTTATTTGTGTCCTTTCTCTTTCTTCTTTAGTGAGTCTAGCCAGGGTTTTGTCAATTTTATTAAACTTCTCAAAGAAGCAGCTCTTTGTTGCATTTATTTTTCTATCGCCTTTTTGTTCTCAATTTTATTTCATTCCACTTTAATTTTATTTCCTTCGTTCTGCTGATTTTAGACTTCATTTTTTCTTTTTTTTCTAGTTTTTTAAGATGAAAGGTTAGATTTTTTATTTGGACTCATACTTGTTTTTTGAGATAGACCTGTAATGATATGAACTATCCTCTTATGACTACTTTTGGTATGGCCCCCAATTTTTGATATGTTGTACTATCATTGTCATTCATTTTTATGCATCCCTTGATCCTCCTTTTAATTTCTTCTATGATCCAGTCATTCTTCAATAGCATGTTATTTAATCTCCACGTTTTTGTGCTTGTTCCTGCTTTCTTTTCATAGTTAATCCCCAACTTCATGCATTATGATCACAAAATACAATTTCAAATCTCTTATATTTGTTCAGGCTATATCTGTGTCCCAGTATGTGGTCAGTCCTTGAGAATGTACCATGTGCAGTATAGAAGAATGTATAAATAGCTGTTCTGGGATGAAAGACTCTGTAAATGTCGATTATATCCAGTTGGTCTAATTTGTCACTTAATGATGTATTTCCTTATTGATTTTCTGTTGGACAATCTGTCCATATTTAACAGTGTGGTATTAGGTCTCCTACTATGATAGTGTTTTAGCGTTTTTCTCTCTTTAGTTCTATTAGCAATTGCTTTATATATTTCAGGGCTTCAAGATTGGGAGCATAGATATTGATAAGTATTATGTCTTCTCGGTGTATGAGTCTCTTCATCATTACGAAGTGTCCCTCAGTATCTTTCTTTACCTATTTTATTTTGAAGTCTATTTCATTCAATATTAGTACTGTCACTCTTGCTTTTCTGTGAATTCCACTTCTTTGAACTATCATTTTCCACGTTGAGTCTACATTTGTCTTTGAACTAAGATATGCCTCCTAGAGGTAGCATATGGTTGGGTTTTGTTTTTTGATCCATTCTGCAACTCTGTACCTTTCTATTGGTGAGTTCAGTTCATTTACATTTACGATGATTATTGAAATATAAGGTTTTCCTACAGCCATCTTATCTTTTGCGTTATTTTTTGCTTTCGTTTTTTTTTTCCTTGTCCTTGTGTTTCTGTATTTTTACTTGGTTGGGTTTTGTGGATTTTTCTTCTGGTCCTTTTTGTTCTATGTTATGTATTTAAATTTTGGATCTTTGGTTTGTGGTTACCATTAAGAATATGTAAAGGATAGTTATGTTTATATAACTCTGTGTGCCTTATCTCCATTCCCCTTTGTGATTTTGGATCTTTGATTCCTCCCATTTTCTGTTGGTGTCTCAAATTGTTTCTTTGTATGCTGAAGTTCATTTCTATCTTGCAATAGCTATTCTCTTCTTATTGTTTAAGCTTATAATACCGTGTTCTTGATAAGGGTTGCACTACTCTGCTTCTGTCTGCCTGGTAGTTGCCTTACTCATAGTTGTGCATTTGTTTTGTCATTTTGTTTCAGGTGTGCTAACCCTTTTAAATATTTCCTGTAATGCAGGCCTCATAGTGGAAAATTCCCTCAACTTTTGTATGTCTGTAACGGTCTTCATTTCTCCTTCATATCTAAAGGAGAGCTTTGCTGGATACATTATTCTTGGCTGGTAATTCTTTTCATTTAATAGTTTGAATGTTTGGTTCTACTTCTTTCTTACTTGTAAGATTTGTGCTAAGAGGTACGAAGATAGCCTAATGGGTCTTCCTTTATAGGTTACCATCTTCTTTTCACTGGCTACCTCAGAGAATTTTTTCTTTGTCATTAATTTTTGATTTAGGAAATTATCGTCAACTATTTGTCTGAATATACTCTCTGATCACTTCTATTCTTCTCCTTCTGGAATACATATTATTCTTATGTTGCCTTTCCTAATGGTGTCAGCTAGTTCTTGTACTTTTATTTCATTTGTTTTCATTTTCCTGTCTCTCTCTTTTTCCTTCTAAATTATTTCTAGATTTCTGTCTTCGATATAACTGATTTTTTCCTCCATTTGATTAACTCTATTTCTTAAGCTTTCTATTTCCCTCTTCATCTCTTTCAGTGTTTTCTTCATCTACAGTTCTTTTTGATTTGTTTATTTCTTTCTCTTTGTTAAAACACTCATTCTGCTGGTCTACTTTTGTTCTTAATTTCTGGAATTGTTGATCTGAGTTCTTTTGCATCTCATTGATTTTTTTTTTTCAGAAATACAGTCCTGAATTCTCTGTCATTTAAATATCATATTTCTATGTCTTTAAGTTTGTTTTTTGGAGATTTTTCTCTTTCTTTCTGACCTGCCTTGCCACCTTGGTTGTTCATGGTGTTTGATGGACTATTTCTCTGCCTGGGTATTAATGGGGAGTGGATATAGCTTTTTTTTTTTTTTCAGAATGAAGCTTTATTATATGGATGTTTGTCTTTAGCTTGTTGCTAAGAAGGTTTTTTGTAGATTTTTATTTTTGTTTTTCAGTTGCGGCATCTAAGCCTCTTGGATCTCTGCTTTGAGACTAATAATGCCTTTTTTCTGATATTCAGGTCATGATTGCTACCCTTGTTTCCAGCCTGTTGATGGTAACGATAGTGGCTTTTTGTTTTGGTAGCATTTGCCGAAACTCTCCTGGGGCTCCATGGTGCTAGGTCTGGTAGGATATGGGATGGAGGGAAGGTGTGCTTGGGTTGATGTGTGGGGATTGCTGCTAGTCTCCGTGTCTCAGCCTTGTGCTTCACAAATGCAGCTGCTAAGACCCAGCTGTTGCCCCTCCGTACTTATTTCCCACTCTGCTTTCTGTCCTGATCCCTGGGCTCCATTTTGTGGAACTCGTAGATTCTTCAGGTAGGGCTGTTCAGGGAACTGGCTGCAATTTCTTCTCTCTCTGTCCTCCTGCAGGGAGGTCTGGCTGCGAGAGGCAGCTTCTTATTCCTCCCAATCTACCCTCCAGACTTCTGTGGTTCTGACCTCTGGAAGTTCTTACATACAGATCACTCAGACATGCTTGTGTGCAGGTTGGGTGTTATTTGTTGAGTTTTAGATGTTCGACTTATTGTCATTTCAAAGGAAGAGATCTGGAGACATCTCTCACTCTGCTGTGCTTCTGCCATCACTCCTCTCTGCCTATTTTAAAATTAGATTTTTTTTTATTGCTATTTAGTCATTTGGGTTCTTTTTTTATTTTGGATATTAACCCCTTATCAGAAAAGTGATTTGAAAACATTTTCTCTCATTCCATTGTTTGCTTTTTTATTTTGTTGATTGTTTCCTTTGCTGTACAAAATATGTATACTTTGATATAGTCCGATTCACTTATTCTGATTTTGTTGACTTTACTTCCAGTGTCAAATCCAAAAAAAATCATTGCCGTGACTGATGTAAGGAGCCTACCTTGTCTGTTTTCTTCTAAGAGTTTTATGAGTTCAATTCTTTCAATTCTAATGCAAATTTGACTTGATTTTTATGTATGGTGTAAGAAAGGATCCAGTTTATTATGTTGTACGTGGCTATCCAGTTTTGCCAGTACCAATTATTGATAAGACTATTCTTTTTCATTATATATCTTTCTCCTGTATAATGAACTAAGTAACCATATACACATAGGTTCAATTCTGGGCCCTTCATTCTGTGCCATTGATCTACGTGTCTGTTTTTATGCCAATACCATATTGTTTTGATTATTATAGCTTTGTGATATTGTTTGAAATCAGAACATAAGATGCTTCCAATTTTGTTCTTCTTGCTCAAGATTTATTTTGTTATTAGGGTCTTTTGTGGTTATATATGAATTTTAAGATTCTTTTTCTATGTTTGATAAAATACCATTGGAATTTTCATAGGGATTGCATTAAATTTTTAGATCACTTTGGGTAGTATGGTCATTTTAATTATATTAATTATTCCAAACCATAAACATGCAATATTTTTCTATTTGTGTCTTCTTCAATTTCTTTCAGCAATGTCTTACGGTTTTGATTTATAGAAATTTCATTATCCTTGGTTAAATCTTTTCCTAGGTATTTTGTTCTTGCTAATGCAATTGCAAATGACATTGTTTACCTAATTTCTCTTTCTGATACATCATTGTTATTGTATAGAAATTCAACTTATTTTTGTATATTGATTTTGTATCTTGTACTTTGCTGTATCTGTTTATTAGTTCTAACAGTTTTTTGTTGAAGTCTTTAGCAGTGTCGCATATATGTCATCTGAAAATAGAAATGATTACACTTCTTCCTTTCCAGTTTGGATGTCATTTGAGAGGTCATCTTTGTTTTGTTCCTGATCTCAGAGGAAAAGCTTTCAGATTTTCACTGTTGAGGATGATGTTAGCTGTGGGCTTGATGTATATGACATTTATTAGGTTGAGGTATGTTCCATTTATATTCAGTTTGTTGATTATTTTTATCATGAAAGAATAATGAATTTTGTCAAATGGATTTTTCACAGCTATTGAGATCATATAATTTTTATCCTTCATTTTGTTAATATAGTATATCATATTGATTAATTTTCAAATGTTGAATAATCCTTACATCTCTGAAATAAATCCCACTTGACCATGGTATATGATCTCTTTAATGTACTGTTGAATTTGGTTTTGCTATTATTTTTCTGGGGATGTTTGCACTTATGTTCTTCAGGGATATTGACCTGCAATTTTCTTTTCTATTGGTGTCCTTTTCTGGTTTGAGTGTTAGGTTAATGCTGGCTTAATGAGATTTGAAGTGCTCCCTCTTATTTTTTTGAAGAGTTTAAGAAGGATTGTTATGAACTCTTCTTTAAACTTTTGGTACAAATCACCCGTGGAATCATCTGGTTCTGGAATTTTCTTTGTTGGGAGGTTTTGATTACTGATTCAAACTCTACTGGTATTTGTCTGATCAAATTTTCTATTTCTTCACTTTATGTAGGTTGTATGTTCCTAAAAATTTATCTATTTCTTCTAAGTTGATCCATTTATTGGCATATAATTGTTCATAGTAGTCTCATAATATTTTGTATCGTGTAGTATCAGTTGTAATGTCTCCTTTTTCATATACAGTTTTATTTGAGTCCTTCCTCTTTCTCTTTTGGTTAGTTTAGCTGAAGATACGTCTATTTTGTTTATATTTAAAAAACAGATCTTTGTTTTATTGATCTCTTCTATGATCTTTTTGGTCTCTATTTATTTCTATTTTTATCTTTGGTATTTTCTTCATTTTACTAACTTTGAGCCTAGTTTGTTCTCTATTTTCTAGTTTCTTGAGATGCAAATTTAGGTTGTTTATTTGAGATCTTTATTTTTCTTAAAGTATTTGTTTATTGCTATTAATTTCCCTTTTAGAAATGCTTTTGTTATATCCCATAAGTTAATATGGTATTTTCTATATTTATTTTTGTCGATATATTTTTTAAGTTTTCTTTTGATTTCTTGCTGGTCCATTGGATGTTCAGGAGCTTGTTACTTGATCTCCATATATTTGTAAAACTTTCAGTTTTCTACTTTTAATTGATTACTAATTTCATATTGTTGTCACTAAAGATGATTGACATGCTTTTAATCTTTATATATTTATTAATACTTGCTTTTGGTCTAACATATGATCTGTCACACAAAATATTTCATGTGTTCTTGAGAAAAATGTGTATTCTGCTGCTATTGGATGAAGCGCTCTGTAACTATCTGTTACATCTATCTGATCTAATGTGTCTTTAAGTCCAGTATTTTTATATTGATTTTCTGTTTGAAAGATCTATTCATTGTTGGAAGTAGGGTATTTAATTCTCTTACTATTATTGCTTTGCCATCTGTTTCTTCCTTCAGATCTGTTAATATTTATTATATATTTGATGGGCTCCTATGTTAGGTGTGTAAATATTTATAAATGTTATATTCCCTTGGTTAATTCACCCATTTATCATTATATAATGACCTTCTTAGTCTTTTGTTATGGTCTTTGCCTTAAATCTGTTTTGTCTGATATGCATATAGCTATTCTTATTTTCTTTTTGTTTATATTTCCATGAAATATCTTTTTCCATCCCTTCACTTTCAGTCAGAGTATACTTAAAACTGAAATGAGTCTCTTGTAGGCAGCATACAGTTGCGTACTGATTTCTTTCATCTATTTAGCTACCTTATGTCTTTTGATTGGGAAATTTATTCCATTTACATTTAAATTAATTATTCATGTGTTTGTACATATTGACATTTTGTTAATTGTTTTCTGGGTGTTTTATAATTCTACTCTTCCTTTTGACTTCTCTTTGTCTCTTTTTTCGTGTGTGTATGTGTGTGTGTGCGTGTTATGATGCTTTTCTTTTGTGGTACGCTTAGATTCCTTTCTCTTTCTCTTTTGTGCATCAACTACAGTGTTTTTTTCTCTCATTAACAATTTATAGTTATAACGCTCTATTTTAACTTAGTAACAACTTAAGTTTGAATTCATTCCAAAGTTCTATATTTTTACACTCTCCACCACATTTTATGGTTTTGATGTCACAATTTACATCTTTGTATTTTGTATATCTCTTAACAAATTATTTAGTTATAGTTATTTTTACTACTTTTCTTTTCTAACCTTCATACTATCTTTATAAGCAATTAGTCCACCACCTTTACAACATTAGATTATGCTAACTTTTACTATATATTTACCTTTACCAGTGAAATTACACTTTCATATGTTTTTCCATTACAAATCAACATCGTTTTATTTCTGCTTAATGAAATATATTTAACATTTTTTGTAAGGCTGGTCTTGTAGTGATGAACTTTTAAAACTTTTTGCTTGTTTTGAAAACTTTATTGCTTCTTCTGAGGGAAAACTTTGCCAGGTAGAGTATTCTTATTAGTTTTCCCCCTCTCTTTTAGTAGTCTGAATATATTTACCACTACCTCTGGTTTGCAAAGTTTCTGCTGAAAAATCTACCAATAGTCATATGGGGGTTCCCTTGTATGTAACAAGTTGTTTTTCTTTCGCTGCTAAGATTCTTTCCTAATTTATTACTTTCACAATTTCATTATAATATGTCTTGGTGTGGATCTCTTTAGATTCATATTTCTTGGTTACTCTCTGGATTTCATTGATCTGGTTCTCTCTCTTCAGTTTTGGTAGTGTTCATCTATAATTACTTTGAATAAGATTTATAATCTTTTGTCTCTCTCTTCTCCTTATGAAATCCTATAGTGTGTACACTGGTCTGCATGTTTATGTTCCATAAATCCCTTAAGCTATATTTACCTATTTTTATTCTACTTTTTCTTTTTGTTTCTCTGATTCGGTGTATTCTACTATCTTGTCTTTGAGTTTGCCAATCCTTTTTTCATCTTAATGTAGTCTTATGTTGAAACTATCTGTTGAATTGCTCATTTCTGTTATTATATTCTTCATCTTTATGATTTCTGTTTGGTACTTTTTAATATTTTTTTATATCTTTTTTGAAATTTTCATTTGTTCATGAATTTTTCTCCCTACTTTCATGAGCATCTTTGTGACTGTTATTTTGAACTCTCTATCAGATAAACTACTTCTTTTTCTGGAGTTTTATCTTGTTCCTTTGTTTTGAAAATATTTTTTTTTTTTTTACTTTTCTTGACTCTCTGTAATGGTTCCTATGCATTAGATAAAACATCCATTTCTTCCAATCTTGACCCAGTGATCTCCTGTAGAACATGTACCTCGTCAATCAGCTCAGCCTTGTGCTTTGTTGTCTCACAAACCTTTTAAAAAAATTATCCTCATATCTTTGCTTTTAGTGGCTCCAACTAGTTGAGGGTATTTCAAAAGAGAGGGTTGCAGTCAGCACTTACATATTGACTGGTTGTCAGATTCTCACACAGCAGCTGAGAAAGTTTATAATTAGATCTCTTGCAGGGAGATACTGAGAGGTGGGCATTTTTGCTTGGTTCTCTGTCTTGGGTCTAGCCAGGTGTACAGCTGTGGGTGGGTGCTCCTCAGCCCATTAGGAATTTCTTCCTTGTCTGTTATAGTCCTGTGGGACTCTTGCATGCAAGTCACATTGGCTATCAGAGCCATATGACCTAAGTACCCCTCCCTCAGGTGGCAGCCACAGAAGCTGATGCGTCAGATGTATGTCTTAGCTCATTCCAAGAAGATACTGGAAACTTGGAATGAACTAGAGGGAGAGTGTAAAGGAGGTATCCACAGGCTTCCCTGGTCTACAGGGATGATTTCAGATAGCTTCTACATTTCATGCTAAATTAGAAACTTGACCTTGAGGCAGCGGCTTTTGAAGTATGCAAATAGATCTTTTTTGGGGAAAAGACTGAGAGATTAGCATCTCTGTCTGCTTTCTCTTTACTGAACCCTGGGGAAATAATCAGTAAAGAACTGCTTTTTGGTTTGCTATGGTCTGTGCGATCTTTGAATAGATGTTCCATTGCCTATTAAAGCTAATGATCTGGGGACCCATTTATTGAGTAACGGCCACAGAAGCTGGGCACAAATATGCACTAGCTACTTCCAGAAAGATACTGGCAACTTGGAGCAGCCCATTTTGATGGTATTTTCTTATTCACCTAATAGGTATGAGTCACTATGCTAGTTTCTGGATTTATTTCAGATGGAATTGTTCTGCATATAGCTATTTATTTAGTGTATATATGTCATGAAGGAGGTCAGGAGCCTCCTATGTCTGCCTAAGACCACCTTTTAGAAGACAGTATTTCAAAACAGGGACTACTCAATCATTTGGAAAGATTCAGAAGAACATCTATATGACATTTATTAATTTTTAAATGTTAACTGACTGCATTCCTGGAGAAAATCCCACTTGGTTGTGGTATACTGTCATTTTCCTATGTTGATTTATTTGATTTGGTTATACTTCGTTGAGAATTTTTAGGTCTATCTTGATATATATAGACCAATTGATCTGTAGTTTTCTTTTCATGTGATGTTTTGGTCTAATTCTGATATGAGGCTAATACTATCTCATGGAAGGAGTAGCAAAGTGTTTCCTTTTCTTCAATTTTTCTCAGTTTGTGAAGAATTTCTGTTGATCCTTTTTGAATGTTTGATAGAATTAACTACTGGAGCCTCATGATCCTAGGCTTTTCATTGTGGAAAGTTTTTCAAATGACTAAGCCAATGTTTTTACTTGTTATAGTTCTATTATGATTTTCTATGTTCCCTTGATTCAGGTTTTGTAGTTTCTTTCTTCTATGAATTTGTCCATTTCATTTAAGTTATCTTATTTGTTGGCGTACAGTTCCTCATAGTATTCCTTTATAATTTTTTTTCATGAAATTAGTAGTGATTTTTTTTCCTCTTTCTTGATTTTAGAAAGTTGGGTCTTTTTTATCTTAGTGTATATAGTTAAATATTTGACAATTTTATTGATCTTTCCAAAGAACTAATTTTAAATTTATTTTTTTCTATTTTTTCTCACTTCTTTCATTTATTTTCACTCTAGTATTTATTATTTCTTTTTTTCTATTCACCTTGGGTTTAGATTTCTCTTTTGCTAATGATTATTCTCTCGGTTTTTGTATACATGGAAATGTTTTAATTTATTCCTTATTTTTAAAAGATGTTCCTGCAGATAGAATTTTTAGTTGATAGTCATTTTCGTTCCATACTTCAATATATTATCCCACTGTTTTCTTTCCTTCATGGCTTTTTTTAAATGAGAAGTCAGTTTTGTTTTTTTTTTTTAACCTTATTGGGTATTCCTTGTACATAATGAGTCATTGCTCTCTTGGAGCTTTCAAGAATCTCTCTATGTCTTTGGCATTTTACAGTCAGATTCTAATGCGTCTACATGTGTAAATCTTTGATTTTATCCCACATAAAGATCATTAAGAATCTAGGATGTTTTTCAACAAATTTGAGAGGTTTTCAGCCATTATTTCTTCATATATGTTTTGCTCCTTTCTCTCCCTTCTCTACTTCTAGGATATCCATTGCATATATGTTGATACAATTGATAATGCTACAGAGTTCTTTTATGCTCTGTTCACTTTTATTTATTATTTTTTTCTTTATGTTCGTCAGATATCTGTTGGTCTGTCTTCAAGTTTGCTGATTGACTGTTCTGACAATGAAAATCTGCTATAGATTTTATCTAATGAATTTTTAAAGTTTTTGTATTTTTCCTATCCTTAATTTCTATTTGGTTATTTTAAATAATTTCTACTTTTTAATTAATATTTTCTATTTGGTTGTACATCATTATCATTCAAAAGAGGAAGCATGTGTAGCTTTTATTTAAATGGCAGAAGTAGAAATTTCCAATAAGGATGCTGAAGAAAAACTGCTTTGATAGGAATGCTACCCTATGAAAGATTTATATGACCTGGACTGTTTGCAGGATGCTGGAACTTTGGGGATCTCTACTCTCACAATTAAAAAAAAATGTAATCATTTCTAGTAGTTCCTTATCTCTCTCTTTTGTTATTCTTTCTTATCTCCTGGTGCTCTTTTATTCTCCCAAAACTTGGTGTTTGGAAAAAGTTTTATACTCTTTTTTGGCTTTTATCCCTTGCTACCTATCTTTATTATGCTGCCCTCCCCCTAACAAGCTTTGGCTTATACTCCCAAATCAATATTTATTTCTCTTCTTCTTTTCTTTTATTTTAGATATCTTATCCCCTTCCTTTATCTTAGACTCAGCTAAGGGTTTAAAAGGGAGCATAAGCTTTAAATTTATTTGCATTAAGATATTAATAATAACTTTGCATCTTCAAAGATACAAGCCTTTTAGAAGCGGTGTCCTGAAACCAAAACAGTCATAAACAGGTAGAATTTTATGCTAACTATAAGAATTTATATCAGTTGGGGAGAAATCACATCAAGGAGATCACCAGTTATTACACATTGCCTGTTTCTTTGCATATAGTATATTTTGTTTGACATCAGCAATGAAAAAACTTCGTAAGACAGCAAAGTTCCAATGAAGATGGTGGGCTAGATAAGTGCTGTGCTTGCTTCCTACCATGACTGCATTTGAATTACAAATAAACTATGGAACGAAAAACTTGGAGAACCATCTGAAGACTAGCAGAACAGAACTACTATAAATAAGGATATAAAGAAGAGACCACATCAAGACTGGTAGAAGAGTCCCCACAAAATCTGGCTGTAAAAAATCAGTGGGGATTCCAACCATCTGGGTGAGACAGAAAGCTGCTGGAAACAAAAACATCCCCTTAAAGGGCTCACAACAGACTCACTGACCCTCAGACACTCACCCCGAGCTCCAGTGGAGGGACAGCAGCTTGAGGGGCACCAGAGACAAACAGAAAAACTGACTTGTGCGGCTTCAGGGTGAGGGCTGGAGGGACAGCCACCATTAGACCTGTGTGGAGCCCTATTCCTGTGCAGCTTACAAGCAGGTGCTATCTTGTCTGTGTTGAGTCCTCCCCCTATACAGCCAAATCTTAACCTACATTAGCTTGGTGAAATCTGCTCACTCCAACTCAGATAGTCCCAGGGACCCCACCCCACCCAACTTGCAAATTACCAGATTATAGACCCTGCTGAGCAGCCAGCCACACCAAGCTCTCTTGTCAGGACACACTTTTAGCAGCAATTGGCAAGTCTCAGCTTGTGCATCTCCAGGGACAGTTTGGTTAGTGAGTGACCAGCCCTGGCTCAAGCTGCTGTGTTTTTTGAATAAATAGCAGTGATCTTAGGGTCCCAAATGGGAAGTGGCTGGCCCTGGTGTGATCTGAGACTTTTGTGAATGTCCACAGTCTCAGCACTGGCACCAAATCTGGGTCTGCACTAACCAGGGGAGCACTGCCTGCTCCATGCTGGTGATTTTCTAGGACCTTGTCTCACCCAACATGGGTAATACTCAGGACTTTTTAGCTACTGAGCTTTGCAGGCATCTGGTAGGCAGCCTCAGACATTGCAGTGTCCTGGACCATTTGCTGAGCTACCCCAGGCCAGGCACAGGTGGCATTCAGCCTCAATTCCTAGCTTGGCCTCTCACACAGGCCTCCAGATCCAGCACAGGCAGTGACCAGCTGCAGATAGCTTTGTAGTTTCTACCAGTTAGCCCCAGACAGTTATGGGCAGCAATGACCCTTCCCAAGGGGCCCCAGAACCAACACACATGGAGGCTGGTGTCAGAGAATAATAGAGCACCACCTGAATAGCCCCACAAGCTGCATACCCAAGAGTGATCTCAAAAGGCAAAGGCAAATGAGCCTGCTGGGGTAAATCATAATTTGTGGGGTCAACTCCCAATGGCAGCTCTTACCCTGTAGGTGTATCCACTCACAGTCAGTCAGTTTGGGAGTCAGTCCCACCCACTGACATGTCAACAGTGATCAAGGTTTAAATATAACAAGAGAGTTTAAATACAACACATGTCCCACCTAAGGGACAATACTGGAGAAACTGATGCAGGTGACCAGGGAGACTGTGCTGCTGGGCCACAGAGAAAACAGCCAAATATGGGAGATGTATAAAATTTACCTGATACATAGAAACAAAACAGAGTTGTAGCCATTTTGAGAAAACAAAGAAACAGGTCCCAGTGAAAGAACAGGAGAAAACACCAGAAAAAGATCTAAATGAAATTGAAACAAGAAATCTACTAGATACATAGGTCAAAACACTGGTTATAAGGATGCTCAATGAACTTAGGGGAAGAATAGATTTCAGTTAGAACTTCAACAGAGATAATAAGCATAAAAGGACATAGAAACCATAAAAAAAAGATAACAAGTCAGAAATGACTAATTCAATTAAAAATAAAGAATATACTAGATGGAATTAACACCAGATTACATGAAGCAGAGGCTTGAATCAGTGATTTGAAAGATAAGGTAGCATAAAACACCCAATCAGAACAGTAAAAAAAAAAAAATTAGGGAAGTTTAAGGGACTTCTGGGACAACGTCATGTGTAACAACATTCACATCGTAGAGGTACCAGAAGGAGAAGAAATAGACCTAGGGATTGAGAACCTATTTGAAAAAAATAATGACAGAAAACTTCCCTTACCTGGTTAAGGAAAAAGACATATAACACCAAGAAGTTCAGAGAGTCCCAAACAAGAGAAACTCAAAGAGGCCCATGCCAAGACAGATCATAATGAAAATGCCCAATGTTAAAGACAAAGAGAAAGGTAGGTAGTATCTTATAAAGGAGATCCCATAAGACTGTCAGCTTATTTCTCAACAGAAAATTTGCAGTCCAGAAGGAATTGGCACAAAATAGTCAAAGTGATGAAAAGCAAGGATTTACAACCAAGACTACTCTCCCCAGCAAATATATCAGTTAGAATTAAAGGTGAGATAAGGAGCTTCCCAGACAGGAAAAAGATAAAGGAATTCATTACCACCATGTCAGTATTACCAGAAATGTTAAAGTGACATCTTTAAGAATAAGAAAGGGACATAAATATGATCAATAAAATGGCAATAACTATGTACCTATTAATAATCATTTCAAATGTAAATAGATTAAATGCATCAATCAAAAGACATATGGTAACCGAACAGATAAAAATAGACGCCTTGGACGTTAAGGAAACATGGAGGAGTGAGAGACGTCCTCGGATCTCTCCCCCTGAAACAACAATAAGCTGAACATCTAAAACTCAACAAAAAACACCCCAACTGCACATCAGCATGTCTGAGCGTGGGATCTGCGCATAAAAGCTACCACAGGTCAGAACTCTGGGTGTCAGTCTGTGGACTCAGAGAAATAAAGAAGCTGCCTCTCCCAGCCACCAGAGCTCCTTGCAGGAGGAGGGGGAAAGGTGAAGGTATGGTGATTTCCCTGATCCACTTGCCTGGAAGTGCCAGAACTACTAGCAACCGGCAGCAGTGCCCAGTCATTAAGGCAGAAAGCAGAGAAGCAGGACAGGACAGGAGAGAAACAATAGGTGATTTTTACTGGCCCCGGTTCCAAAACCAAGGCAGAACTGCAGCCGCCAACCCCCAAACCAGAGGGCCTCTCCATGCATACCCTCTAAGACTGAACATGCGGGAATCTGAGCAAAAGCAGCCAAGACTGAAGCTACCTCTTGCAGCCTCTGGAGCTCCGTGCAGGAGGAGGGGGAGGGGAGAAGGTGCAGTGACTTTCTTAATCAGCCTTCCTGGAATTACCAGAATTTCTAGCAGCTAGCACCAGGGCCCAGTCATCAGGGCAGAAAGCAGAGAAGCCGGATGGGACCACAGGGAAACGACAGTTGATTTTTACTGGCCCTAGTTGCAAAACTGAGGCTAAGCCACAGCCCCTAACTCCCAACCCAGAGGGCCCCTCCCCGCATACCTTATGAGACCGAACACTGCGAGCCCCAGGAGAATCTGAGCAAACACTACTGCAACTGTCGCTAACACTGATAGGGACTGAAACTGAGAGTAACAAGTGTGATTAAATATCTACAAGAAAATGAAAAAGACATTTAGACTTTATATAAAGCAGGGATCCAAGAGGCTTAGACTCTACCTACTGGAAACCAAAAGAAAAGTGCCTTCTTTGCAGCAGGCTAAAGAGAGACCTTTACATAAAAAATCTTTCTGAAAAACAACAGAATACACTTCCATTAATGCCCAGGCACAGAAATAGTCCATTAAACACCATGAAAAAACAAGGTGACAAGGCATCTCAGAAAGAAAGGGAAAAAGCTCCAGAAAATAAGCTTACGGACATAGAAATATGTGACATAAATGACATAAAATTCAAGATGGGACTTCTGAAAAAACTCAGCGAGTTCCAAAATGAGTCATATCAACACATTCAGGAACTGAAAAACAACTAGATGAGCAAAGCTAGGAGACTGAAACCCTCAAAAGGAACCAAATAGAACTTCTAGATATGAAGTACACACTGCAAGAGTTGAAAAATGAAATAGCAAGCTAGGAAATAGAGGTGACCAAATGGAAGAAAGGATCAGTGATATTGAAGACAGAAATCTAGAAATAAATCAGAAGGAAGAAGAGAGAAACTGAAGAATGAAAAATAAGGAAAGAAATACGAGAACTAGCTGATACCATCGGAAGAGGACACATAAGAATAATGGGCATTATTGAAGGTGAGGAAAAGGAGCAGGGACTAGAAAGCATTTTCAGACAAATAGCAGATGTGAATTCCTCAAATCTAAGGAATGAGCTGCAGCTTGGAATTCAAGAAGTCAACAGAACACCCAATTATTTCAACCCAAAAAGGCCTACACCAAGACACATTGTATTAAAATTATCACAAATCAATGACAAAGGCAGAATTCTCAGGGTAGCCAGGGAAAAGAAGATGGTAACATATAAAGGAAAAAACCATTAGATTATTATTGGACTTAGCACAAACCCTACAAGCCAGAAAGGAGTGGAATCAAATATTTAAACTATTAAGTGAGAAGAACTACCAGCTTAGAATAATGTATCCAACTAAGCTCCCCTTTAGATATGAAAGAGAAATTAAAACATTTCCAGATAAACAAAAAAATGAGGGAATACTCCACTACGAGCCCTGCACTACAGGAAATACTGAAAGGTGTCAACTCATCTAAAATAAAATAACAAAATAAAGCAAAATATATAATTAGGAGTAAAGTGACTATCAGGCAAATAGAAGCAGAGGAGTATAACCCTTACTAAGAACAGAACATTATAAGCTTAAACAATAAGAAGAGATTTGCTATAGCAAGGCAGTAGTGAATGTTCAGCATACATAGGGACAAATTGAGATAATAATGACTGAAAAGGGGAGGATTCAAAGATCCAAAAAGGAAAGGAGATAAGGCACACACAGAAGAAAATGGAAGATGATATATA
>NW_011889258.1:338522-347530 GCF_000151845.1 Pteropus vampyrus
ACTATTGTTTTCATATTCGTAATAGTAACCACACACCAAAGATTCACAACTGAAGTATATGATATAAAACAAGAAAAATCAGAGGCAAAACCCACAAAAGCCAACCAAAATAAAGAAAACAGAAACACAAGGACAAAGAACCAGTGGAAACATCAAGCTACCAGAAAGCAAAAGTTAAAATGGCTCTAAGAAGACCTCATATTTCAATAATCACCCTAAATGTAAATAGAATGAACTCACCAACAGAAAGGCACAGAGTTGAAGATGTATCAAAAAACAAAACCCAGCTATATGCTGCCTCCAGAAGACACATCTCAGTTCCAAAGACAAATATAGACCCAAAGTGAAAGGGTGGGAAACGATATTTCAAGCAAATGACATTCAGAGAAAAGCAGGAGAAGTGATACTAATATCAGACGAAATAGACTTCAAAATAAAAAGGGTAAAGAAAGATACTGAAGGCGACTTCATAATGATAAAGGAAATCATGCACCAAGAAGATATAACACTTATTAATATCTATGCTCCCAATCAGGGAGCTCCAAAATATGTAAAGCAATTACTAACAGAACTAAAGGGAGAAACAGACCAAAACACTATCGTAGTACGGGACCTAAATACCCCACTGTCGGATATGGAAAGATCATCCAAACAGAAAATCAATAAGGAAATAACATCCTTAATTGACACATTAGACCAACTGGACATAATTGACATACACAGAGCCTTCCATCCCAGAACAGTTGCTTATACATTCTCTAGTGCACATGGAACATTCTCAAGAATAGACCACATACTGAGACACAGAAATAGCCTCAACAAATATAAGAGGATTGAAATCATACCAACTGTATTCTCTGGTCATAATGCTTTGAAACTAAGGATCAACTGCAAAAAGAAATCAGGAAGTTATCACAAATACATAGAGATTAAACAACATGCTACTGAAGAACAATTGGGTCAGGGAAGAAATAAAAAGAGAGATCCAAAGATTCATAGAAACAAGTAATTATGATAATATGAAATATCAAAACTTTTGGGACATAGCAAAAGCAGTCATAAAAGGAATGTTCATATCATTGCAAGAGCATTTCCAAAACCAAGAATGAGCCCAAATAAACAAAAAATTAGAAAATGAAGAACAAATGAGGCCTGAGTTCAGCAGAAAAATAAGAAATAATCAAAATTAGAGAAGAAATAAATGAAATTGAAAACAACAACAACAACAGCAAAAAACAATAGAAAAAATAAATACAACAAGGAGCTGATTCTTTGAGAAGGTTAATACAATTGACAAACCCCTGGCTAGACTCACTAAAGAAAAAAAGAGAAAGAACACAAATAAACAAAATCAGGGTTGAAAGAGGAGAAATTACTACTGACATCGCAGAAGTACAAAGGATCATGCAAGAATACTATGAAATAGTATATAATAACAAATTTAATAACCCAGAAGAAATGGTCCAATATTTAGAAAAATACAATCTTCCTAGACTGAATCAAGAAGAACTGGAAAATCTAAATAGACAGATCAGTAGTACAGAAACTGAAACAGTCATTAAAAACCTACCAAAAAGTAAAAGTCCTGGATCAGATGGCTTCACCAGTGAATTCTACCAAACATTCAAAGATTTAATACCTATTCTCCTTAAACTCTACCAAAAAATTAAAGAAGAAGCGATACTTCCCATCTCATTTTATGAGGCCAATATTACTTTGATAACAAAACCTGGTAAGGATAACACAAAAAAAGGAAACTACAGACGAATATCTCTCATGAACACAGATGCAAAATCCCTAAATATGATACCAGTGAACCGAATACAGCAAAGAATTAAAAAGATTATACCCACGATCAAGTGGGCTTCATCCCATGGGCATAAGGATGGTTCAGCATATGCAAATCGATTAATGTGATAAACTACATAAACAAATTAAAATCTAAGAATCATATGATAATATTAATAGATGCAGAAAAAGCCTTTGACAAGATACAGCATCCATTTATGATCAAAACACTTAACAAAATTGGTATAGAAGGAAAGTACCTTAACGTAATAAAGGCCATATATAACAAACCCTCAGCCAACATTATACTTAATGGTGAAAAACTAAAAACCTTCCCTCTAAGATCAGGAACAAGGCAAGGCTGTCCACCATTGCCACTGTTATTCAATATAACATTGGAGGTTCTAGTGAGTGCAATCAGACAAAAGAAAGATATAAAATGCATCCAAACAGAAAACGAAGAAGACAGACCGTTACTATTTGTGGATGACATGAATCTCTATATTGAAAACCTAAAAACTCCATAAGAACACTACTAGAAACAATAAGCAAATACAGTAAAGTTTCTGGATACAAAATTAACGTTCAAAAATCCATAGTGTTCCTGTATTCTAATAATGAAGTCTCAGAAAAAGAAGTGGAAAAAATAATTCCTTTTGCAATTACAACAAAAAGAATAAAATGCCTAGGAATATATCTAATGAAACATGAAGGTCCTATAAAATTAAAGCTATAATATCCTATTAAAAGAAATCGAAGAAGATACAAAGAAATGGAAAGATATTTCATGTTCTTGGATTGGAAGAATCAACATAGTGAAAATGACCATATTACCTAAAGCATTATACAGATTAATGCAATCCTCATCAAAATCGCATCAGTATTTTTTAAAGAAACAGAACAAGAAATCATCAGATTTGTATGAAAGCACAAAAAACCCTGAATTGCCAAAGCCATCCTGGCTAAAAAGAACGAGGCTCGAGGCATCACTCTGTCCTACTTCAAATTATACTACAAAGTGACAATAATCAAAACGGCCTGGTATTGACAGCAATACACACACACGGACCAGTGGGACAGAATCAAGAGTCCAGAAGTAAACCCCTATTTATATGGGCAAATAATTTTCGACAAAAAAGCCATAACATACAGTGGATAAAGGAAAGCCTCTTCAATAAATGGTACTGGGAAAACTGGAATGCCACCTATAAAAGAATAAAACTAGACTGTTGTCTACCACCACACACCAAAGTTAATTCAAAATTAATTAAGAATATAAGACCTGAATATAAGACCTGAAACAATATATTGCATAGAATAAAACATAGGAGCGAAACTCAAGGACCTTGGGCTTAAAAAGGGTTTTTTGAATTTGACCTCAAAAGCAAGGAAAGTAAAAGCTAAAATAAATAAATAGGACTACATCAAACTAAAAAGCTTCTGTTCAGCAAAAGAAACCATCAACAAGATAAAGACAGAACCATCCGAAATGGAAAATATATTTGCAATATACAAAGAACTCATACAACTCAATAACAACAGCAACAAAAAATAAATGATCCAATCAAAAAAACGGGCAGAAGATCTGAACAGACACTTCTCCCTAGAGGACATACAAATATTTGAAAAGATGCCCTACATTGCTTGCTATTAAGAAAATGCAAATCAAAACCACAATGAGATACCATCTCACATCTGTTAGAATAGCTATTATCAACAGGACAAGTATTAACAAATGCCGGAGAGGATGAGGATGAAACGAACCCTCATACACTGCTGGTAGGCCTGCAAATTAGTACAGTCACTATGGAAAACAGTATAGATGTTCCTCAAATAACTAAGAATTGATCTACCATATGATCCAGCAATCCCTCTACTGGGTATTTACCCCAAAGACTTGAAAACTCATATCGAAAAAGATATTTGCACACCGATGTTCATAGCAGCATTATTCACAGTGGCCAGGACATGGAAGCAGCTGAAGTGTCCTACAATAGATGCTTGGCTAAAGAAGCTGTGGTACAATGGAATATTAATCAGCCATAAGAAGAGATGTAATCCTGCCATTTGCGACAACATGAATGGACCTTGAGATAATCATGGTAAGCGAAATAAGCCAGACAGAAAAAGTTTAATATCACATGATATCACTTATATGTGAGATATAAACCTAAAAGCAGCAAATATACAGGAGAAACAGGGACTCATGGACATGGACTATAGAGTAGTGGTTACCAGAGCGTAAGGGTTTAGGGGATGGGGTAGGTAGACAAAGTAAAAGGGGTCAAATATGTGGTGACAGAAAGAAATCTAACTATAAGAGATGAACACTGTGTAAATATATGTGTATGTGTGTTTGTGTGCATCTTACTGTTAAAGTATACAGCTGAAACTTATTAGATTTCATTAACCAATGTCACCATAAAAAATTAATTAATTAATTAAAAAATATCCCTACTTAGATATTTAGTTTTTGTTGTTGTTGATGTTAATAACTAAAGCACATATTTGCCAACCTCACAAGTGACGCAAAGGTATTGGGTGTTTTCCACTCTCCTTCTGTCAGTTTGAATAGTTAATATTTACCTAGGGCTTTTCCTTTCTGGTGTCATGTTCATGTTAGCTGAGATTTAAGGAATTATCTCATGGTCCTCAGATATGAAGAGTCACTTATCTTTATGCATACATTCAGAAATGTGGATACCTACAGGTCACGTTAATCTTTCTTTCAATATTGGAAACTAAAAAAACAAAAAACAAAGTTGAAAACCCTCTAAAAAATATTTCTTTCATCATGAAGTTTTTATTTTTCTCCTGTTTTTTTTTCCACTAACACCATCCTATCTCAATTCCCCGTTCCTTTTTGCCTGTATCATTACAATGACCTTTCTAAATTTCTCTACCATCCATGTCTTCTCTTTCTGAACCATTCTTCGTATCCATGCTTATATGATGATTTTCCCCCAAAACACTGCTACTTTTAAGTCATGCTCTGTTTAAAAACCTTCAATAGGTCTTTATTAACTTTTGGGTAAAGTGTAGACTTGGTCTGGTGTTCTAGAGCCCTCCTTCACAATCAGCCTCTAAACCAAAACAAATGTTGCTTATTTGGTAAACCTCCTACAGTGAGACTATTTGACTTATTTTTTCCCTGAATACATGAACATTCTGACTTTTTCACCATGACTTTTTATGTCTCATTCCTATTTTCACCCATGCTGCTTTGTGAAAGATCAACTTATTTTCAGATATTAGAACTCTGTCACTGATCTGCATGTTATAAATATCAATACCATTATAGCGAAGTTATTCAAGGGGTAAAAGGAATGAGATAAATAAATAAATCTCATGAATAATAAATGATAGGGAGTGAATTAAAGAAAAGGACACCTCCACTCAATTTCAAATAAAATAATGCCATTTCATGGAAACCTGGAATCTCAAATAACCCACAATCTTAGGAGGAATGTAGAAGCCTTGAGTTAATGCCATACTTCTTTCTTTAGTTCTCCTGTTTATTTTTTATACAAACACATTAGCTTAGAGACATGAGTTCAAATTTGGGTCCTCCTTTCTTGACTTCAATGTGATTAGCTCTCGAGCACTTGTAGTAAAGGAGCAACTGGAGCAACTTGCTTCGCCAAGAGCCAGGGAAAGAAGATAGATGAAGTACTTGTTTCAGTCTTTCTATTTATTACTCTCTTTCAACAGCAATAAGCAGACCACCATTAGGTTGAATTTTCTTGATGAAGGAGAAAGTCTTGGTTTCCTGGACATAGCAGCATAGAATTATAGTGTCACAATCTGTATGGCTGAACTTCATGTTCTTTCTTGTATGTTTTCTGTAACCATGTTTTCTGATGTAATGACAAAAAATTTCCCACATATTTCAGGCTTATGCCCCACAGACCAAAATCCCTTTCATCCAGTGCTCTACCACATGTAAAAAAAATAACATAAATAGAGCCACTTGTTTTTCTTATTTGCCTTTCATTTTATTTAAAACATTTTTCTTAGTTTTTAGATCTACCACTTATTACATTTTTGAAAGATACAAAAGAACAGATTAAATTTGTTTAAGACTGAAAAGATAAGACTCCTTTCTTTTTAAAAAAATCAGTTACAATGGACATTTAATATTATTTTATGTTAATTTTAGGTGTACAATATGGTGGTTAGATATTTATATAATTTATGAAGTGATCCTCTCCAATAAGACTAGTTATTATAATATTATTGACAATATTCCATATGCTATACTTTACATCCCCATGATTATTTTGTTAATACCAATTTGTAATTCTTAATATTTTCACCTTTTTCACCCAGTTTCTTCAATCCCACTTCAACCTGGTAACCATCAGTTTGTTCTCTGTATCTATGAGTCTTAAACAGAGTAACTTTTAAAAGGAGTTGAAGCTGCCTTCCTAGAGGAACCATCATGCATGTCTTATGTCTCAAACCTTTGGAATTTTAAAACAGGGAAAAATAACCTTTGGACTTGGTCTAAAGTACACCGTGTCCCAAAGAGCTATTTGTGGCGATAATAAGAAAGCAAATACTATAACTACAGGACTGATGACTAGTGGACTGAAAATTAAAAACTTTGTTTGAAATTAACATACGTTTTTATGCACCAATAGAAATTTCTTTCTTTTATTGATGTAATGGTTCCCTTTCCTTTTCTCATAAATACCTTTTACTTTTGTTTTCTAATTGGAACACTATTTTGGTTTCTGCCTGAATCAGTGCTTCCCAAATAGTTATTCATGTTTTTTTTTTTTAATCTCAAATAAATGTTTGTTACCTTCCACTTTGAAAGGTCTTTTATTTTTAGGTTAACACACAGTTACTTTGGATGTTTGGATTATAGAGATGCTTTTTGGGTGGGACATCACCAAGGTGGCAACATAGATCATTACTGACCTCACTCCCCCTCATAAAAAGAACAACTAATAACTGTTCAGAGATAAGCCAACACTGAGAAAATCCTAAACAAACAAAATCTGAGGAATTCATCACCGCTAGACCTGTCTCATAATTAGTGCTAAAAGAAGTTATTTGAATGAAAGTAAAAAATGTTAATTAATATTATAAAAACATATGAAGGTAGCATAAAACTCACCAGTAATGGTAAATATACAGTCAAACCTAGGTACTGTAATATGGAAATGGTGGTACTTAATTCACTTACTACTATAGTTTAAAAATTAAAAATGAATTAAAAGTAACCATAACTACAATAATTGGTTATTGTATACACCATATAAAATATATAAACTGCCACTTCAATAATCTAAAATGTGAGGGACAGAAGTAAAAGTGTAAAGTCTAGGAATGCTACTGAAGCTAAGTTGTTATCAGTTTAAAAAATCAATGTTATAATTTTAAGATACTTTACGTAATCCTCATAGAAACCACAAAAGAAAAACCTGTAGTAGCTAT
The DNA here is from genome assembly GCF_000151845.1 of Pteropus vampyrus. Lineage (NCBI taxonomy): Eukaryota > Metazoa > Chordata > Mammalia > Chiroptera > Pteropodidae > Pteropus > Pteropus vampyrus. The sequence goes on from NW_011889258.1 coordinate 345,756, forward strand.
ATAAAAGAACATGATAGCTCAAAGCATACTGATACCAAAGGATATCAAATCACAAAAAAGACAACAGGATAAGAAACAAGAACGATATATCCGCAAATCAATCAGAAAACAATTAACGAAATGGAAATAATAAGTTATTACCAATCGATACTTATTTTAAATGCAAATGGATTTGATTTTCCAATCAAATGACATAGAATAGCTGAATGGAAAAAAAATATCCAAAAATATGCTGACTTCAAGAGGCTCACTTAACCTTTAAAGACACATGTAGGCTGAGAGTGAATAGATGGAAAAAGATATTACAAGCAAATGGTAACTAAAAAAAAGGATGGGGTAGTTATACTTAGACAAAATAGACATTAAACTAAAAATGGTAAATGAGACAAAGGAAATCATTATATAATGTTATATAATGAGAAAGAGGTCAATACAGCAAGAATATAAAATAATTGTAAATATTTTGCACTCAACATTGGAGCACCTAAATACATAAAGCAAAAAACTAACAGAAATAAAGAGAGAAATAAATGGTAATACAATAGTTGGGTATATTAATATCCCATTCTCACCAATGAATAAACCACCCAGACTGAGAATCAATTGCAAAACAGTGGACTTTAACCACACTTAGAACTAATGGACCTAACAGACATATACAAAACATGTGGTCTGATGAGAATAGAATACGCATTCTTCTCAAGTGCACATGGAATATTTATTAGGATAGACCATATCTTAGGCCATAAAACAATTCTTAGCATATTCAAGAAAATTGAAATCATATCAGTATCTTCTCTGACCACAATGGTATGAAAATAGAAATCAATAACAAGATAAAAACTGGAAAGCTCACAGATATATAGAAATTAAACAACATTCTTCTGAACAACCAATAAATCAAAATTAAAGGGGAAATAAAGTATCTTGAGACAAATGAAAATGGAAACACAACATACAAAAACATGGGATGCAGCAAAAGCATATCTAACAGGAAAGCTTATAGTAATAAATGCTTACATTAAGAAGCAAGAAAGATATCAAATAAAAAACTTAATGCTGTACCTCAAGTAACTAGCAAAAGAAAAACATATTAAGCCCAAAGTTGGTAGAACAAAGGAAATAATAAGGATTGGAGCAGAAATAAGTGAAATAGAGAATAGGAAAATAATAGAATATATTTTTAAAATAAGAATTTTTCTTTGAAAAAGTAAACACAATTGGCAGACTTTTAGCTAGACTAATCAAGGGGAAAAAAGAGAACCCAAATGAACAAAATTATAAATGAAAGAGGAGACATCACAACTGACGCCACAGAAATACAAAAGATCATAAGAGGCTACTACGAACATCTATAGCCAAAAAACTGGACAACTTAGAAGAAATTAAAAATATTCTTAGAAACATACAACATACAAAGACTGAATCATGAAGAAATAGAAAATATAAACACAGAAATTTTAAATAAGGAACTAGAAGCAATAGTTAAAAATCCCCAAATTAAGAAAAGCCCAGGACCAAATGGTTTCGTTGATGAATTTTACTAAATATATAAAGAAGAATTAACACTAGTCTTTCTCAAACTCTTCCAAAAAATCAAAGAGGAGGGAACACTTCCAAACTCAGTCAGAAATAAGCACTACAAAACAAAAACAAAAACAAAAACAAAAAGAATGAGAGAGAAAGAAAGAAAAGGAAGAAAGAAGAAAAAAAGAAAAGAAAGAAAGAAAGAAAGAAAGAAAGAAAGAAAGAAAGAAAGAAAGAAAAGAAAGAAA
>NW_011889258.1:348837-399015 GCF_000151845.1 Pteropus vampyrus
AGCTTTTTAGTTTGGTGTTGCTGCTCATCTTTATTTTTCATTGTTTTGCTTGTGTTTTAGGCATAATATCCAAAAAAACATTGCCAAGACTCATGTCAAAGTGCTTTTCCTCTATGTTTTCTTCTAAGAGTTTTCTGGTCTCATATATTATGTTTAAGTCTTTAATCCATTTCAAGTTAATTTTTGTGAGTGGTGTAAATTAGGGGTCTAGTTTTTTTGTTTTTTGTTTTATATATATATCTGATAAGGAATTAATATACAAAATAATAACATATACTCAATAGTAAAAAATATCAAATAATCCAATTAAAAATTAGAGAAAGGATCTGATTAGATGTTTTTTCCAAAAACGCTATACAAATGGCTAACAGATATATGAAAAGATGCTCAACATCTCTAATCATTAGGAAAATGCAAATTAAAGCCACAATGAGAATATTATCTCATACCTGTTAAAATGTCTATTGTCAGAAAGATAAGTGATAAGTATTGGTGAGAATGTGGAGATAGGGGAATACTTGTGCATTATTGGTGGGATTGTAAATTGATGTAGCCGCTATGGAAAACAGTATGGAAGTTCCTCAAAAAATTATAAATAGAGCTACCATATGATCCAGCGATTCTGCTTCTGGGTATATATCTGAAGGAAACAAAATAACTATGTCAGAGACATCTGCACCCCCATGTTTACTACAGTATTGTTTACAGTGGCCAAGACATGGAAACAACATAATTATTTATCAACAGATGTATGGATAAAGAAGTATATACATACCCTCGCAGACACACATAAAATACATAGCCATTTTTATGGCTATGTATTTGTAGCCATAAAAATGAAGGAATTCCTGCCACTTGCTCTAACCTGGATGGATCTAGAGGACATGCTAAGTAAAATAAGTCAGACAGAGAAAGTTAAATGTGGTATGATCTCACTTACATGTGGAATCTAAAGAACAAAAACAAAAATAAAAAGAAATAAACCCACCAAACTCCTAGGAAAAGAGATCAGATGTTTAGTTACCGGAGCAGGGGGAGGGGTAAAGGAATTAGGTAAAGATAGTCAAAAACTACCAATTTCTGGTTATAAAAAAAAAAATAAGTATTGGGGATGTAAGGTACAACATGGTGACTATACTTAATACTGCTCTATGTTATATTTGAAAGTTGCTGAGAGTAAATTCTAAACATTCTTATCACAAGAAAAAAGTGACATATATTGCTCTATGCCAATTATATCTCAGTAAAACTGAAAGGAAAAAAATGCTTCTGTGTAATGGAGGCAGGGTCAGAGGTCCCTCTGCCATGTTTTATGGCACTTTGGTCTCCAGATGGCACCTGGCAATAGAGAACTCTCCAGAATTTTCTATGGGCACTAGAAAAGATCTAGATAAGGCTAATGTGTGGTAGTTTTCACTACCACAGTGACAGCCCTGACCAGTTGCCCATGGTGACAAAAGATTTATGGTACAGTAATGCTCCCTCAGGTGTTCTGATTTCTAGGTGGGCCGAAGCCATCCAACCCTGTTACCCAGAAAACAACTGGTCTCAGCTAATCAAAAAGCTAAGCCAAGCACAAGTAGGCAGTTACCCATTACATCCTTTAAACTTTGTTAATCCCTCATTCTCTTTATTTTTATTTATTTTTTGTAAATTCATTTCTTTCTCTTCTATTCTTCTCCATTCCTTTATTTATCAAGCACATATTCTTTACTAGTTTATGCACTCTTCTCCACCAGCACAAGTTCCCTTACAATATACCTAAAAAGAGTGTCACTGATATTTTATACTCCTTGAACACACAGATCATAAATGGGGTCACCTCACCATCTATCTCTGCCAGAATGCCAAAACTCAATCCTTGTTTTGGTGATAAATATGTTTAGTGACACTCTACTCACATCTTTATTCTTATACATAAATCAGTTCTGGTGGAAGAATAGTAATCATTTAGGATTTTTAAGAAATTAAATTTGTTGGGGTAACATTGATTAACATTATGTAAATTTTAGGTGTACAACTTTATACTATGGCATCTGAATACTCTACTGTGTGTTCACCACCCCAAATCCAGCCTCCTTCTATCACCATATAGTTACCCCTTTTATCTGCTTCCCCCTTCCCCCACACTCCTCCCTCTCTGGTAATCATCATTCTGTTGTGTTTATAACTTTGTTTTGTTTTGTTTTTGTTTTACATCCCACATATGAGTGAAATCATATGGTTCTTGCCCTTTTCTATCTGACTTTTTCTTAGCATAGTACTTCAAGATTTATTCATTCATGTTTTTGCAAATGGAAATATTTCATCTTTTTATGGATAAACAGTATTCCATTTTATTTATGTATCATACTTCTTTATCTAATCATCCGTCGAAGGATACTTAGGTTGTTTCTATATCTTGGCTATTGTAAATAAGGCTGCAATGAACATAAGGGGTCACATATACTAATGAATGTTTTCAAAATTTGGGGGTAGTTACCCTAAGAAGGATTGTTGGGTCCTATGGTAGCTCTATATTTAATTTTTTGAGAAACCTCTATACTGTTTTCCACAGTGGCTGCACTGATTTATGGTCTCACCAGCAGTGTGCAAATATTTCCTTTTTTCTCAACATCCTAACACTTGTTATTTCTTATCTTTTTGATAATAGCCATTCTAACAGGTGTGAAGTGGGTTCTCACTGTAGCTTGGATTTGCATTTCCCATATAACTAGTAATGTTGAACATCTTTTCATATATCCGTTGGCCATCTGTACATCTTCCTTGGAAGACTCTATTTAGGTCCTCTGCCAATTTTTTAATTTGATTTTTGTTGCTGTTATTGAGTTGTATGAGTTCTTTTTATATTTTGTACATTAGCTCCTTATCAGAGGTATCTTTTGAAAATATCTTTTCTCATTCTGTTGGTTCCCTTTTTTTGTTATTGATGGCTTCTTTTGCTTTGCAGAAGCTTTTTAGTTTAATTTAATAGCATTTGTTTATTTTTTCTTTTACTTCCCTTGCCTTTGGGGTCAAGTTCACAAAAGCTCCTCTGAGACCAAAGTCCATAAGTTTAGTGTCTATGTTTTCTTCTATGTATTTTATTATTTCAGGTCTAATATTCAAGTCTTTAATCTATTTTAAGTTAATGTTTGTGTATGGTGTGAGATAGCAAGCTAGTTTCATTTGTTTACATGTGGCTTTCTAGTTTTCTCACCACTATTTATTGAAGATACTTCCCTTCTTTCATTTTATGTTTTTTGCTCCTTTGGCTAAAGTAGTTGCATGTGTGTGTATATATATATATATGGATTTATATGTATGTATGGATTTATTTTATTTTATTTCTGGTCTCTTAATTCTATCAGTCTGTGTGTCTTTTTCTGCCAATACTATACTGTTTTGATTACTGTAGCTTTGTAGTGACAGTTTTACTTCTTCATTCCCAATTTAGATATCTTTTATTTCTTTCGTATTGTCTTATTGCTGTAACTAAGAATTTTAGTATTATGTTGAATAATAGTGGTGAGAGTGGGCATCCTTGTCTTCTTCTTGGTCTTAGAAGACAAGTTTTCAGTTTTTCTCCATTGAATATGATATTAGTTGACGGTTTGTCATATATGGCCTTATTATGTTGCAATAATTTCATTCTATTGAGTATTTTTATCATATATTGATGTATCTTGCCAAATGCTTTTCCTGCATCTATTGAGATGATCGTATTATTTTTATTATTTATTTTATTAATGTGATGTATCACATTCATTGAATTGTGGATTTTGAAACATTCTTGTACTCCTGGAATTAACCCCATTCGATCATGATGTATGATATTTTTTATATATTGTTGTATTTGATTAGATAGTATTTTGTTTAGAATTTTGCATCTATATTCATCAGAGATATTGCTTTGTAGTTTTCTTTCTTTGTGTTATCTTTACCAGGTTTTGGTATCAGGGTAATACTGGCTTCATAAAATGAGTTTGGAAGTATTACATTTATTTCAATTTTTTGGAAGAAGTTGACAAGGATTGGTGTTAAATCTTTGAATGCTTGTTAGAATTCACTAGTGAAGCCATCTGATCCTGGACTTTTGCTTTTTGGGGAAGTATTTAATTATAGTTTTACCTTTTTTTTTTTTTTACTAGTAATTGGTTTATTTTTGTTTTCCACTTCTTTATGATTCTGTCTAGAAAAGTTGTACATATCTAAGAACTTGTCCATTTCTTCTAGGTTAATGAATTTTGTGATGCGTAGACTTTCATAGCATTCTTTTATAATTCTTTGTATTTCTGTAGTGTACATTGTAACTTCTTTCATTTCTGATTTTATTTATTTGAATCTTTTTTCTTTTTAGTGAGTCTAGACACAGGTTTGTCAATTTTGTTTATCTTTTCAAAGAACCATCTCTCAATTTCATCAATTATTTCTATTATCTTTATATTCTCTATTCATTTATTTCCACTCATATATTTATAATTTTCTTCTTTCTACTGACTTCGAGCTTCACTTGTTCTTTTTTTAGTTCTTTAAGGTATAATGTTAAATTGTTTATTTGGGAGTTTTCTTGTTTCTTGAGGTAATCCTATAATGCTATAAACTTTCCTCTTAGTATTGCTTTTGTTGCATCCCCCAAATTTTAGTATGTTGTCTTTTCATTTGTCTCTATGTATCTTTTTTTAAGTTTTATTTTATTATTGGTTTCAAGTATATAGTACATTGGTTAGACATTTATATAGTTTACAAAACAATCTCTCTAATCTCTCTCTCCTCCGACTCTCCACCTAGCCATTGTATTAATGTTAACTGCATTCCCTATGCCATGCTCCCCTTTCCTGTGACCATGTATCAACTACAAATTTGTACTTCTTTAACCCTGCACCCCATTCTCCCAGCCCCTCAACCCCCTCCCCTCTGGCCATCACCAGATTGTCCACTATATTTGTGAGTCTGTTTTTGATTAGTTTGTTCTTTTTGTTCCTTAGATTCTGCATATAAGTGAAATCATATGGTATTTATCTTTCTCTGTCTGACTTATTTCACTCAGCATAATAATCTCTAGGTCCATCCATGTCATTGCAAATGGTAGGATTTCATTTTTTTAAAAGGCAGAGTAATATTCCATTGTATATATGAACCATCCTTCTATATCCATTCATCTGTTGATGGGCACTTAGGTTGCTTCCATATCTTGGTTATTGTAAATTGTGCTGCCATGAACATGGGGGTGCACAGATCTTTACAAATCATTGTTTTGGTTTTCTTTGGATAAATATCCAGAAGTGCAATTGCTGAGTCAAAAGGTATATCCATTTTTAATTTTTTTGAGAAAACTCCAGACTATTTTTCCATAGTAGTTGTACCAATTTGTATTCCCATCAAGAATGTATGAAGGTTCCTTTTTCCCCCCATTCTTGCCAACACTTATTCTTTGATTTATTGATGATAGCCATTCTAACAGGTGTGAGGTGATACTTCATTGTGGTTTTAATTTGCATTTCTCTGAGATTAGTGACCTTGAGCATCTTTTCATATGTCTATTGGCTATCTGTATCTCCTCTTTGGAGAAAAATCTGTTCAGGTTTTCTGCCAATTTTTTAATAGGATTGTTTTTTTGTTGTTGTTGTTGAGTTGCGTGAGTTCTTTATATATTTTGGATATTAACCTCATCAGATGTATCTTAAGCGAATATATTTTCTCCTTCAGTTGGTTGTCTTTTTGTTTTTTTGATGGTCTTCTTTGCTGTACAAAATATTTTTTCATGTGATGTAGTCCCATTTGTTAATTTTTACTTTTGTTTCCCTTGACCGAGGAGATAGATCTGAAAAGAAATTACTGTTAGCAATAACAGAGTGTTTACTGCCTATGTTTTCTATTTTATATCTTTTTTGACCCAATTATCATTCAATAGCATGTGGTTTAATCTGCACTTACTTGTAAATTTTAGTCATCTTTCTTCTTGTAGTTTCTTCCCAGTTTTATACCATTATATCAGAAAATATGCTTGGTATGATTTAAATCTTAAATTTATTTAGACTAGTTTGTGTTCAAACGTATGAAATATTCTGGAAAATATTCATGTTCACTTGAGAAGATTGTATATTCTCTTGTTTTGAAATAGAGGGTTTTAAAAATATCAACTAAGTCTGTAAGGTATAATGTGTCTTTTAAGGTATTCTATTATTATTATTATTATTATTATTATTATTATTAATTATATTTAATAAGATATAATATATATCTTATTATTCCAGACTTTCTATCTGGAAGATCTATTCATTGCTGAAAGTGGAATATTCAGACCCCCTACTAGAATCATATTTTTGACACTTTCTCCCTTTAGGTGTGTTAATAATTGCTTTATATATTTTGATGTTTCAAGGTGGAGTACATATGTAATGATGAATGCTATGCATTCTTGATAAATTGTCCTCTTTGTCAGTATAAAATCTCTATGTTTGTCTCTTGTTACCTTTTTTTAAAATTTTGAAATCTATTTTTTTTCTGATATAAGTACTGCTACACCCACTTTTATCTGGATGCCATTTGCTTGGAGTATCATCTTCCACTCCTTTGCTTTGAGGCTATGTTTGTCTTTAAAGCAGAGATGAGTTTCCTGCAGGCAAAATATAGATGGGTCTTGCCTTTTAATCCATCCCAGTACTCTTTCCTTTTGATTGGTGAGTTCAGTCTATTCACATTTAGGGTGATTATTGATACATGAGGGCTTATTACAGCTATTTTATCTTTTGTACTTGGTTGTGCTGTATCTCCAGTGTTTATTTTTTCTTGTGATTCTGTCTGCTATTTTAGTTTGGGGGTTTTCTATTTTTTTTTTCTCAATTTACTCTACCTTTATGTTTCATGTCTCAGCTTGAATTTTTGCTTAGTGTTTACAATTAGATTTGTGAAAAATGTCTCATATGTACAATAGTACTTTGTTTCTGATTGCCTCTTTTCTTCATTTACCTGCACAGTTCAATCCTTTTTCTCCTCCTCTTTTATGATTTTGTTATCACAAATTATCTCTTTTTATGTTGTGCGTTCATTACCACATTGCAGTGGATATAATTATCTTTAATGCACTTTTATCTCCTTTAGCTTTTGTTTTAATTAAGCGTTTAATATCCTATTCTGAAGTAGAGTTGCAATTTTTTTTGTTAGTCATCTTATTCAAAGTTTTTTTTATACTTTTTTGCCTTTTTGTTTCTGGTGGAAGAACCTTTTCAATATTTCTTGTAATTCAGGTCTTGTGGCAGTAAATTCTCTCAGCTTTTACTTGTCTTGGAAAGCCATTATTTATTTCTTCTTCATCTCTCAAGAGTAACTGATGGATATATTATTTTTGGCTGATGTTTCCTCTTTTTCGATATTTTGAATATTTCCTTCCACTCTCTCCTGGATTAAAATGTTTCTACTGAAAAATCTGATGATAATCTAATGAGGTTTCCTTTGTAAGTTACAGACTTTTTTTTTTTTCTGCTGGCTACCTTGAGAATTCTTTCTATCTCATTAATTTTTGCCAGTCTGAATAAACTGTGTCTTAGAGAAGATCTTTTTGTATTGATATAATTAGGTGTTCTGTTAGCTTCCTCTATTCTTAAGTCCAATTCTCTCTATAGGCTTGGTATTTTCTCATTAATTATTTCTTCAAATAGGATCATTGTTCCCTTTTCTCTCTCTTCTCCTTCTGGTATACCCGTTATCTTTATGTTGCTCTTTCTAATGGAGTCCAATATTTCTCATAGTTTTTTCATTTTTTAAAACTCTTAGTTCTCTCTCTTTTATTTCCTTTGTCATTTTTACATCGCCTTCTTCAAACTCGCTAATTCTCTCTTCAATCTGATTTGCTCTATTTTCAATTCTTTCTAATTCATTCTTAATCTCCTTTATTAAGTTCTTCAGCTCCAGAATTTCTTTTTGGTTCTTTTTTATAGTTTCAGTCTCTTTGGCAATGTATTCCTCTGTTCCGTAATTCATTCTTGAGCTATTGAACTGCTTTTTCTGTGTCCTTTTGTATCTCATTGAGCTTCTTCATAATTGCCATCTTAAATTCTCTGCCATTTAAATTGCAGTCTTCCATGGCTTTGAGTTTGGTTTCTGGAGACTTTTCATTTTCTTCCTGTATTTCTTTGTTACCTTGGTTGTTCATGATATTTGATGCGGTGAATTCTTTTGCTCCAAACAATTCAGCAGTTTAACAGATAGGGTACTTTCTTTTGGTTTCACTAGATGGTGATATCACACAAGTTTTTATCTTGTCTTACATGCACTATTTATGCCTCTGGGATTGCCCTGGAGTGGCCTCACTTTGGTTAAGGAAAATGATGCTTATCTACTGGGATAGTGGGTGTCCCTTCTGTGATTGGGTCATGTTAGTTCTGAGGGACCACCACTGTGGTGGGGGAATGCAGTGGGTGGTAAAAAACCAGTTTCGTAAGCTCCCAGCACTATTTTCTTTTTACTAATGATTGCTGGCTCTGCTGTGTGTTTGGAGGCATCTTCACTGCCTGTAACAAGGTCTACCAAGATGTGGGGTAGAGGGTGAGGAGCGGGTGGAGGGTGACAATTTCAAGATTCTGATTCCTGGACAGCAATGGCTCTTGGCACCACTGTGTAGTTTAGGACTTTTCAGATTTCTTTATTGGATTCTGCGGGATGAGCGGAGTAAATGCAGCAAGTTTGTTATCTCACAGCTTTGTTGATCTGCCAACAATAGCTTTTGGCATCACTGCAATATTTAAGGCTCCCCAGCCACATCTACTTGGGTCTGATATAAAGAGGAGAGGGGGAGGAAATAGATTTTCCTGGGGGAACATTACTTCTGCTTCTGTTACACTTTAAGTCATAGCGTGAGGGCTGCAGTATAATTTCTCCATTGTTTCCACGCTTGCTGGAGCTGTGGTGATTACCAAACTTTATCTGTAGCCTCCAAAACTATAATTTCCCCATCCCACCTCCCTTACTCATTCCAGTATGCCAACCTTCAGATGTTCCAATACATAAATCATTCAGGCATGTTAGTGTGTTAATCAGGGGATTTTTTAAAATTAAATTTATTGGAGTGACATTGGTTAATAAAATTATATGTGTTACAAGTGTGTAATTCAAAAATAGAGGTTCTTATGCTGAGCGAAATAAGTCAGACAGAGAAAGATAGATACCATATGATTTCACTTATATGCAGAATCTAAGTAACAAAAAGAATAAATGAATCAAAAACACACTCACAAATATAGTGGACAATTTGTTGACAGACAGAGGGGAGGGGTTGTGGGGGGCTGGGATAATGGGGTGAAGGGTTAAAGAAGTACAAAGTAGTAGTCGATAGTGGGGCACAGGGTTGGGGAGCACAGCAGAGGGAATTAAGTTAGCATTAATATGATGGCTAAGTGGAGGCCCAGGGGAGGGAAGGAGCAATTGTGGGGATCGTTTTATGAACTATATAGATGTCTAACCAATGTACTATATACTCAAAACTAATTTAAATAAATAAATTTAAAAAATACATTATCTGTATATTGCATTGTGTGTTCACCATCCAAATTCAAATCTTATTCCATCACCATATATTTGACCCCCTTTTCCCTTATCTACTTCTCTCCCTCCCCCTTTCCCTTTGGTAACCACCAAACTATTATCTGCGTCTATGTTTGTTTGTCTTGTTTCTTTGTTGTTTTCAGTTATATATTACTCATATGAGTGAAATAATATGGTTCTCTATGCTTTCTGTCTGACTTATTTTGCTTAACATGATTATTTCAAGATTTATCGATTTTGTTGCAAAAGGCAGTATTTCACTTTTTCTTATGGCTGAATAATATTCCATTGTATATATATATATACTACATATTCTTTATCTAATCATCTATCACAGAACACTTTAGTTATTTCCACATCTTAGAAATAATAAATAATGCTGCACTAAATACTGGGGTGCATATACCTTTACAGATAAATGTTTTCAAAAATTTTGGGTAGACACACAAATGAGGGATTGCTGGGTCATATAATAATTCTATTCTTAATTTTTGGAGAAACTTCCATACAGGTTTTTATGGTGGCTGTGCAATTTACATTCTACCAGCAGCATATAAGGGTTCCTTATTCCCCACAACCTCTCCAAAACTTGTTTTACTAGTCTTGTTGACGATGCCCATTCTCATAGGTGTGAGGTGGCATCTCATTGTGGTTTTGATTTACATTTCTGTGATAGCTAGTGAAGTTGAACATCTTCTCAAATGCCTGTTGACCATTTGTATGTCCTCTTGGGAGAAGCATGTGTTCAGGTCCTCTGCTCAATTTTAATTGGATTGTTTGTTTGTTTGTTTGTTTGTTTGTTTTTTGAGTTGTATGAGTTCTTTGTATATGTTGTATATTAGCCCTGTATTGGAGGTGTTGTTTGCAAATATTTTCTCTCATTGAGTTAGTTGACTCTGTCTTGTTAATGGTTTCTTTTGCTGTATAGTGGCTTTTTAGTTTGATATAGTCCCATTGATTTATTTTAGCTTTTACTTCCCTTGTCTCAGAGGTCAAATTCATAAAATCCTCTCTAAATCCAAGGTCCATGAGTTTAGTACCTATGTTTTCTTCTATGCAATTTATTGTTTCAGGTCTCATATTTAGGTCTTTGATCCATTTCGAGTTAATTTTGGCATGCGATGACAGATAGCAGTCTAATTTCATTCTTTTGCATGTGACTTTCCAGTTTTCTCGGCAACACTTATTGAAGAGGTTTTCCTTTCTCTATTGTATGTTTTTGGCTCCTTTGTCAAAAATTATTTGCCCAAAAATACAGGGGTTTATTTCTGGGCTCTCAATTCTGTTCCTTTGGTTTCTGTGTTAGTTTTTCTTCCAATACCATGCTATTTTGATCATTGTTACTTTGTACTGTAATTTGGAGTCAGGTAGAGTTATACCTTTGGCTTTTATTTTTCCTCAGGAATGCTTTGGGATTTGGGATATTTCGTGATTTCATACATATCTGATTATTTTTTGTTTTATTTCTTTAAAAAATGCCATTGGGATTTTGATGGGATTGCAATTAAATATGTATATTGCTTTGGGTAATAAGGCCATTTTAATTATGTTGATTCTTCCAGTCCATGAACATGGAATGTCTTTCTATTTCTTTGTGTCTTCTTCAATTTTTAAAAATAATGTCTTATAGTTTTCAGTGTATAGGTCTTTCACATGTTTCCTTAGCTTTATACCTGGGATTTTTATTCTTTTCATTGCAATTGCAAAAGGAATTGTTTTTCTCATTTCTTTTTCTGAAAATTTATTGTTAGTGTATAGGAATGATATGGATGTTTGTACATTGATTTGTATCTTATAACTTTACTGTATTTGTTTATTTTTTCTAATAGTTTTTTAGTGGCATCTTTATGATTTTTTATATAGAGAATCATACTATCTGCAAAAAGTGAGTTGACGTCTTCCTTTTCAATTTAGATGGCTTTTGTTTCTTTGTCTCGCCTGATTGCTCTAGCTAAGACTTCGAACACTACATTGAATAAGAATAGTGTGAGCAGACAACCTTGTCTTGTTCCTGATCTTAGAAGGAAGGCTTTTAGTTTTTCACCATAGAGTATATTACCTGAGGGTTTGTAATACATGTCTTTTATTATGTTGAGGTACTCTCTTCTATATCTATTTTATTAAATGTTTTAATCATAAACAGATACTGTATTTTGTCAAATGCTTTTTTTGCATCTGTCGATATGATCATATGATTTTTATCCTTTATTTTGTTTACGTGGTGTATCATTAATTGGTTTACTTATGGTGAACCACTCTTATACTCCTGGAATTAATCCCACTTGATTGTGATATATAATCTTTTAAATGTATTATTGTATTTAACTTGTTAGTATATTGTTTATGATTCATCAGAGATATTGGTTTGTAGTTATGTGTGTGTGTGTGTGTGTGTGTGTGTGTGTGTGTGTGTGTGTGTGTGTGTAGTATCCTTACCAGGTTTCAGAATCAGTGTAATGCTGGCCTCATAAAATGAGTTAGGAAGTATTGCTTCTTCTTCAACTTTTTGGAAAGTAGTTGTTTTATAAATTTTGGTGCTCCCTAATTAAGAGCATGTATATTGATAAATGTTATGTCTTTTTGATGATAGCTCCCTTTATCATTTTCTCTCATTACCTTTTTTTATCTTGAAGTCTATTTCATCAGATATAAGTATTGCTACACCTGCTTTTTCCTGGGAATACTGTTTTCCACCCATTCGCTTTGAGCTTACATTTATTTTTGCAGCTGAAATGTATCTTTTGAAGGCAGCGTAAGGTTGGATTTTGTTTGTTTTTTTTTTAATCCAATCTGCTTCTCTGTGTCCTTTTTTATTTTTTGGTCTTTATTGAAATAGACAATTAGTTGCTTTTATTTACATTGTACAATTCAATGAGTTTTTTTTCAATTATAGTTGGCATACAATAGTATACCAGTTTCAGTTGTATAGCATAATTATCAGAGATCCACATAACTCAAAAAATTATCAGAGATCCACATCAGAGATCATATTTATTACATTATTAACCATCTTCCCCATGCTACACTCTACATCTCCATGTCTATTCTGCAACTATCCATTTGCACTTCTTAATCTTTTTGTCTTTTTTTCTGTCCTCCCAACCCCTTCACATCTAGTAGCCCTCTAAATATTCTCTATATCTATGAGTTTATTTTTGCTTTTGTTGTTGTTGATTTTGTTCTTTAGATTCCACATGTATGTGAAATCAGGTGATATTTGTCTTTCTCTATTCAACCCATTTCATTCAGCGCAATACCCTGTAGGTCCATCAAAGCAATATCTTTTTCCATCCCCTTCTTTTTAGTCTGCGTGTGTCTTTTAATCTGAAGTGAGTCTCTTGTAGGCAGCATATGTAGGGGTCTTGTTTTCTCACCCATTCAACCACTCTTTCTTTTCATTGGAGCACTTAATTATTTTCCATTGGAGGTACTCTTTGATAGGCATGTAGTTATTATCATTCTTTATTCCTGTTTTTGATACATTTTTTTTTCTTCTTAAAGAAGTCCTTCCAACATTTCCTGTAATACTGGCTTGGTGTTGATAAACTCCTTTAGCTTATTTTTGTCTGGGAAGCTCTTTATCTGTCCTTCGACTCTAAATGATAGCTTTGCTGGATAAAATATTCTTGGTTGTAGATCTTGGGTTTTCATCATGTCGAATATTTTGTGCCAAGCTCTTTGGTCCTGCATAGTTTCTTTTGAGCAATCAGCCACCAGTCTTATAGGAGCTCCCTTGTAGGTAACTCACTGCTTTTTTCTTGCTGCTTTTGAGATTCTCTCTTTGTATTTAACATTTGACATTTTAATTATGATGTGTCTTAGTATGGGCCTCTTTGGGTTCCTGGTTTTTGGGACTCTCTGAGCTTCCCGTTGTTGTATGCCTATTTCTTTCACCAGGTTAGGGAGGATTTCCATAATTATTTAAATATTTCTTCAAATAGCTCTTCAACGTCTTGTTTTCCTTCAGGTACCCCTATGATATGGATATTTTTACATTTAATAGTATCCCAGAAGCTCCTTACATTATTATAGTCATGGCTTCTTTCTTGCCATTCTGAATGCATGTCCTTGGCTGCCCCATCCTCATATAGTTTATTTGATTCTCTTCTTTATTCACTTTATTTATTGCATTTAATATACTTCTCATCTCAGATAATGTGTCCTTCATTTCTGACTAATTCCCTTTTATAATTTCCATTTCCATTTTTTATCTTTTTGTTAAAGTTCTCACTGAACTTTATAACCAGTGTTTTGAATTCTGCATCTGTTAGATTGCTTGACTCCATTATTTCTGGATCTCTGTTCTGTTGTCTCATGTGGTTTCTGCTTCTTTGTCTTCCCATTTTGGCTGCCTTTTTGTGTCTGTTTCCATCTACTAAGCAAAGTTCTTAAGTCTCCCAGTCTTATTAGTGCAGCTTTGTGTAGTAGATGTCCAGTGGCACAGACCTGAGAGGGATTCAGCTGCTGGCCAAATGTAGCCCAAGACTGTGCCCCTCTGGGACCACCTGTTAAGAGTCTGTAAGCAATCCACAGCTGCTGTGCTTATAGTTGCCTCAAAAGACCACAGCAGAAACTGAGGCCAGTTGCCACCAGTGTGATTCCAGGCACTGCTCAGCAAGGGGCACCTGACTAAGCAAGGACACAGCTGGATGTGTTTTGGATAGTGCCGCAAGTTGGGAGAGGCAGAGTTTCAGTTATTCCTCTGGGCAGAGCAACCTCTGTTATCTAGTTTGATGACGTCTCCACTATGGTGGTGCTGAGTCTACACACTGGGAGGAGGGAGTGCTCAACAAAGAAACAATGGATACCACTGGCACATCTGTCAGGGAAAGATCTTTACCTCTGGCCCTCACTCCGATAACTCAGTGTCCTGTAAGTCCCTGGTGCCTCCATGAGCAGCTGACCAAGCACTGGTGCTCAGAACAAGCAAGTCCTTCAGTAGGAGAGTTTGCTCATGGATGTGGCCTCTTTATGAGGTGTCTGCAGCTGCTGGCTGCCACTGCTGCAGCCTCTGGTCCACTCAGCCACTCTGGACCAGGTAGCCTCGCATCCTTGTCTTGTCCTACCTTCTGCTGTTGCAGAGTGATTTCTTAGATTTCTCCCTAGTTGTATGGCTTGTTCATCTAGATCCCAGGGTTTTTTTTTTTTCCCCTTGCTTCTTGTTTCTGTCACAACTTTGATTTGTTCGCCAGAGGGATGAACAGAGCCTCTATCATATACACCATTTTTCCCCTCCCTTCTCTGTGTCATTTTATTGGTGAGTTCATTCCCCTTTACATTTAGGGTGATTATTGACATATGAGGTTTTTCTACAGCTATTTCATTTTTTTGTTTTCTGGTATTTCATTTTTTTTTTGTTTTCTGGTAGCTCAGTGTCTCTATTGTTTCTTCGCTCTCGTGTTTCTGTTATTTTAGTTTGGTGATATTCCATGATGTTTTCCCTCTCTTTTCTCCTTTTATGTTATGTGTCTCAGTTCTGGATATTTGTGTGTTTGTGTGTGGTTACCCTTAAGTTTATATAAAAGAAAATTTCAGATATACAGTAGTCCTTTTTCTTTTGCATGTGTCTTAGCTCCATTCCCTTTTCAAATTCAGAACTTACTCCTCTTCTTTTCTGTTTTTTTTTTGTCTTAAATTATTCTTATTTATGCTTTCATTTCTTAGTTGCAATAGCTGTTGTCTTTTTTTTAATGTTTTAACCTCGTTTAACTATTACGTAATATTTAAGTATATAACACTCTATTTTGAATAAGGATTGCAATTTCCTGCTTCTGTCTATCTGTTAGTCATCTTTCTCATAGTTTTGTAACTTTTTGTCTTTTTGTTTCAGGTAGAACGACTTCCTTTAGTATTTCCTATAATGTAGGCCTTGTGGTGGAAAATTCCCTCAGCTTCTGGATGTCTGAAAAGGTCTTTATTCTCTTTCATATCTAAAGGATAACTCTGCTGGTTTTATTATTCTGGTTTCATAATTTCATTCTTTCAATAGTTTGAATATTTTATTCTACTCCCTTCTATCTTTTAGATTATTTTTAAATCCAATGATAACTTAATGAGATTTCCTTCATAGGTTACCATCTTCTTTTCCCTGGATGCCTTAAGAATTCTTTCTTTGTCATTAATTTTTGACAGTTTTATATAATGTGCATTGGAAAAGGTCTTTTTGGATTGAGATAATTAGGTGTTCTGTTTGCTTCTTGGATTTGAGGATCCAGTTTTTTCCATTGTTTTAGGAAGTTTTCATTAATTACTTGTTTACATAGCTCTCTGTTCCCTTCTCCTCTCCTCTCCGGGTATACCCATTATTCTTATATTACTCTTTCTGATGAAGTCAGATAGTTCTTGTAGATTTCTTTAATTTTTTTTTTCACTCTCAAGTCTCTCTCTTCTTGTACCTGAGTTATTTTTGGACTTGTCTTTGATATCACTAATTCTTTGCTTTTTCTGGTCAGTTCAATTTCCTAAGCTTATTATTTTATTTTTCATCTTTTATTGAGTTCTTCAGCTCCAGAAGGTCAATTTTATGTTTTAAAGTTTCAATCCATGATAAAGAACTCCTTTTGTTTGTTGATTTTATTTCTGAGTCAATTAAATGACCTATTTGAGTTTTCTTTCACCTCATTGGTTTTTTTCAGAGCTGCAATCTTGAATTCTTTGTTATTTAAATCACATATTTCCATGATTTTAAGTTTATTTTCTATAGATTTTTAATTTTATTTCTTAGGTGTCTTGTTATCTTGGTTGTTCATGGTATTTGATGGATTATTTCTCTGCCTAGGCATTTACGTGAATGAATTCTGCTTTTTAAAATTTTATTATTATTACGAGTGATGACTCTGACTTATTTCACTTACCTTAACACCCTCTAGGTTCATCCATGTCATTGCAAATGTTAAGACTTCATTTTTTATGGCCAGGTAATATTTCATTATACATATGCACTGCAACTTCTTTTTCCAGTTGTCTACTGATGAGCACTTAGGTTGCTTCCATATATTGGTTATTGTAAATAGTACTGCTTTGAACATAGGGGTGTGTATATCTTTTCTAATTAGTATTTTGGTTTTCTTTGAATGAATGCCCAGAGGTGCAATTTCTTGGTCATAAGGTAGTTCTATTTTTAATTGTTTTAGGATCTTCCAAACTGTTTGCTATAGTGGCTGTACTAATTTGCAGTTCCACCAACAAAGCATGAGTGTTCCCTTTTCTCCACATCTTTGCTCACACTTGTTTTTTGATTTATGATGATAGCCATTCTGACAGGTGTGAGGTGATACTGCATAGTGGTTTTAATTTGCATTTCTATAATGATTAGTGACCTCGATCATATTTTCATATGTCTATTGACCATCTGTATGTCCTTTTTAGAGAAATGTTTATTCAGTTTCTCTGCTTATTTTTTATTTGGATTGTTTGTTTTTTAAATATTACTTGATCATAAAAATTAAACCTTATCATTTGTGACAACATGGCTTAGCCTAGAGTGTATTATGCTGAGTGAAATAAGTCAGACAGAGAAAGACAAATACTATATATTCTCACTTATATGTGCAATCTGAAGAACAAAATAAGTGAACAAACAAAACAGAAATAGACTCATAGATACAGAGAACAAACTGGTGGATACAAGATAGGGGAGAGGTTGGGGAGCTGAGTGAAAAAGATGAAGGCATTAAGAAGTACAAATTGGTAGTTACAAAATAGTCATGGGGATGAGAAGTACAGCATAGGGAATATGGTCAATAATATCCTAATAACTATCTTGGTGAGAACTAGATTAATCAGGGAGATCACTTCCTAAATTATATAAATGTCTAACCACAATGCTGTACACCTGAAACTAATATAAAATAATATTGAATGTAACTCCAATTGAAACAAATATAGCAGTTTGATAAGAAGAGGTTTTTTTTGTTTGTTTGTTTGTTTGTTTTTTTCCTAGTAGGTGGCACTTGAAGAGATCACAAGCCTTCTATACTCCCTCAGGCATCTCTGATCTCTGCTGGGAGGCTAAAAATGCCCTATAATCCCTGGGGAGGTGGGTGTCTCCTCTGTGACAAGGTCATCTCCATCTCATAGCTCTGACCCCATGGGAGAATGTGGTGTGTTATGGGATTCTGAGCCCCTAAAGTCATGGTGCTGCCCCAACATCCATATGCAGTGTCTCACTGCCTGAGGTTTCCCAGGTGTCAGTGCTAGGATCAGCTGAGTGATTGGGGGATGGGGTGGTTTGGGAGAGGCTGCTAGTGTGTTTGTGGCTTTGTTCTCCTCTTAATAATGGTAACTGCCACACCTTAGCTACCTCACTTCTGTATCTCCACCCATCACTGGGGTTAGCTGTAGTGTGAGTCTGCCTCTCAGGAGGTCTTTTCAGTTCTCAGGGCTGTAGATACTCCGATTTGTAGCCTGATACTTGCTCCGACAGTTTTTTTCTGGGGCCCGCTGCTAGCTCTGAGAGGGTGGGAGGAGGTGGCCAGGCTTCTTGACTTTATTTTTTGCCTAGTAGTGGTAGCTGCTAGAACACTGCTGTTGCACTTCTGTATTCTGGTATCTGCCCAATAGACCTCCGGGTTCAGCCCTATTCTATGCTTATCATTTAGGCAGGAATGCTCAGGGCTACAGAGATGCACACAGTGACCTGATTCCTCCCCTCTCCCTTGAGTCCCACAGTGAGTTCCGGGCTGCATCTGAGGCATGTGTGTCTGCTCTTCTCCCTTCATTCCTCCCATTTGCTCTGATTCACCTGCTTTCACATGTTTCAATGGGTAGATATCTTAGAAGTGCTTGTTAGGCCGGGAATTCTTTGTTGGATTATAGCTATTCAATTTGTTGTAATTTCAAGGGGAGAGATCAAGGGGACCCCTCACCCTGCCATGCTTATGATGTCACATGTTGATCAGGGGATTCTTTGTTGAGTTATAGTTATCTGAATTTTTGTAAATTTAAAGGGAGAAATAAAGGAGTCTTACTCTGCTGTGAATCTGACACTAACTCTATAGGATCCTGATGTTATAATGAACACTTCCTATAGCCAGCAAAGGAAAAAAAATAAAAAGGAAGTGCGATATTCAGCAACTTGTTTGATATAAAGTTTAAAAATAATTTTGCTTTTTTAAAAAAGACCTACATATAAAAAAATATTTAAAACACAGATAAATTTTTCTCTAAGCAGAGACCATAAAACATAAAACTCTCTAATAGAAGAGCTGAAAATGTTGTGTCTGAAACACCAAGGCTGTTTTAAAGCAACCAAGATATCTCATTATTTATGGCCTACAAAATCCCAGTCTACTCTGGTGTCTGGGATAAGGGGGCAACTTTATTTATTTATTTTTAGGGAGGGGGAAATATTTAGTTCAAGAGGGTATTTTTGAGGAACAGACTTCATTCTTTATACTTTTTTGAAGAAAGTTAACGCAGAAGCCCTGAGCATGAAAGCAAAGCACTGCTCATAAACTTCTTTTGATCATTGTTGTACCTATAATACTCTGCCCTGAAATCCCTTTCTCTGGCCTACCTAGGCCCTTAATGGCAGTTCAGTGACTGCCTTCTGACCTCTTTTATATTCATGTTAGCTACAGACTGGCTACTTGGCCTTGACCCTCCTGGAGAAATGATTCTACTCACTGCCTGGCCCAGCACCTGACCTTCATTAAGCAGTTATTTCTGTCTGGAGACCCTGCTGAGAAACCTCTACACTAGCCTGAGCTTTATTTATACTTTGGAAAGCACCCAAAGACTTAGCTCGGAGAGATGATCTTAGATATCAGTAAGCAAAAAGGCCGAGAACTGCTTCTCTATTTTCCAGTGAACTGCTTCTGCATTTCTCAGCTACTGATTCATAGTGACACATCGTTGCTAAATCTTTAGCCTCTATTGTTGTTTTCAGCCTGGCCTCTGAAACTAGTAGCCCTGGTTATAATTAATGACAAAAAAAAGAA
Source organism: Pteropus vampyrus (assembly GCF_000151845.1). Lineage (NCBI taxonomy): Eukaryota > Metazoa > Chordata > Mammalia > Chiroptera > Pteropodidae > Pteropus > Pteropus vampyrus. Next base: position 368,301 of record NW_011889258.1, read on the forward strand.
AGAAATGAAATGTTACTGGTCCAAAATGGAAATACACAATGACTCAGGAGCCATATTGTTTTCTCAAGCTGGGTCTCCATGGCCTGCTTGAAATTAGTAGGTTTTTTTTTTCTGTCTTAGGAAGGTTCAGCGGAAGTGATTGTTACATTCATTCTGGCCTTTGAGCTTCATAAGCTACCTACCTGAGGCTACCATATGCCTATGAATATGGGCATCATCACCAAAGCTTAACAAAGGTCACATGAGGGTACAGCATCTGGTGTGAAAACTAGGAAATCTTTAGCCAAACTTCATGCAAGACTTGTTCAGGGTGCTTTTCCAATACTGACGTAATATTAAAGTCCTCTGACTTCCTTTCCTTCAATCTTCCTGCACAAACACTTCTCCAATTCTCTTTCAGTCAAACAAGAGTTTTCGTGCATATTAATTTATTCATATATTCCCTGGGTGTGTGTGTTGGGGAAAGAGGCTGGTTCTTATTAGTTGTACAAACAGATAAATCCTAGATTTCTGTTTGGGCTCCACATGATCTCTGCCATTAAGGAATTCACAGTTTAAGAAACAACATACATATGAACTTGTAATACAAAGCATATTTGGAGACACTCACAATGGATTTGTTAACCAGGTTCTTTAGAGTTCATTAATTCTGAAAAATTTAGGAGTTTCACAGAGGGAGTACCCTTTGTTCTGGATTTCTAAATATCAGATTTAGATAAGCTCAGAATGAAGGAAATGGAAAATAGAAAGAAAGAAGAGCTTTTGAAATTGAGGAGACAAGCATCACCCAAAGGTTTAAAATGTCATTCTCCCAAATGTATTTTTGATACCACAGTCTATTGAGTTTCAGGAAATTTGTATTTACTGATTTGTAAAATATAGTTATGTCATTCAGACTGCTTCTTGTCTGAATTAAATGTGAAGCTCTTACTATATGTTCTTTGAACCAAGGTCCAGAGACATACTTGGCAACTGAGTTCATTTGTGGCAGAGGGAAAGGTAGCTACAATAAAATTGGAGAATTAAGACAGAGCCAGAATATGAAGAAAACTGAAGATCAGCTTAACGAATTTGGGTCTGAGTTAACACCAAAGAGAAGCCACTAAAGTTAGTAAGCAGGGGAGTAACTTGATTAGGCTGGCATTTTAGGAAGATAAATTTAGTAGCACTGGAAAGGAGACAAAACATTGTCAAAGCCGTTTCAAAATAAGGAAAGAATGAGGGGCTGTATGTATATTTTGAAGACATGAATCTGACACATTTTGAAGATGATATCAACAGGACTTGAAGGCTATTTTGGTATAGTGAATAAAGAAACATTAAAGACCGTTCTAACATTTCTGATATATGGCTGAATAATGATAATGATGATGTATTGAGCGATTATTATGTACCAAGTATATGCATTATTTCATTTAATTTCCATAATCTTTTTCATAATTATTTTTTTCTATACTTTATATATGAATAAACAGATTTAAACGTCCAAAGTTATGTAGTCAGTAAAAATGGCTTATTTGTACTCTGTATTCATAATATTCAGTAATACTTTTTTTTTGTTTTTGGCAAAATCAATGTTTATGAAGCCCCTGGTAAAGTTAACATGTTTTAAGAGCAAACAGAAATAAATATCTTTTAAGATTGATAAACATGCATTCCTTCATCCTACCTGGAACTTAAAGATGTTCCTTCAATGTTGGAAAGCCAGCCTCTGAGCCAAAAGTGACTTGTCTTTAGACATATATAGCCTAATTTTCACCAAAGATTAGGGCAGCTTCTTTGAAAGAACTGGAGCTATAAGAAAATGGTGGAAACACAGAATATCCTGAGAAGAGACAGACTACCTTATTTTAAGGCAGAAAGAGTCCCCTAAGACATAACCAATTCAAAAAGAAATGCACAAAAGTTCTCTAGCCCGAATCAAGGGGAAGGAAGAGGCAGTTCAAATTTATCTGTAGTAAATTTGCCAGTCGATGACTCAAAATTAACAGTTTCTTTTGAGCTCACTGTTTCTATGAAATGCATTTTTTATCTGTCTTACGACCCTTAAACAGTTATAACCCACAACCCAAGTCTGCTAGATCAAAAACAAAGGTGGGGAGAAGATATCCATTTTTTTTTCTGAAATAACTTATTTTCCTGAGAAGATGATGAATAAAAACATTAATTTGGCCTTGAACTGAAAGTCCAGTAACTTTATGTTAGGTTAAGACCCCATAAATTGAAGTTAATGTATTCATTAATTTAACAACTATTTATCAAGTGTATCAGGCTAGATTCTGGGGATATCAAGGATGTTGTAGTTCCTGCTTTTATGAAACTATACATTCTGGTGGTGACACACAGCAGCAAACATATATTTGCAAAATAGCAGCATAAGCATAAGTACTGTGCTAGGAATGATTTAAGCTGCCAGATGGGCCTGGAGATACAAGTAAGCGACACTAAGAACTGAAAAAAGTTCTCTATTATAGCTGGAGATGAGTCTGAGATATGAGTTTATAAGAGATAAAACTGAAGAGGTAAGATTGAATTGGTTTAAGTCATGCAGAACCTTACAACTCATGTTAACAAATATGTATTTATCCTAAAATCAACTGGAAACCATTGAAGTGTCAGAAATAGGGGAGAAAGTGAAAGTATCTGTCTTTTGTGTTAGAGTCTCTCTGAAAGCAGTTAGAATTGGGTAAATGATGGTAACTTGAAGTATAGTGATGTTAGCGGGGGTGGAGAAAAGTGGATAAATTTAAGAAACATTTTGGAGATATAATTATCAAAAATTTAATTGATTGGGCATCAGGGATAATAGAGAGATAAAGGATAATGTTCACGTTTCTGTCTTGAGCAAGCACATTACATAATAGTGCCATTGATCACAGGGAGAAAAGAGATTTTTGGGAGAATATGATAAGTTCAACTTTTGATATATTGAATTTGAGTATGTATGAGATATCCAAGTAGATTTCTTCAGCAGGTACTTATAAAATATGAATTTGAAGTATAGAAAAGAGCTCTTGGCTGAATAAAGTTTGGGAATCCTTAGTCTATAATGAAACTTTCATGTCATAAATATATATATTTATATATATATATATATATTTATCACAAATATATATATTTGTGTTCTCAGCATCTCTAGATCTCTGTGTATATTTGATTCTATTTGAGGAACTCTATAGAGTAGTCTATACAGTCACAGTGCAATGTGGAAGGTGGGGAGAGAAGGGACCATGAATTCACATGGACAAATTACAACTCTGGATATCTGTTTCTTCATCAGTAAAACAGGACGAAATGAAAGAAAAAGGACAGTTATTTCGCATCATGCTTTTCACATGACAGATAGTGTCTAGGTTCACATATATTAATAGATATAAAGGGCTTCAAGTAGTTGTTGGTGCTGTCAGTAGTTTTATTGAATTAGAGTTTCACTAATTTGCATCCTGCCTTAATTTAAGGTAGCAGCAGTTGTCACAGAATTGTTTTGCAACAGTGAAGGACTATCTTGCTGAGTATCTTCTCATTCCTATACTTATGAACATTTGAATGATCATTTTCTAAAAGTATAATTGTTGGATCAATGGAAATATGCATTTTTTCAATTACACTTGACATTCAATATGATATTAGTTTCAGGTGAAGGAATTAAGAAATACAAATTGGCAGTTACAAAATAGTCATGGGGGTGTAAAGTACAACATAGAGATCGTAGTTGATAATATTGTAATAACTATGTATGGTGTCAGGTGGGGACTAGACTTATGGGGGATCACTTTGTAAATGATATTAATGGGCATATGTAATTAACATTTTTATAGATGTTTCCAAACTGCCCTTCAAACCATTGTCTGAGTGTAGCTTATTCCCTACATCCTTGTCAACACTGGGTGTTTTCAATGTGATCTTTGGTGATCTAATATTTTGCCATGTATTAAAATTTTTATGAAATTCATCAACTTTTCTTGGAATGAAGATAGAATTAATAAAGCGATAATCCTTTATTACAAACGTGACTGGATAAATCTTCCATTCTGGTACCTGAATAGACTGTATATTTGAAATGGCTGATTCGAGATATACTCAATATTTTAGTGTTAGCAAACTTCTCTTGAATAACATTTTATTACCTTAACCTTAAATAGCTTCCACATATAGTTAATATGAAGTGTTGGCATTCTTGTTCTCTCTCTGACTTTGAATGGTTCAGAATAAATGTGAAAATCTCAATTTTGTGCACCAAATCTAATTCACATCAGGGTTATGAGAATTACTGGAAAACAATGTTAACCTGCCAGATTCTATGGTAACTTCTTGAGTCAGTAAGCATATTTTTCCCATGAGAATTTGGTATGTTACCCCACAGCTGTAAGAGATCTAATCAAGGAAAATAACCAAAAATGACTTCAGCATAGGCATTACTGGCTTCTTGATTCTGTATACTTTAAAATATCATTAGACTAAAATGCAAAGAGCTAAATAAAATACTTGGAATAAAGATGGAATCGGATTTGCAAGTCAGACTGATTTTTGGCAGGTTATTCGCTTTGTAATTTCATTGTTTATTCTTATTTATTTTTTGGTTGCTAAGATGACTTGACCAGAACAATTGTTTTGGGGTTTATACAATGTTCTTTAACCAAGGAAGATAAATCACAATTTTATGTTACTTAATTTAACTGTGGCTTTTAATGGGTTATAATGATCTATATTTTTATGGAAGATCAGTGAAGTATCTAGAAATAGCTGACTTCAATGTCTTGTTTTTATCTCTTTCAAAGCCATTTTCTCACATATATTCTTGCCTTTGATTCTTGCAGCAATCTTCTGAGGCAAGGATTATTATATGAATGTTACAGCAGAACCAGAACTGGAACCCAGCTCATTTATCTCTTGTTTTCTTTCCCCAGACAGACAGAGGAAACCTTTAGTGGATAGAAGAATAGTAGTTGATTTATAAATGTAAAAATAGGCTTAATATAATTTGGCTACAAAATAAGAAAGTATCACAGAATAATTACAAAAACACTTAGGAACACAGAACATTTACATTTTGACTCCAATTGACACCAAAAGTGTCCTCTACATTTGAATTAATACAATAAAATAATGAGCATATACTTTTACAAGTAAAAGTAGCCTTGCTAGAGACAAAGATTCCAGACATTTTGTATTAAATATTTCTCCTTAATAATGAAACAAAAATAGAAGTTTCCCAGTACCATACATATATGGATCCTGACTTCTTGGCCACCAGATTCAATTCAATTTGATAAAATTATTGAACACCTATCACACATATGAAAAGAACTTGAAATCTAGTGGGGTTCACAGTAGATAAGTCAAGTTCACATAAAATATCAACCAGAATATATATACCTAATGTGGTTGAGGTTTATAGACTAGAAGGTCTTATTCAATAAGGTAAGAGGGAAGAATAGAGAGAGTATCATAGAGAGGTAGAGTTTGGATAGAGCCTTGACAGAAAGATGGGTAGCATATTAACTGGAAGAAGAAAGGATGAAGGGACTCCAGGAAGATGAATTGTCTCATACAAAGACTTGGAGATAATAAAGTCTAACACGTGTTTGGGAAATAGTGAGAATCCAGTTTGTTTGAGAAACAGTGTTCTTTTAAGAGTGGGGAGCGAGGAGGATAGAAAAGTAGAGTAAAAATATATTGAGAGGGTTTGGAGATCCAAGTAGAGGACTTTAACAAGGAACTGGTAGAGAGTGATAAATCATTGCAGGTTTCTGAGCAGGAAAAGGGCATAATCAGAGATAAACATGAAGCAAATGAAGTTGACAGCTCTCTGTAGGGCATATGGCAGAACACAGTGTGAACAATTGGGAGACTGTTGCAGCAACTGAGCTGAGAGATGCAAAGGACACAAGCTGAGGTAATAGCAGTGAACAGATATAAAATTTCAGGGAAAGAACCTAGAGAACTTGGCATCTGATTAGATAGCAGTGGCAGAGATTGGGATTCGGAGAAGGCTAAATATGCAAAAATGGTGGTAATACTTCCAGACTCAAAGAGTGTGAAACCAGTAACAGAAATAGGGAAGCTTGTTAAAAGATCTGGTATTGAAAGAAAGGTGATAGGTTTGAAGGGAACTTCTGAGGCTTTATGCATTAGCTAGGTCTGAGAAAAAAGTACTCCAAAGAACAAATAAATGTCTTTCCAATGTGGAATAGGCACTATACTAGTAGTGACAGTAGTGGTGCTATAAATAAAGTCAGTGCTCCTGCTTTGGTAACTTATGACTGCTGTGGAGATAAGGCTTATTTCTGGGAACATTGGCCTAAGACGGTAGAGACAAGGTAAAAATAGCAGATCAAAATTTCAGAATCCTGAAGTTTGGAGAAGGCAAAGTGAAGTATGAAGAACATTTTCAAACAGGAGAATGAAGATGCATTCTGAGAACTGAGTCCGCCACCCCCATTTGGGTAGTTATGTATTGCATAGTGTTCAATGAATAATTTTGCTATTTAGGAACTTATATTTTAAAACAGGGGTTAGCAAATTATGGCTTGCAGGCCAACTACAGCCCATCACCTGTTTTTATATGACCTGCAAGCTAAGAATATTTTTACATTTTGAAATAATGAAAACAAATCAATAGAAGAAAATTTCATGGCACATGAAAATTATATAAAATATAAATTTCAGTGCCTATAAATAAAGTTTTACTGGACCAGTCATATGCCTATTTTTAGGTACTGTTTAAGGTTGCTTTTATGTTACAAAAGCAGAGCTGGGGAGTTGTGACAGAGACTGTGGGACCTGTAAAGCCAAAAATACTGTCTGGCCCTTTAAATTTTTTTTTTTCTGACCTGGTACTGAAGAATCACCCTTTGTGACCATTCAGCTGGTAATCAATAAAAGTTTCACTGAATGTTGGTTTGGGGACTGTTTTTTCTCCTTACACTTACCTTCCAACAAGCTCACACTGCTTCATGGGCCGGAGAGTGATGTGTCCTGAACATTCCTTCTGATATTACTATCAGATATATATATCTGATAGCCTTCGTGGCTGTCTGAGGTATGTGAATCCAGGGATCTCAAACACCAGTGGCACTTTCTGTCCATTGTCAGTGGGCATTGACAGGGCCATTTCACATCTTTCAGCCATAATGATCTCCTTTCTCTCCTCCGGTCCATCATTGTTCTTCAACCTCTTTATCCATGCTTTCTATAATACTATACTATCCCACATAAGGGTGTAAAACCAGTTTCTACATTGTTAATTTTGTCTCTCTGACTGCATGGATATCATTTCAAAGGAAGGAAACTATGCTTGCCTTGTGTCAATATATCCCACATTTTAGATATTTCCCTCCAGATCTGCTAGAAAATGCTCCCAAAGATTAAGTTGGTAGAGTTCACTAGTGAAGCCCTCTGATCCTGGACTTTTACTCTTTGAGAGGTTCTTGATGATTGTTTCACTTTTCTTATGGTTGATTTGTCTATTTAGATTTTCCAGTTTTGTGTGTGTGTGTGTGTGTGATTCAGTCTAGGAAGGTTGTATATTTCTAAGAATTTGTCCATTTCTTCAAGGTTATTAAATTTGGTGGCACATAGTCATTCATAGTATTCTTGTATGATCCTTTGTATTTCTGTGGTATCTCTCATAACTTCTCTTTTATTTCTGATTTTGTTATACAGATCGTATATGACAAACCCTCAGCAAATATCATACTTATTAAAGAAAAACTAAAAACCTTCCCCTAATGATCAAGAACAAAACAAAGCTTTCCGCTATCTTATTCAATACCACTCTTATTCAATATAGTATTAGAGGTCCTAGTCAGAGCAATCTGACAAGAGAAAGAAATAAAAGGCATCCAAATTGGGAAGGAAGAAGTCAAACTGTCACTTTTTACAGATGACATGATTCTCTATACAAAAAACCTCAAAGACTCCAAAAAGAAAAACCTATTAGAAAAAATAAGCCAATACAGTAAATTTGCCAGATACAAAATCAATATACAAAAATTAATTTTGTTCTTATGTACTAACAATAACATTTTAGAAAAAGAAATGAGAAAAACAATTCTTTTTACAATCACAACAAAACAAATAAAATACCTAAGAATAAACTTAACAAAAAATTTGAAAAATCTGAAAACTACAAGATATTATTTAAAAAAATGAAGAAGACACAAAGAAATGGAAAGATAGTCCATGTTCATAGATTGGAAGAATCAACATAGTTAAAGTGGTCATGTTACCCAAAGTAATACATAGATTTAATGCAATCCCCATCAAAACCACAATGGCATTTTTAAAAAATAAATAGAACAAAAAAATTATGAGATTCGTATGGAAGCACAAAAGACCCTAAATAGCCAAAGCAATCCTGAGAAGAAAAGAATAAGGCCAGAGGTATCACTCTGCCTGACTTCAAATTATACTACAAAGTGACAATAATCAAAGCAGCATGGTATTGGCAGAAAAACAGACACATTGGCAAATGGAATAGAACGAAGAGCCCAGAAATATATATATATATATATATATATATATATATATATATATATATATATATATATATATATATATATATTTACACACAAATAATTTTTGACAAAGGAGCCAAACACATGCAATAGAAGAAAGAAGTTGTCTTCAATAAGTGGTGCTGGAAAAATTGTAAAGCCACATGTAAAAGAATGAAACTAGACTGCTATCTTTCATCATATGCCAAAATTAATTTGAAATGGATCAAAGACCTAAATATAAGACCTGAAACAATAAATCGTATGGAAGAAAACATAGGTACTAAACTTATGGACCTTGGATTTAGAGAGGATTTTATAAATATGACCTCCAAGGCAAGGGAAGTAAAAGCAAAAATTAATGAGTGGGACTACATTGAACTAAAAAGCTGCTGTACAGCAAAATAAATCATCAACAAGACAAAGAGGCAACCAACTCAATAGAAGATATTTGCAAACAATGCCTCTCACATGGGGCTAATCCAAAATATATAAAGAACTCATATAACTCAAATCAAAAACAAAAACAAAAAAATCTAATTAAAAAATAGGCGGAGGATCTGAACAGGCACTTCTTCCAAGAAGATGTACAAATGGTGAATAGACATTTGAGAAGATGCCCGACTTTACTAGCTATTAGGGAAATACAAATCAAAGCCAAAATGAGATACCACCTCACACTTATAAGGATGCCTATTATCAACAAGACAAGTAACAAGTGTTGGAGAGGTTGTGGTGAATAAGGAATCCTCATATACTACTGATGGGAATGTAAATTGGTACAGGAAAATAATATGGAGGCTCCTCAAAAAATCAAGAATAGAATTACGATATGATCCAGCAATCCCTCTTCTGGGTATCTACTTCAAAAATTTGGAAACATTTATGCATAAACATATATGCAGCTCAATGTTCATTGGAGCATGATTCATGGTGGCCAAGATATGGAAACAAGTGAAGTGTCCTTTGATAGATGATTAAATAAAGAAGATGTGGTGCATATATACAATGAAATATTACACAGCCATAAGAAAAGATGATATACTGCCATTTATGATGACATAGATTGATTTTGAGATAATCATGCTATGTGAAATAAGTCAGACAGAAAAATTAAAGGACCATATGATTTCACTCATATATGGGATATAAAACTGAAAGCAACAAAGGAACAGACAAACAAACAAAAACTCATAGACACAAAAAACAGTTTAGTGGTTACTGGAGGGAAAGGGGGTATTGGGAGAGGTAGATAAAGGTTAAAGTTATCAAATATACAGTGATGGAAGGAAATTTGACTTTGGGTCATAAACATACAATGTAATATACCGATGAGGTAGTATTGAATTATACACTTGAAACCTACATAATTTTATTAACCAATGTCACTTCAATAAATTTGATAAAAATAAATAAATAAAAAAGAAAAAGAAAGCAAAAAAGAAAAAGAAAATAGCAATAGTGATTTACTGCCAAAAATCGATAGTGGATAATTGATAATCAACTTTTAATTCTTTATTTTTCAGCCTCAAGATATCACCTTTACATTTGACCAGATTAATGGACATTTTCTTCATGTATTTTCAACTGTCTCAATAAAGAGCATCAATTTTAAGCAAGTCTACTGTGGAATCAGTAAAGACTTGAACATCTATCATGGTACTTTAACTGACAAGTAGGTATGGTTTTGAAAACAGAAAAGCATCCCCTGGCACTTTGGAGCTGGATTGGTACTTTTAGGTAGGCCATATTTCCTGTTGAACATAAACAGTGTCAGAACACCCTAAAATAGATAAGGCCACTCTGACCATGATGGATCATGTCAAAAACAAGTCCACTTCATAATGATGTCTGGATTCAGACAAGACATGAATATTGTTTAAGCCACAAAGTACAAAACATTTCCTGCTCCTAGTTAACATGAGTGACTGATGCTGCTTTACTAATTACAGATTTAGCCTTACCCTTGTCTTCTTTAATTCTAGATAAGTTTTTTTTAAAAGACATCCAGTTATACAAAGGATGGATCCCCCATTTCCCGACAACATGCAATCCAAGGAAAAGCCTTGTTTCCTTAAAACCTCACCAAAATCTTCTAACAATTCCAAATCCTATAAGTTTTTGTAAACAGCCTCTTACTGAGGTGTCTGAGTGTCCCATGATCATGTTCTTTTTTGCTATATCTAGTAATAAACCTGAACTGTTCAACTACATGTGTTTTCCTAGCTGCCTTTGACAAAAGGAAGTTGACAAAAATAGTTCTACTGAGTTTTAGTTAAAACACTCATTGATTTAGAGTAGGACCCTCAAATCAGTAACAATGCATACATCTGAGACTCATCTGTCTCTAAATGGAAAAGGTTATATGGAGAGGTGATGCCTACCTAAGTCTTATAAGTTCATCCTCAATCTGACCCCAGGAGCTAAGGTGTTCAGAATGTCTCCCCAAAGCAGTAAACTTTGGAAGAATTTTTCCTCAGTGGTAAACTTTGAAAAAATTTTAGCTTTTATGCTCTGTAACAACTTATGACAAACTTAGCAGCTTAAACCCAATACTCGATTGACGTCAGAAACATGGTGGAGTGAGAGATTTCCTCACATCTCTCCCCTTGAAACAAAAATAAGCTGGACATCTAAATCTCAACAAAAATCACCCAAACTGAACACCAGCATGTCTGAGCAAGGGATTTATGCATAAGACCTACCACAGGTCAGGTCAGAACACTGAGTGTTGGGCGGTGGACTGGGAGAAAAAAAAGAAGCTACCTCTCACAGCTGCCGGAGCTTCCTGTAGGAGAAGGGGGATAGGAAAAGATGTGGTGAGTTCCCTGAACAGCGCTACCTGAAAGTGCTGTGACCTTCACGTGGCCGGTGAAAGAGTTCAGTTATCTAGGCAGAAGGCAGGGAAGCAGGGACGACAAAGAAATGACAGTTGATTTTTACCAGCCGTGGTTGCGAAACCAAGGCTGAGCTACAGCCCACAAGCTCCAACCCAGGGGCCTCTCCCTACATATCCTACAAGACTGAACACCGCAGAGCCCCAGGGGAATCTAAACAAAAGCTACCAAAACAGTCGATATCACTGACAGGGACTGAGACCGAGGGTAGCGAGCATGATTGTACATCTATAGGAAAAAAAAAAAAGGCATTATTAAGGCTTTATAAAAAGCAAGGATCCAAGAGGCTTAGACATCACCAACTTGAAATTAAAAGAAAAACATCTTTGCAACAGGCTAGAGAGACCATTATATAATAAATATTTCCTGAAAAAAAGCAAAATACACTTCCATTTATGCCCAGGCTGAGAAATAGTCCATTAAACACCATGAATGACCAAGGTGACAAGGCATCTCAGAAAGAAAGAGAAAAATCTCCAGAAAATAAGTTTACAGATATAGAAATATGTGACTTAAATGACAGAGAATTCAGGATGGTACTTCTGAAAAAACTAAGTGAGTTCCAAAATGAGTCATATCAACAATTTCAGGAACTGAAAAAACAACTAGATGAGCAGAGCAAGGAGATTGAAACCCTCAAAAAGAACAGAATTGAACTTCTGGAGATAAAAAATATACACTGCAAGAGTTGAAAAATGAAATAGCAAGCTTGGGAAATAGAGTCGACCAAATGGAGAAAAGGATCAGTGATATTGAAGACAGAAATCTAGAAATAAATCAGAAAGAAGAAGAGAGAAATTGAAGAATGAAAAGTAATGAAAGAGAAATACAAGAACTAGTGGATACCATTAGGAGAGGAAACATAATAATGGGCATTATCGAAGGCAAGGAAGAAGAGCAAGGACTAGAAAGCATTTTCAGACAAATAGAAGACGAGAATTTCCCAAATCTAAGAAATGAACTAGGCTTGGAATTCAATGGGTCAACAGAACACCCAGTTATCTCAACCCAAAAAAGGCTTTCACCAAGACACATTGTATTAAAATTATCAAAAATCAATGACACAGACAGTATTCTCAGGGTAGCAAGGGAGAGGAAGACTGGAACCTATAAAGGAAAACCCATTAGATTATTGTCAGACTCCTCAGCACAAAACTTACAAGCCAGAAAGAAGAGGAAACAAATATTTAAACTATTAAATGAAAGGAACTATCAGCCAAGAATAATGTATCCAGCTAAGCTCTTCTTTTGATATGAAGGAGAAATAAAGACATGTTCAGATATACAAAAATTGAGGGAATTCTCCACTATGAGGCCTGCATTACAGGAAATACTGAAAGGGGTCAGCTCACCTAAAACAAAATGACAAAAAGAAAAAATATGTAATTAGGAGTACGGTGACTAGCAGGCTGATAGAAGCAGAGGAGTGCAACCCTCACTAAGAACAGAACATTATAAGCTTAAACAATAAGAAGAGATTCGCTATAGCAAGACAGTAATGAATGTTCAGCATACATAGGGACAAAAAGAGACAACAATGACTGAAAAAGAGAGGAGTCAATGTTAGAAATTCACAAAGGGGAATGGAGATAAGGCACATGCAAAAGAAAACGGGGTACTGTATATATATGCTATCCTTTACATATTTGTAATGGTAACCACATGCCAAAGATTCAGAACTGTAATGGTAACCACATGCCAAAGATTCAGAAACAGAGGGAAACCCACAAAAGCCAACTAAAATAAAGAAAACAAAAACACAAGGACTAGGAACCAATGGAAACACCAAGCTACCAGAAAGCAAAAGATAAAATGGCTATAAGTGGACTTCATATTTCAATAATCACCTTAAATGTAAATGGACTGAACTCACCAATAAAAAGGCATAGAGTTGCAGATTGGATCAAAAAACAAAACTCAACCATATGCCTCTAGGAGACACATCTCAGTTCCAAAGACAAATATAGAATCAAAGTGAAAGGGTGAAAAATGATATTTCAAGCAAATGGGCATTCAGAGAAAAGCAGGAGTAACAGTACTAATATTGGACAAAATAGACTTCGAAATAAAAAAGGTAAAGAAAGATACTGGGGGACACTTCATAATGATAAAGGGAATCATGCACGAAGAAAACATAACAATGATTAATATCTATGCTCCCAATCAGGAAGCCTAGAAATATATGACGATTCCTAACAGAACTTAAGGGAGAAACAGAACAAAATACTATTGTGGTAGGGGATCTAAATATCCCACTGACAGAAATGGAAAGATTGTCCAAATAAAAAATCAATAAGGAAATAACATCCTTAAATGACACATTAGACGAACTGGACACAATTGACATTTACAGAGCCTTCCATCTCAAAACAGCTGCTTCTCCATTCTTCTCCACTGCAAATGGAACAAACTCAAAGATTGACCACATACCGGGACACAGAGATAGCCTCAATAAATGTATGAGGGTTGAAATTATACCAGCCATATTCTCTGATTATAATGCTTTGAAACTAGAGTACAGCTTTAAAAAGAAAGTGGGAAGAACCACAAATATATTGAGATTAAACAATATGCTACTAAAGAATAACTGGATCAGAGAAGAAATAAAAGGAGAGATCAAGAGATACATAGAAACAAATGATAATGATAGTATAACATATCAAAACTTCTGGGACATGGCAAAAGTGGACATAAGAGGAAAGTTTATATCATTACAGGCCTACCTCTAAAAACAAGAACAAACCCAAATAAACATTCTAATGCTTCCTCTTCAAAAAACTAGAAAAATAAGAACAAATGAACCCTAAAGTCAGCAGAAGGAAAGAAATAATAAAATTAGAGCAGAAATAAATGAAATTGAAAACAAACAAACAAAAAATGGTAGAAAAAAATAAATGCAACAAAGATCTGGTTCTTTGAGAAGGTTAATAAAATTGACAAATCCCTGGCTAGACTCACTAAAGAAAAAAGAGAAAGGACACAAATAAACAAAATCAGGGATAAAAGAGGGGAAATTATGACAGACACTGCAGAAATACAAAGGACCACCCAAGAATAATGTGAAAAAGTATATAACACCAAATTTAATAAACTAGAAGAAATGGACCAGTACTTAGAAAAATACAACATACTTTGATGGAATCAAGAAGAAATGGAAAATCTAAATAGATCAACAGTATGGAAATTGAAATGATCATCAAAAACCTACCAAACATTTCAAACATTCAAAGAAGATTTAACATCTGTTCTCCTCAAACTCTTCCAAAAAATTAAAGAGGAGGCAATACATTCCCATTCATTTTATGAGGCCCATATTACCCTGATATCAAAACCTGGTAAAGATAACACAAAAAAAGAAAAAGACTGGCCAATATCTCTCATGAAGACATATGCAAAAATCCTAAATAAGATACTAGTGTACCAAATACAGCAACATATTTAAAAGATAATATACCACGATGAACTGGGCTTCATCCCAGGGGCACAGGGATGGTTCGACAACACAAATTGATTAATGTGATACACCACATTAACAAATTAAAAAATAAGGATCATATGATCATACCAATGGATGAGGAAAAAGTCTTCAACAAGATACAGCATTCATTAACAATCAAAACATTTAACAAATTGATATAGAAGGAAAGTACTTTAACATAATAAATATCATGTATGACAAACACTCAGCCAACATTATATTATATTTAAAGGTGAGAAAATTAAAACCTTTCCCCTAAGATCAGGAGCAAAGAAAGGCTATCCACTATTACCACTGTTATTCAATATAACATTGGAGGTTCTAGCAATGGCAATCGGGCAAGAGAAAGATATAAATGGCATCCAAATAGGAAATGAAGAAGTCAAGCTGTCACTACTTGCGGATGACATGATTCTCTATATAGAAGACCCTAAAGATTAAACAGGAACACTACTAGAAACAATAAGAAAATACAGTAAAGTTTCTGGACACAAAATCAATGTTCAAAATCCATAGCATTCCCATACTTTAATAACGAAGCATCAGAAATAAAAGTGGAAAAAATAATTCCTTTTGCAATTGCAACAAAAAGAATAAAATATCTAGGAATAAATGTAACGAAACATGTGAAGGATCTATATAATGAAAACGATAATACCCTTTTAAATGAAATAAAAAAAATACAAAGAAATGGAGAGATATTCCATGCTCTTGGATTGGAAGAATCAACATAGTTAAAATAACCATATTACCTAAAGCATTTTACAGATTTAATGCAATCCTCATCAGAATCCCATCAGCAATTTTTAAAGAAATGGAATAAAAATTATTGGATTTGTATGAAAGCACGAAAGACCCCAAATTGCCAAAGCCATCCTGAGAAAAAAGAACGAGGCTGGAGGCCTCACTCTGCCCGACTTCAAGTTATACTACAAAGCGACAGTAATCAAAATGGCATGCTATTGGCAGCAAAACAGGCACACGGACCAGTGGAACAGAATCGTGAGTCCAGAAGTAAACCCATGTTTACATGGGCCAATATTTTTGACAAAAACGCCAAAAACATACAGTGGAGAAAGGAAAGCCTCTTCAACAAATAGTGCTGGGAAAACTGGAAAGCCACATGCAAAAGAATGAAACTAGACTGTTGTCTATCACCACACACCAAAATTAACTCAAAATGGATTAAGGAACTGAATAGAAGATCTGAAATAAAATGCATAGAGGAAAGCATAGGAACTAAACTGAAGGACCTTGAACTTAAAGAGGATTGTATGAATTTGACTTCAAAGGCAAGGGAAGTAAAAGCAAAAATAAATGAATGGGACTCCAGCAAATTAAAGGGCTTCTGCTCAGCAAAAGAAATCATCAACAAGGTAAAGAATTGACCATCTGAATGGGAAATATATTTGCAATCAACGCCTCCGATAAGGGCCTAATATCCAAAATACACAAAGAACTTATATGATTCAATAACAACAGAAAAAACAAATGATGCCATCAAAAAATAAGCAGAGGACCTGAACAGGCACTTCCCCCTAGAGGACATACAAATGACCAAAAAATATATGAAACGATGCTCAACATCACTAGCTATTAGGGAAATGCAAATCAAAACCACAATGAGATACCACCTCACATCTGTTAGAATAGCTATAATCAACAGGACAAGTAATAACAATTGTTTGTGAGAATGAGGAGAAAGAAGAACCCTCATACATTGCTGGTGTACCTCCAAATTGGTACAGCTGCTATGGAAAACACTTTGGAGGTTCCTCAATAGCTAAGAATTGATCTACCATATGATCCAGCAATCCCCCTACTGGTTATTTACTCCAAAGACTTGAAAATTCATATTTGAAAAGATATTTGTTCACTGATGTTCATGGAAGCATTATTCATAGTGGCCAGAATATGGAAACAACTGAAATGACGTATGATAGATGATTGGCTAAAGAAGCTGTGGTACGTATATACAATGGAAAATTAGTCTGACATAAGAAGAGATGAATTATTGCCTTTTGCGACAACGTGGATTGCCCTTGAGATAATCATGGTAAGCGAAACAAGCCAGACAGAGAAAGTTGAAAACCACATGATATCACTTATACATGGGATATAAACCTAAAAGCAACAAGTGAACAGGACAAAGAGACTCATGGATATGGATAACAGACTAGTGGTTACTAGAGGTTAGGGGGAAGGGGGAAAATAGACGGGGAAAAAAATTAAAATAATTTCTTCAATTAAAAATAACTAACTAACTAAATCAATCAATAAATAGATAAATAAATGAAAGAAAGAGTAAAAAAGCAAAAAAAAATAAAATTAGTAAGTAAAAAGAAAACAATATTCATTTATTATCTCTCGGTTTCTATAGGTCATAAACTTGAAAACACTGAAGCTGGATTCTCTGCTTCAGGTTTTTATCAGGCTGAAATTCAGGTTTTAGGGCTCTGGTCTTATCAGAAGCTCAAATGGGGAAAGTTTGCTTCCAATGTATCTCAGGTTGTTGGTAGAATTCATCTGCTTGCAGTTGAAGGACTGGTCTTTTTTTTCCTTTTTCTGACTGTTGACCTGAAGTTCTTAGGGACCACCTTCAGAGACCACTTTGCTATATAGATTTCAATATGATTTCTTACTTCATCTAGCCTAAAAGGATAGTATCTCACTTTAGGGAGAGTTGATTTAAGGCTTTCACCTGATTAAATCAAGCCTAGCTGGAGTAATCTCCTTTTTGATTAACTCAAAATCAAACCTGATTGATGATGACTGATCTTTAGTTAAGCTTTGAAGACATGGAACTACTCAAACACCAGCTTTGCAGAATGTTCAGTTCTCATGGGGTCTTCTCAGTCTACAACTTTTTATCCTGCAGGGTAAACACTTAATTCCTTCATGTTTTCTATCAATAATACTAATATGTAAGCTTGCCTCTCTACCTTGCCCAATTTTACCAGGTATGACATGGAATTTTATTAGCCATTTTGGGAAGATTTTAACATAAACACAATCACTCATTTGAAAGGTACATTAGAACAAAGAGTGCAGACATCTTTATGAGGTAGTTTTTCTTATTTGTCTAAAAGATAGATCATTTTGTTGAATGTAGGAAACGTCCCTCCTTCGTATCTGTACCAAATCCAGCTCACCACCATTTTTAGGGCCTCCAAGCTAAGCATGGTTTTTACATTTTACATTTTCACATTTATAAACAGTTGAAAATAAATCAAAAGAAGAATAATATTTTATTACCTATTAAAATTACATGAAATCCAAATTTGAATGTCCATAAATAGTTTTGTTGGACACATCACAACCATTTATTTAAATTTTGCCTATGGCTGCTATTATACCACAACAGAAGAGTGGAGTAGTTATGAGTAGTTATGATAAAATGTGATTCACAGGAGAGAAGTCAAAATGATGTAGATGATAGAAGCTTTTTTCATCTGCTCCTACTACCACATTAAAGTTGTGACAGAAACACAGAGCAAACAGCAACCAGAGTCACATGGGATCTAGATGAACAGAAACATTACAATTAGGGAGAGAATAAAGAAATTACCCTGAAACAAATGGAGGTAAGACAGGGAGAGTACTTAAGGCTGCCCAGTCATAAGAGGCTGAATGGGACAGAGGCTGCAGCAGCAGCAGCAGCCAACAGCTACAGATGCCTCTTAAAGGGACTATGTCTGCAAGCAGACTTTCGCAGTAATAGTCTTGCTCACTCTGAGCACCAGTGCCCAGTCGGTTGCTCAGGGGGCACCAGGGATGGTGAGTTGTCAGAGCAAGGGCCGGAAGCAAGGCCTTCTGCCAGGGAGAAGTGATGGCAGTATCCATTGTTCCTCTGGTGAGACTTCCCCACTCCCACTGTGCAGATTCAGTGCCACCATAGTTGAGACGTCACAAAACTGGATGACAAAGGTTGTTCTGCCCAGAGGATTCTCTAAAACTCTTCCTCCCCCAACTCGCGACCCCACCCAAGCCGCATCCTGGTGTTCTCTCCAGGAGTTGGTGCTCCAAGACTCATACCGGTAGCAGCTGACCCTGGTTTCTGGTGTGGCCTCTTGAGGCAACTATAAGCACAGCATCCGTGGATTGCTTGCTGAATCTTAACAGGTGACCCTTGAGGGACACAGGCTAGGGCTAAACTTGGCCTGTTGCTGAACCCCTTTCAGGACTGTGCCTCTGGACACCTACTACACAAAGTCACGCTAATAAGACCAGGAGACTCAGGAGCTTCGCTTAGTACATAGAAACAGACACAGAAAGGCAGCCAAAATGGGAAGACAAAGAAGTAGAGACCATATGAGAGAAAAGAACAGAGATTCAGGAATATGGAGTCAAGCAATCTAACAGATGCAGAGTTCAAAACACCGGTTATAAACATGCCGAATGAACTTAAGGGAAGAGTAAATGAACTCAGTAAGAACTTTAACAGAGAGATAAAAAACAAAAATGGAAATAGAAATTATAAAAGGGAAGCAGTCAGAAATGAAAAACATATTATCTGAGATGAAGAGCATATTAGAAGAAATCAACAAGTGGATAAAGGAGAGGAATGAACCACTGATATAGAGGATGGGGAAGCCAAAGACACTAAAACATAATAGCAAGAAAAAAGAAGCCAAGGATATAATAATAATTTAAGAAGCCTATGGGACACGATTAAATGTAAAATATCCATGTCATAGGGTGACCTGAAGGAGGAGAGGGAGAACAAGAAGTGGAAAAGCTATTTGAAGAAATAATGATGGAAAACTTCCCTAACCTGGTGAAGAAAATAGACATACAATTCCAGGAAGCTCAGAGAGTCCCCAAAAAATGAACCCAAAGGAGCTCACATCAAGACACATTGCAATTAAAATGCCAAAGCTTAAATACAAAGAGAGAATCTTAAGAGTAGCAAGAGAAAAGCAGTTAGTTGCCTACAAGGTAGCACCCATAAGACTGGCAGCTAATTTCTCAAAAGAAAACTATGCAGGACAGAAGGACTTGGTACAAAATATTCAAAGCGATGAAAACCCAGGATCTACAACCAAAAGTACTTTATCCAGCAAAGCTATCATTTAGAGTCAAAGGACAGATAAAGAGCTTCCCAGACAAAAATAAGCTAAAGGAATTCATCAACGCCAAACCGGTATTACAGGAAATGTTGGAGGGACTTCCTTAAGAAGAAGAAAAAAAAAAACATGTATCAGCAACAAATAAAGAATGGTAATAGCTACATATCTATCAATGATTCTTTCAAATGGAAAAGAATTAAGTGCTACAACCAAGGGATAAAGTGGCTGAATGAATAAGAAAACAAGACCCCTACATGTGCTGTCTACAAGAGACTCATTTTGGTTTAAAAGAGACACACAGACTAAAAGGAAGGTGATAGAAAAACATATTGCCTTGATGGACCCAGAGGGTATTGTGCTGAATAAAATAAATCAGAGAAAGACAAATATCACATGATTTCATGTACATGTGAAAACTAAAGAACAAAATAAACAACAACAAAAAAAAATGAAAATAAACTCATAGATACAAAGAATATTTTGTGGGCTACTAGATGAGAAGGGGTTGGGAGTGGCAAAAAGGGCAATGGGATTAAGAAGTTCAAATGGATAGTTTCAAAATAATCATGGAGATATAAAGCTTAGCATAAGGAAAATAGTTATCAATGTTGCAATAAATATGTAAAGGAGAATAGGGGTACTAGATTTAGTGGGGTGATCATGTTGTGAGTTATATAGATCTCTAATCACTATATTGTGCAACTGAAACTAATATATTATTGTATTCCAACTATAATTGAAAAAAATCTCATTGAATTGTACAATGTAAATATGAGCAACTAATTGTCTATTATATTTCAGTAAAACTTAAAAAAGAACTAAAATAAACAATAACTAAAGAACTAAAGAAAGGTGTAAAAATGAAAATGATGTCTCATCAAAGATAGAGTATCAATAAAGAGAAAGAAAAAAGGCCAAATTAAAATTTTGAAGTAGAAAATTACAAAAATCAAAATAAATTTTACTAGCAATATGAAGGAGAAATTCTTACTGGGATCACTGAGCCTTCTTATAACCACTGCTTTGAACTCTGCATCTGGTAGATTGTTATCTCCATTTTGTTTAGTTATTTTTCTGGAGTTTTGTTCTGTTCTTTCATTTGGGGCATGTTTCTTTTTCTCCCCACTATGGCTGTCTTCTTGTCTTTGTTTTTATGTATTAGGTAGAGCTGATATAACTCCTGGTCTTAGTAGAGTTGTCTTATGCAGTAGGTGTGCTGTGGGGCCCAGTGGAGCAGTCTCCCCGGTTATTTGAGCTGGGTGTTCCAGGTGTATGTTCCTTGTGTAGATTGTGTATACCCTCTTGTAATTGAATCTTGGTTGCTGTTCGCACATCAATGGGAGGAATTTACCCTCAGGCTGAACAATTGTGAGGACTGGCCATAACTACAGTGGAGGAGCTGTTGTATGGGGATTGATCCTATGGAGAAGAATTCGCTTTAGCAGGTGTCTGATGCCTGCCACATCTCCCCTTTGGGTGTGTTGTTCGTGCAGGTGACTGGGTGGTGCTCTAGCTCAGTCCAAAGCCACAGAACATGCTGGTACAATAGCCTCCTGGGAGTGGCCCCACTGTAGGCCAAGTTCAACTGCTGCCTATTCCCTATGAGGCCCACGTGGCATAAGCCGCAAAGTGATCTGCAGATGTCCTCTGCTGCACATGGCTTAGAGATGCCTTGGAGGGGCTAAACTACAAATTGAGGCCAGCTGCCACTAGTGCTGAGCTTGGGTCTGCTCAGCAAGAGGTTCTTGGAATGCTGAGGCAAGATGCCGCTTGCTTGGTGTTTATTAACCTTTGAGAGATTTTCAGAAAGTCTGCAGCATAAACCAAGATGGGCTGTTTGTATGGAAAAGTCATTAGAAGCACCTTGGTTGTGCCAGTAATTTGGGTGGAGCAAGATCTCAGAGAATCACTAGGGCAGAGAAAATGATGTTAGTCAGGTTGATGGAGACTCAGATATGGCCCCTGTCTAAGTCTGCATGCTAAGACAGGGGAGGATTTAACAAAGGAACAATGCCCTCTGCCAGTACTTCTGGTCGACTGCTTGCCTCCATTTTGTTTAGTTTTTTTTTCCTGTTGTTTTCTCCTGTTCTTTCATTCGAGACATACTTTCTCATTTTTGGCTGCCTCGCTATGATTGTTTCTCTGTATTAAGTATATCTGCTACATATCCTCATCTTGGCAGGGTGGCCTTATGTAGTAGGTGCCCTGTGAGACTCAGTCTCCCTGATCACCTGAGCTAGGTGCTCCAGTATTGTCTCTTGTGTAGATTGTGTATGCCCTCCTATTGTAGCTGAGCCTTGATTGCTGTTGGCATATCAGTGTGTAGGACTGAGCCTCAGGCAGACTGGATGTATGGACTGGCCACCCACATCATTCAAACTGATGTGTGAAGGCTGAATCCAGGGAGCAGTATATGCCTCAGCAGGGTCTGTGCCTGCCCATACTATGTTTTTTGTTGGCAACTTGAGAGGCTAATTGGGTGGTGCTCTGTTGTAGTCTGAAACAAGCCGCTAGGTGTGTTGGTTCTTGGGCCTCTTGGGAGGGGCTTCTGTGCAAGCCAAAATCAGCCACTGTCTGTGAATGGCCTGGGGCTACCTGGTAGGAATAATCTGCAGTTTGTTCACTGTCCGTGCTGGACCTGGGGGTGCTTGAAGAAGGCCATGTTGCAAACCAAGGCCAGCTGCCATTGGTACCATACCTGGGGCAGCTCAGCAAAAGGCCCAAGGTACTCTAAGGCCTGCTGCCACCTGCAGGCTCGGCAGCTGAAAGAGCCTTGTGTGGTAAGCAATTTTGGTGAGGCAGGAGTCACCAGGGTGGGACAAGTGGTGTTCAGCAAGTTAATAAAGATTCAGGTTTAGTGCCAGTGCTAAGCCTCAGGCCACTTAGCAAAAAGCTCAGAGAACACTGAAACTAAGTGCTACCTACCTGGGGCTGTGGGCCCTGAAGAGTTATCCAAGAAAGACTGCACAATGGGCCAGGGCTGAATGCCTGCTACCCAAAATCTTCTAGTGATAAATGTTAATAGATTAAATGCTCTAATCAAAAGACAGAGTGGCTTAATGGATAAGAAAGCAAGACCCTTACATATGCTGCCTGGAAGAGACTCACTTCAGATTGAATGACACTCACAGACTGAAAGTAAAGGGACAGAAAAAGATATTTTATGAAAACAAAAAATAGCTAGGGTAGCAATACTTATACCAGACAAAACAGACTTTAAAGCAAAGGATATAACAAGAGAAAAAGAACTACCCAGTAAGTCCACTTCTGGTGCTTATGTGATAAAAACCCAAAACACTAATTTAAAAAGACATATACATCCATATGTTTATTAGAGCATTATTTACAATAACCAAGATATGGAACTATCTTAAGTATCCATCAATAGATGAATAGATAAAGAAGTGGTACACATATATGATGGAATATTACTCAGCCATAAAAATAATGAAATCCAGTCCTCTCCAACAACATGTTTAGACCTAGAAGGTATTATGCTAAGTGAAATAAGTCATACAGAGAATGACACTATATAATTTCACTTATACATGAAGTCCAAAAAACAAAATAAACAAACAAAACAAAAACAAACTCATAGATACAGAGAACATTTTGATGATTTCCAGATAGGAGGGAGGTTGGAGAAATGGATGAAAAAGAGAAGAGATTAAGAAGTACAAATTGATAGTTACAAAATAATCATGGGAATATAAATTATAGCATAAGGAATATGGTCAATAATATTATAATAACTATGTATAGGTACTAAATTTATTGGTGTCATCTCTTCATAAGTTATATACATATTTAACCACTATGTTGTACACCTGAAACTAATATAATATTGTATGTCAACTGTAATTGAGAAATAAAAATTAATTAAAAAATATAGAGAGACTGTTAGAGTGGATAAAAGAAAAAGACTCAATGATGTGCTGTTTACAAAAACCCATTTGAATATAGAAGCACAGATAAATGAAAATTAAAGGAATTGAGAAAGTTATACCATGCTAACAATAATTGAAAAAAAAAACAATTGAAAAAAAGTTGGATTAGCTATATTAATTTTATACAAAGCCACTTTTGAGTCAAGGAAATATATAAGAGATAAAGAGGGGCTTTATATAATGATAAAGGGATAAATTCTCCAGGAAAACTTGACAATCCTTAATGAGTATTTGCCTAAAAACAGAACATCAAAATAGGCAAATTGATAGTATAGAAGGGAGAAATAGGTGAATCCTTTGTTCAAGTTGGAGACTTAAACACCTCCCTATCAGTAATTGACAGATCCAGCATACAGAATATTATTAAGAAACTAATTGAACTGAAAAAGCACCATCAATTAAATGGATCTAACTGGTTTATAGACTATTTTATTCAAAAGGAAAATAAACATTATTCTGAAACCCAAATGGAGCATCCACTAAGTTTGACCTCATTCTAGGCCATAAAATATATTTAAAAAATTTTAAAAAATAGAAATGATGCAAAGTATACTCAAACCACATTGGCATTAAATTACAAATCAATAATAGAGATATAGCTGTAAAATACAAAAATGCTTGGAGATTAAACACATTTCTAAATAAAACATAAATAAAAATAGTCTCAGAAATTTTTAAAATATTTTTAAACTAAATGAAAGTGAAAATACAACTTATAAAAATTTTTGGAATGCAGCAAAATGAATACTTAGAAATTTATAGCATTAAATGTATATGTTAGAAAAGAAAAAAAGATATAAAATCAAAACATAAACTTCTCTCTGTGTTTGTCCCTCTTTCTCTGATCCTGCATGTTAGAGAGTCAGGTTGAAGAGAATCTCTTTGTATCAGTTTTTGTGGTGCTTGCTTTAGATTAGTAAATTGAAAATTGTTCCACAAAGCCCATAGTGTTTTAGTGGCTATTGACAAAGAACCAGAGGCAGCTCCATTTTATCTTTTTATATATTGGGGTAAAAGTAAGAATTTTATTTAAATAAAAATTTTGTGATTTAAATATTTTGGAAACCACTCTTAAATCTGGATGACAAACTTTATTCTGTAAAGGGTCAAATAGTAAATATTTTAAGATCTGCAGATCACAATTTTCCCCAGCTTTATTGAAATATAATAAACAATTAGTTGCTCATATTTACATTGTACAATTCAAAGGTTTTTTTTTTCAATTATAGTTGTCATACAATATACTAGTTTCAGTTGTACATCATAGTGATTAGAGCTCAAGTGATCACCCCACTAAATCTAGTACCTCTTATCCCCTTACATATTTATTATAACATTATTGACTATTATCCTTATACTGCACTTTATATCTCCATGATTATTGTGTCACTATCCATCTGTATTTCTTAATCCCATTGCCCTTTTTCACCACCCCCCTCAAAATGCCTCCTGTCTAGCAGCCCTCAAAATATTCTCTGTATCTATGATTTTGTTGCCATTTTTGTTATTATTGTTATTTTGTTCTTTAGATTCCACATGTATACGAAATCACGCGGTATTTGTCTTCCTCTATCTCACTTGCTTCACTTAGCGCAATACACTCTAGTTCCATCAAAGCAATATTTTATCCATCCCCTTCTTTAGTCTTTAATCTGAAGTCAGTCTCTTGTAGACAGCACATGTAGGGGTCTTGTTTTCTTATTCATTCAGCCACTTTATCCCTTGGTTGTAGCACTTAATTCTTTTCCATTTGAAAGAATCATTGATAGATATGTAGCTATTACCATTCTTTATTTGTTGCTGATACATGTTTTTTTTTTTCTTCTTCTTAAGGAAGTCCCTCCAACATTTCCTGTAATACCGGTTTGGCGTTGATGAATTCCTTTAGCTTATTTTTGTCTGGGAAGCTCTTTATCTGTCCTTTGACTCTAAATGATAGCTTTGCTGGATAAAGTACTTTTGGTTGTAGATCCTGGGTTTTCATCGCTTTGAATATTTTGTACCAAGTCCTTCTGTCCTGCATAGTTTTCTTTTGAGAAATTAGCTGCCAGTCTTATGGGTGCTACCTTGTAGGCAACTAACTGCTTTTCTCTTGCTACTCTTAAGATTCTCTCTTTGTATTTAAGCTTTGGCATTTTAATTGCAATGTGTCTTGATGTGAGCTCCTTTGGGTTCATTTTTTGGGGACTCTCTGAGCTTCCTGGAATTGTATGTCTATTTTCTTCACCAGGTTAGGGAAGTTTTCCATCATTATTTCTTCAAATAGCTTTTCCACTTCTTGTTCTCCCTCTCCTCCTTCAGGTCACCCTATGACATGGATATTTTACATTTAATCGTGTCCCATAGGCTTCTTAAATTATTATTATATCCTTGGCTTCTTTTTTCTTGCTATTATGTTTTAGTGTCTTTGGCTTCCCCATCCTCTATATCAGTGGTTCATTCCTCTCCTTTATCCACTTGTTGATTTCTTCTAATATGCTCTTCATCTCAGATAATATGTTTTTCATTTCTGACTGCTTCCCTTTTATAATTTCTATTTCCATTTTTGTTTTTTATCTCTCTGTTAAAGTTCTTACTGAGTTCATTTACTCTTCCCTTAAGTTCATTCGGCATGTTTATAACCGGTGTTTTGAACTCTGCATCTGTTAGATTGCTTGACTCCATATTCCTGAATCTCTGTTCTTTTCTCTCATATGGTCTCTACTTCTTTGTCTTCCCATTTTGGCTGCCTTTCTGTGTCTGTTTCTATGTACTAAGCGAAGCTCCTGAGTCTCCTGGTCTTATTAGCGTGACTTTGTGTAGTAGGTGTCCAGAGGCACAGTCCTGAAAGGGGTTCAGCAACAGGCCAAGTTTAGCCCTAGCCTGTGTCCCTCAAGGGTCACCTGTTAAGATTCAGCAAGCAATCCACGGATGCTGTGCTTATAGTTGCCTCAAGAGGCCACACCAGAAACCAGGGTCAGCTGCTACCGGTATGAGTCTTGGAGCACCAACTCCTGGAGAGAACACCAGGATGCGGCTTGGGTGGGGTCGCGAGTTGGGGGAGGAAGAGTTTTAGAGAATCCTCTGGGCAGAACAACCTTTGTCATCCAGTTTTGTGACGTCTCAACTATGGTGGCACTGAATCTGCACAGTGAGAGTGGGGAAGTCTCACCAGAGGAACAATGGATACTGCCATCACTTCTCCCTAGCAGAAAGCCTTGCCTCCGGCCCTCTCTCCGATAACTCAGTGTTCTCCTGTAAGTCCCTGGTGCCCCCCACATAGCTGACCTGGAACTGGTGCACAGAGTGTGCAGGTTCTGTCACTAGGAATGTCTACTCGTGGACACAGCCCCTTTAACAGATGTCTACGGCTTCCGGCTGCAGCTGCTGCAGCCTCTGTCCACCACTGCTTGGGACCAGGCAGCCTCGTGTTCTCTTCTCTTTGCATGGTAATTTCTTATTTCTCTCCCTAGTTGTAATGCTTCTGTTCATCTGGATCCCGGACGACTCTGCTTGCTGTTTGCTCCATGTTTCTGTCAAAACTTTGATTTGGTTGCAAGAGGGATAAAGAAAGCCTCTATCATCTAAGCTATATTTTTCCTCTTTTATTCCTTTTAATGTATTTATAATAATTTACTTATCCTTTTCGTCTAGTATTTTACTCTTTGGGATACCTCAGGGAAAGTTTCCTTCTATTACTTTATGAAAGTATGTGTCGTACTTTCTTGGTTATTTACAGTTCTAATATTTTGTGTTATAAACTAGATATTTAAAATACTAATATATATCCATTCTAGAAGTTAGATTATTAAAATTTTTATTTATTTTTTTATTTTTCAATTACATTTGATATTTAATTAGAAATTAGATTCTCTTTCTTGGATTTGTTGTTACTCTTTGTTGTTGTTGTTTATTGTTGTGCTTAGTGTCTTTTCTAAACTAATTCTGTAAATATTTAATAAATTATGTATATTCTTTGTTGTGTGTGGCCACTGAAATCTCTGTTCACTTAGCTTAGCAGTCATCTAATTATTGAACAAGGATTATCTGGAACCAATAGCTTTCCCAGTTTTTATTTAAGAAATCTGTGTGTGTTATAGCAATACTCAGCCAGACATTTCTAATCTTCTCTAAGCTTCATTTATTTCATGTTCAGAGCATAAGTTTGGCCATAGGTGAGTGTTTACAGTCTTATCAGATCTTTTTTGCGCATGTGCACAGCTCTGG
Organism: Pteropus vampyrus; assembly: GCF_000151845.1. Lineage (NCBI taxonomy): Eukaryota > Metazoa > Chordata > Mammalia > Chiroptera > Pteropodidae > Pteropus > Pteropus vampyrus. The sequence continues at coordinate 396,396 of NW_011889258.1, forward strand.
ACATGCACATGGCTCTGCACATGCGTGTAGCCTTCTAGATTTCTAGGAATATGATGAAGCTTTTCAAATTTCCTTTTGGACTTACTATTCTATAGCTTTTTCTTCTATATACTTTGATTAGGTGATTGTCTTACCTCGTCAATATTCATCAATTAAGGCACCTATTATCTTCAACAATTATTGCCAATATTTCTAAAAAATGCCCCAAGGAAATTGCTGTTTACATTGGGAGATCTCTAAGTCAGGCCCAACAAGTGCTGTTAGTAGCATTTTCCACAATATGTCCAGATAGGTCCAACAATGACCATTCTCTGGGAATGAAGCTTTGGAAGGCCCCAAACTTCATTCTAACCTCTTGAGTGACTGCCAAGCTGATTGTTTTCACTATGGTTCCAGGCTATTGGTTTTCATGGCTGCTGCAGTTCTTGAGAGAGGGTTATGGAAATAGAGCAAGTTAGAATAATAGAAAGCTCACTGTTCTTCCCAAAATTCACCTATCTTTTTCTAATAAACATTCTTTTGATTGTTCAACAATTTCCAGAATACAGAATACATAAACATTCCCTTGATTGTTCAACAATTTCCAGAATACAGAAAAAATTGATTTTGATAATAATTTTCCTAATGTTATTATTATTATTTTTTTTTATAAAGGAGAACACTTTCAGGGGTCTTTACTCCACCATTTTAAATCTGTTATACTTAGAGTTTATTTAGCTTCTTCTATGTATAGATTGTTTTTCATCAAGTTTAAGACATTTTCATTCATTATTTCTTTGAATATGTTTTGCTGCTTTCCCTTTCTTCTTTGTTTCTGGTGCTCTCATTATAAGTCACACATTTAATAATATCCCATCTTTTTCTGAGGATGCATTTATTTATCCTTTTTTTCTCTTCTCTCTGTTTTTCAGATTGCATAATTATCAGTCTATATTCGGTTTTACTTATTCCTTTTTCTGACAGTTCAGATGTACTTTTGAGCCTCTCTAGTAGTTTTTCCTATTAATTTGTTGTACTTTTTGTCTACAGAATTTACATTTTTAATATAATTTCAAGTTTAATGGTATTTTCTACATTGTGAGTCATTGTCATCACAGTTTTCTTTAGACCTCTCGACATGGTTTCCTTTAGTTGTTCGAATATATTTATAATAGCTGCTTTGAAGCTTTTGTCTGCCAAGTTCAACATCTTGACTCTCTCAAAAGAAATTTCTATTGCTTGTTTTTTTTCCTATCTATGTGACACTCTCTCCTGATTTTTACATGTATCACAATTTTGTTTTATTGAAAACTGGATAATTTGCATAATATGTTGTAGCAAATCTGAATGCTGAACTGTTTCCCTTGGGCCTTGTTGTTTGTTTTTTGTTTATTTTTTTAGTGACTTGGCTGGGTAAGTTCAGTGAAGTCTATTTCTACTGAAGTATGATATAGATGTTCTCCTCAGAGGGCACAGCCTTAGCACACATATAGTCTTCCTTACCATTAGGATTTCTTCAGGCTTTTACTCTATAAAATGTGGAGGATATTACATCATCAAGGAGTAGACTAGTAGAGGGCAGTATATTTACTGAGGTTTGGGATGCATTGAATCTATGATGAAAATATATATTATAGACAATTGGTAAATCTGTTTTGTATCTTTATGTTTATTATAAGAATACAAAACTTAATTTTTGATGAGATTACCAAGGAGGAGTAAAGAGAGAAGAAAAGAAGCCTAATGATAGTATGTTTTGGAATAGTGAGATTTAAGACCTGAAGAAGGAAGAAGAGAAAACAATAGATTACTAAAGGAGCAATTAGAGAGGTAGGGCAGCTAGAATAATGCAGTATTAATAAATCAAAGAGAGCACTTCATTTAATATGGAGAAAGAAAACTAACATTTATCGCCAGTTTATTGTTTAAAGTCCTTAAAATGAGCAATTACATTAAATTGTCAGAATCAGCTTAAGGAGTAAGTACATTGTCTCCATTTAACAGATGAAGTCACTGAATCTCAGCTAGGTAACATAACTTATCTAAGATAACCTGGCTAAGAAGTGACAAAACAAGAATTTAAATTCTGGTGTATCTGAACCTAGACCTAATTTCTTGTCCATGGTGTCTTCATACTGGTTAACCACGTCAAATGTCAGAGTCCAAGATTGATGAGTACTAAAGAAAGATCCATCAGAAAGGGTGATTATGATGCATTTGATAACTTTTAATAGACCAATTTTAGTACAGGAGAGAGAGTAGATTTGAGACATGAGCAGACAGAAAGTTAGCAGCATGAGGAAAATGGGATTTTTCAAGTGAGAAAAAAAAAAGTTAGCAATATAAAATTGAAAGAACTTTGGAGCTAGACTATACTGAGTTCAAATACTGGCCTTACCAGGGATTGAAGCATGAGCCTATTAACTTATTTCTTTGAATGTCAGTTTCCTCATGAGTAAAATGTAGATTCTTATTATAAATAAGAAATATTTTAAGATTATTGTGAGGATTACAGGTAATGAGTGCAAAACATTTTATATATGTTAGACTTTTATTCGTTGAGGATTGATATAAGAGTTATGATATAAAAGAAACTGGTGTTATAAGAGAGAATAATCTGAAGAATTTGACACTGTATTTA